>NW_022589718.1:39512713-39548052 GCF_004348235.1 Phoca vitulina | reverse complement strand
CTGTGTTCACGGCGGGGGGCGGGGGGCTCTTCACACCACCCCCTGAGGTCTTTTTCCCACAGATCCTCTCACTTTCTAAAAATACATTGACTCATGCCCCAAACTCATGACTTTTCTCAAATAATCCCTGGGCTCTCCTCTTCGTGGACAAACTCGACGAATTGTTCAGAATGGTCACTTACACTATCATCGTGTCGCCTTTACTGCCATCTGGTTTCTGCCCCGAATCCACCAAAACCGTTTCCCTGTGGTGTCTGTGACCGCTGATGGCTCGGTCTGGAGCTGCTGCCGCCTCGCTGGCTCTGGGCCGTCTGCAGGTGGCCCTTCCTCTCCCTCCCTTCGGCTCCCCTGGGGTGACCGGTGACCGTGCTCCGTGTCCCCCTCTGGCCTCGGGGCTCAGGCCTGTTGCGGCGTCCTGCCCCTCAGACAAACTACCCTGAAGACAGGAAATAGTCACGATTGAGCTTGGGCTGGACCCTGTGCCCCAAGCAGGAGAAGACACGACAACAGACACATGTCCTAACCCTTCCTACCGAACCAACGTGGAGAGACGCCTCTGAATTTGGAATGGACACAGTTAGTACGGATTTCCCCTCATGCAACCTGCAGAGCGCTTACCGCTCTTTGGAGGCGGCAGAGATAAAGGGCTGGATTCTTTTGTCTGGATTCTCGAGCCTGCTCACAGGATCTACATCGCTGACGGCAGGGCCTGCTCAGGTGTGTACGTGGTTCTGTCCGTCTGTCTCCTGGGATCTGACGTCAGGGAGGAGCTCGTGAGCCTGGGATTCAGCCCACAGCCCCGTGGCAGCCACCAGCAGCAAGGGACACGGGGACTCCAGGAAGCCTCCTCTGCTCCTTTGCTTCTCGCTCCGGCAGCCTTCAACGCCGGCCTCCACGCTCACAGGACCGCCCAGCGTGGGCGCCATTTGGAAGCAGAAAAAACTGGAAAAAGTATCCTCGTGTTATTCTGAAAAACTTTTTTATGGTTTCCTTTTAGTATTCTCTAAGCTACGGCAAATCTGCACATGAAAATCTATTTCTCCCCCTGGCAACTAGGATCCCAAAGTAGGAACTATCCATTTGAGGGAATAACCGAGGGGCTTTGAGGGGATTTCAGAATGAGATGGGTTTCCTAGGACGGTTCCTGCAGAGGAACGGGGGGCTGTTCTGGAGCGAGGGCCCCGGGCGTCTTGGGGTGCGCGTTCAATGCAGAAGGCACATGCCGCCGGCTTCGAATCCCACCTGTGCTCCTCAGGCTCAGGTCCTGATTTTCAGCCTCCAGGTGTGTGATTTATGTGGGTAGCTGGCTTTCCATTTATATGATTTATATGGACACGGCGGGATTGTAAAATGCTAAACCGTCACAATAAAAAAAATCTATTAAGCCTAGTGAGGTTGAAGCTGTGTTTTTTTTTTTTTAACTATTTAAAATATATGGTAATGAGGACCATACTTTTGGGGCTCTCTGCTTCTATGACTCAGCAGCTGCGATCTTGGGGCTAAAAGCCTGAATTCTGGAGCAGACTGCCGTCACAGTCTAGCCCTGCTACACTCTGCATGAGCCCGCACAGTGACTCAGTGTCCCGTCTGGACAATGCCAAATGCTTACAGGGGCATCCAGCACAACAGTTGTAGCAAACATTAACCATCATGAGTCAATGTTTAAGAGGGAAAAAAATGTGTTTAGCTCTCTACAGTGGCAACTGTCCTGTAAGTGGCGTGCCCAGCTTTGGAAGAAAGAGATCACGGGGAGTTAGAAAACGTGTTTGAAACATAGAATCACAGACATAGGCTCACTCAGGGGTGAGTACCGTCCAAGAACCACCAAAAGGGTCATCTGCTCTCATTTTGAGGACATCTCCTCACTCACAGGCACCGAGCTGAAACTGTGGAGACGGAGACAGAGACAGACACAGGTGTCTCCTTTAGGGGCTCTCAGACCCTTCACCTGAGACGATGAGGTGGTGGTATTAGAAGGGAGAGCTACTATATTGCAAGGAAATAAGAAATTGGTACCAACCGGCAGAAATGCAAGGTGTGAAATGAGCCATTTCAAGGAAACAGAGGAGAGGGGAGATGCAGAAAGTTTGCATTTTTGCAAAGTCAGAAGTGAGGCCAAGAGCCTAAGTCCGGGCTTTTGCCACAGGCCGCCGGGCTCCCGCTCCCGCTCCCGCACGCAGTGCTGGACTAAACACACGCAGACACTAGCGGGGTGAGGCCAGCTGCGTGCACGTGCCCCGCCCACGTGTGCAAGCCAGCCTGAGCCCCACACGCAGCAGAGTCCTGGGCGAGGTCCGGCCGCACTGTGCTGCTCCCGTCGACTCCGGCCACTTCCTGCCGCATGCACGACAGGTGGCCGCGCCTGGGGGTTTGCTCACCTGTCTTACTGGCGGTCAGGCCAGGCGCATACGGATACGGATCCGCAGCCTGGGATCCCACGAGGAGCCCGGGCAGATCCACCCCTCCCCGTTAGGTGCCAGAATGAGAACCAGCTGTATGACAGCTGATTTCTTCCCTTTTCGTTTTGTTCTGTTTTGAGTGAAGGGAGCTGGAATGTGTTACACACATGATTTTAAAACAAAAATTGCCATAATAATAATTTACAATATAAACTGTATTCTATTAAAATGTAAAAATAAGTATTATTCATTTTAGCAGAAATACTGACTTTAAATCTGTAATGAATGGGCTCTGCTTAATCAGAACTTAGAGTTAAGCCCAAGTTTCTCTGCTGCCCCATTTTTATAGAAAGAAGTAAATCACAGAGAAAACAAATTACATCAGGAATTTACTTTGAAAAGCAAGGAACAAACTTTAACTGGCTGTGCAGCCAGACTTAACAACCGAGTATTTCTACACATTTTTACATCCAAGCCCATGCACTGATCCTATTCCGTGTTCCCACTGCACTGATCCTACTCCGTGTTCCCACTGCGATCCAAACTAGGAGAGAAGCTTCGGTACATCTGGTCTTACAACTCCCGTTTTTGATCAGATAAAATGAATTTTTACTCTATTATCAAAAGATTGTCCGCAGAACTTGAAACAAGAGAATTCAGTGGGCCAGAAGTTTAAGCTAAGTTGACCTTTCTGCCTGCCAAACGCCCTCATGGTAGAGCATACCCTGAAGGGGGGTCAGAGAACATTGGTTTGTAAGGGAGTTTGGAGGAACACGGCCACCGTGATTGTGAGGCGGGGTGGACCTCGCAGCCTGCTCTTTCTCTCTGTCTGCAGTGCGTGACCTGCACTACTGTGCATGAGTTACAACTGAAGGCAAGCCTTTTGTTTTTATTTTTATTTTTCTGAGTGTGTAAAGCTGCCAAAAGCTAACATGACTTTTATGAGATTCTCAGGTTTTTGGCTTAAATTCAGGAGCCACGTCCACTGCTGTGCTGTGTGAGTTATGGTGCTTTTCAGCACCTTTTTGTTAACATGGAATGATCCTAACTTCGTTACCTGGCCACAAACAGTCAGGTCTCAAAGCAGCTTTGTAAATAGCATCCTCTGTTACTTCTGATGACTTTGCATTTGTAACTGAGCCTGCAGAGTGTGGACCTAAGGCCAGGATGTCCGCCAAAAGACACACATTCAGCTGGAAGCTTTCCAACAGCCTCTCGGCGTGGGTTGGAATGACCCTCACCTGCTCTGCCCCTTCCGTGCATGTTCACAGAACACCTTTTCTCTTCGTTTCTTTTCTCTTTTAGCCAGAGCTACCCGCAAGCTGCAAGCGACGTGCCTGCCAGCCACAGCCTGGACCCCTCGGCCAACTACAACTCCCCGAAATTCCGCTCCCGGAACCAGAGCTACATGAGAGCCGTCAGCACCCTGAGTCAGGCCAGCTGTGTGAGCCAGGTCGGGAATTCCTTCCCTCCCCTCTCCCTCGGGTCAGGTCTCTGAAGCCGTGTCCTCGCAGTGGCCAGCTGCTGGGGGCAAGGCCGTGAGCAGATGTGAGGTTCCTGCCTGGAACCGTCTCTCTGACCGCACACCCGGGAACCCTGTAACACTGAGTTCTCGACCACACCTGTGACGGCATCCCCCTTACACGGGCCTGCTCTGAGTCAGGGCTGAGTCTCAGCCTGCTTGCTGTCTTAGCTCGGGCTGTCTTCCTTTCCCCAGGAGGCTTCCCCAGGGAAACGGGGCCAGGGCAGGTCCATGACAGCTGGGCTCGGACGGCAGTGGAAACTCAGATGGTCCAGTAAGAAGAGCTGAGAACAATCCGGGGTGCAGAGCTGTGTTTGCCAGGCGCACAGGACGTATTTCTCGGTTCTCTCACAGCCCCGGTGGGATCCGTGGCCCTGGGGTGGATGGTGGTGTTTGGTGTTTTAATCGGGCGCAGAGGCGTGGCTGCCCGAGGCAGGGAGACTGGCAGGCTTGCCCATCCTGTTTTGAACTATTCAAGGAGTAGCCAGAGCTAAGTGAGCGGTAGCTGGGGCTTCTAATCACCAAATGCCGTAGGATCGATAAGCATTGAATTCCTGCATTTTTAATTAAACAGGTTGCTTACTAATTTTAGCTGCCTTTAAAAACAGTGCTGAAGCTCACCCCGAGTGTCTCAGGCTTACGCCTAATGTTTTCTTGCAATTCCTGCAGAGTCGCGGCTGGGGTGCTGCTCGGGCAGAGCCCGGCTCCCTTCGCCCCCGCCTCTGCCTCCTGAGCCTGCGTGTCCCTTAACCATCTTGAACCTCTCCTTCCTCATCAGCGGGGAGAGGAAGGGTGCGCCCGGCACTGTGGGAACAGGGGACGTAACACATTCGCGCACGGGGCAGGTGGCTAATGAAGGTTGGATCTCATGTAAAGAGCAGCACGGAGTCAGTACGCGGTAAATGCCAGCCATTATCGTTACTACAGTAATAATAATAGTACTGCTAGTACATAGTTCTGAAAAACCCTCCTGGTTACAGGCTAATGCTATGGGCTTTTGGTAGCTTGCCAGGGGTTCAAAGATGCTGAAGACTGTTTTGCCACAGGCTTTAAATGCCTTATAAAGCAAGAGTCTGTTCATTTTACAGTTTTTTCTCATCAGAAAGTTGCGCTCTGGACTTTTTCTACTGAACAATCTGGGTTTTTCCTGTTCCACAACTGAAGAAAGACATGGCCTCTTTCATCAACTCAGATGCTATTTTTCTTTAAAAACAGGATTAGGTTTCCAGCTACAGCAAAGAGAATTCCAGTGACCTTTCCCCCACCCCCCGCCAAGACAAGGAAAGGACTATTCCTGACTCTGCACACGAGGGCCATCCTGGACTGAACCTCAGCACGGGGCAAACCGGGACACTGGGTCACGCTGCGGCCCGACCTCAAATACCCCCGCAAATAATAATAAAAACAGCAATAGCAACTATAGATGGTCAGCAACTAGATTACTATTATTATCTAATTAATCGGGGAAACATCCCATTTCAGCATAAACTCCAAGATGACGTTAGGAATTACTAACTGAACAGAGCGCATGCAGAGACGCCCTCAACCTCGCTCCCCCCGCCTCCAGGAGAAGGACCTTCACGGCAGACTTCTCCTGAGACGCCAGCTTCCCTTCCGGTTACAACACCTCCTTTGCCAAAATACAACTTTAGAGTCAGACGTGGCCCCATCAGGGTCTGCAGCAGGGTGCAAGGTGATTTCACCGCGGACGGGGTGACTCCTGCAGGCTTTGCTTTTTTTCTCTTTCTTTCTTTATTTGAGTTGACTTGACCCCCGATGTTGCCTTAGATTCAGGTGCACCACAGAGTGATTGGACCCCGTTATGCATCATGCGCTGCTCACCCCAGTGTAGCTGCGTGCTGTTCCATCGCGGTTCCTGCTGTTACAATGTAACGGACCTTCCTGTGCCTTCCATTCCCCTGACTCCTTCATTCCATTACCAGAAGCCTGCGCCTCCCCCTCCCCTCTCCCATTTCGCCCGTGCCCTCATTCCTCTCCTGGCAACCGACAGTTTGTTCTCTGTGTTTGTGGGTCTGATTCTGCTTTTCATTTGTTCTCATTTGTGCTCAACAAACAGGTTCCCCTGAATGCACAGCACACCTCTCCAAATGCTCTTGTGAAAGCCGCCAGCTTCCTAGTTGCAGAAACATAAGCCATGCACTACCCTCTACACCATGTTTTTAGTGAACCCAAGCTGGGAGTTCCAAAAATACATCAGTAAAAAAACATGTCCCTGCACCTTTTTCTATCTGAAAAGATTCGTCATTGTAAATAAGAGCAGTAGCACACAAGCTGGATGTTTGGGGGTTTTACTTATTTTGATGACTTTGACATTTGGGATTCTAAGTCATTCCGATTGCTAAGTTCTATGATAGGACTTTACATCAAACTCAATTTTTAATTCTGAAAAAAAAAATTGTTACTTAAAATAACCCTGGCACCCTGACAGTGGATGGGGCCGTTTTACCCCTGGAAACAAATTTGTAGTAATCCCGTATCAAACCCTGGCTGGTGTGATCTACCAACCCGAGGAGGAGAAGGACGCAGTTTCCAGTAATGGGGCACAGTGCATTTGGGGTGATGCCCCTGGGAACCCCTCAGTGTCCCTGAGATACTTGAATTTGTGGCTAAAGCTGTTGGGAGTTCACTCTTTAATACTCAACGTTCAGTGAAATGAAAAGTCTAACTGAGTGCTTGTGAAACTGGCTTGTCTGTAAGCCGGGCTGTGGTTTGAACTTGAGTCGCTGGACTCAGGTCTGGCCTCTCTGAGCTCACGAACCTGGGACGAGTCGCATGGGTGTGTGCAGTGTGTGGACTGATGCCGTGGGATTTCCAGCGTCTAGGACTGCAATGGTGCCCGGTGCTCGGGACGTTACACCTTCCCAGTGACCAGCCTGAGCGGTGGGATTTATCTTTAACCGTACAGTTTCTTCCCTGGAGGAATCTCCTGGAAAATGCTAGAAAAGCGCATTGATGTTGCTTGTGCAGGACCGTGGACGTGGCACGGAGGCGGTCTCGGTGCATTCAGCCCGTGTGTCTGAGCTCTCTGGGCATCTCCTTTGTTGCTGACCTTTCCTGAGCTCTCTGGGATGCACCAACTTGCCGGTTCATCTGAGAGGACCCCAAACGGTGCTCTAACTCCCAGAAAGATGTTCCCTACCGTTTCAGAGAACACAGCGGACTTTGTTCTGGGTTGCACTGCCCCCCACGCACACACACACTTCAGTGCTCTGCGTTAATGTCTGTCTAGCTAAGTCTATTCCGTAGATGGAAGAATTCCCACGTTTTTCATATCCCGGAGATGCACTTAGAGCAAGACTGTAAGACCATCTAATCTTCCATCATTCGATAAATAATGGTGTGACAGCAGTGTGGCCTGCGTGTCCCCATCCCTGTGATGGGCTCTGTCACCCGGGGCCACCCAGCGGGGCGTGACCACTGTGGGTTCCTGGCAGACCCGCCCTCAGCCAAGTGCCCTGGAGCTCCTTCCCAGCGCTGCGGGGACTCGGGAACGCAGGGGAGCAGGACGCCCAGTAGCAAGGGAGGAACTGGGTCTCCAGACGGTCGCCCATCTGACAGCAGGAGCGGAGCAGATTCGTGTCTGTGCCTGTCGCCTCCCACGGTCGCCCACAGGGATGAGCACCACAGCCACCCGCCCGTCCCCTCCATCCCCACCACACCGAGCAGCCTCCTTCCCTGTGTCACCGTGTCACATTCCCACACCTCACGTGTGGAGGGCCAGCGTCCCGCCCCAGAGGGGTCGCAGAGCCACGCAGACGCAAGCCGCCCACACACACTGGCGTTGCTGGGGTCAGACGCGCCTATGCGCCTCAGCCCTCTCCGGGCAAGCTGCAGGGACACAGCCTTACCGTGTCCCAGGGCGTGAAGAGGCCGGCCCGGCCGGGTCCAGACCTCCCCCTGGCTCCTCTCCGTGGGAAGGACATGGAGGCCCCGGACAGAAGGCGCACACACGGGGCCACTGGGGAGGCGAGGCCGGGCTGCTGTGGCGCACGGGCACCCTAGTGTTAGGGGGACCGCTGTGCCCCTGTGTTCTCGCGCTTGGCACAGCTCCCAGCTCAGCCAGCCCAGCCCCCTGAGGTCACCGGAGCTGAGTCTCCGCATTTACTTCGTTTCCGTTCATCCACGGTTGGGCTAATTCCGAGAGCCCGCCCCGTTTCCTGGAGCCGGCGGTGTGGTGCTGGGGGTCTGGAGCTGCGTGGACGGTGGGACCCTCTGCGTCCTGGCTGAGGAAGACGTTTGCCTTCCCGCAGCTTCCGACCGGGCCCGCTGTCTCACGGTCCCCTTCTTTCTCTCTTTCTCTTTCTCTTTCTCTTTCTGTTTAAAAAGCCATTCAGGCATGGTCATGGCCTCCTTCTATCATGCATCCTTTCCAAAAAAAAAAAAAAAAAATTGTGGTAAAATATCCATAACAAAATTCTCCGTCTTAACCGTTTTTAAGTGCGCAGATGAGTGACGCTGTGCAGGTGTCCCCCCCGTGTGTCCCCAGAACTCTGGCAGATCTCCAGCTCTGTCCCCACGGAACACGAGCCCCTGCCCCCAGCCCCGGGCGCCACCGTCTCCGCGTCTCTGCGGAAGTGACTCCTCCAGGGGCCTCACGCGAGTAGAACCGCAGTGTCTTTCCTCCTCTGGCTGGCTTCTTTCCCTCAGCATCCCGCCCTCCAGGTCCCTCGCCATCAGAGCAGGTGTCCGGCCCTCCTCGTTGGGCAGGGCGGAGGAATGGTCCACCCTGTGAACGCGGGTCTGCAAATAGCGGTTCTCGTCCCTGCTTTGTTCGTAGGGGTCGATACCCAGACGTGGCATGCGGGTCCTGGGGTAGTTCTTTTCATTTCTGGAAGACCCGCCACCCCCCTTCCGCAGCGGCCACACCAGCGTCCATTCCCACCGGCCGTGCCCCGCCGTGCCTGCCCTGGAGCGCCATCTGTCGCGACCTCCGCCACACGCAGGACAGTCCCCCTGTCACCCCCCATTTCCCCGACTTTGGTTCCTTGGCGCCCACATTCTCCAGAAGCAAGTCAAGCCATGTTTCTGAGTTTACGGTTCATGAAAGAAGACGGAGGAAGCTTCAGAGGACACTGATTGTTGCCATAACTCTGACACCATTGGCTTAACGTCCTCCTGCGATTTCCGGGGGCTGACGGTGGTTTGAGTCCCCGTGTAAAATCATACCCGCGTTTCCAAATCTCCCTCAGGCTCAGTGAACACATCCGCTCCCAGAGAGCAGGTCATTTCAGTTCCTCTCTGGACCAAAATTTGAGATTCTTCTCAACTACTTATTATTTGCTTGGGAGAAACAAGGCACCTTCCTTTCTAGAACCTCCCGGATGTGTTTGTGTAGCTGTGAGTGCCAGCCAGGTGTCCTTACTGAAATTTTAGTCTTTTGCTTGTAGAATGGTTTTCTCCTTCAAGGAGCGAGTTCCTGCACCCATGGTGGGTTTGAGCAAGGATTTTCACTAAATCCTGCAACCAGATGCGATCCACATCGCTCACATTTTGGCCTTTTCAGGCTGTCTAACATGGATCTTTGACATAAATGACATGAAATGATCTGAGGCTTTTTGATAGAATTCCCCATGAGGGAATACTTGGAGCGAAAGAAGTTTGTCATCGAAAATGCAGTGTTTCAGACCAGCATTCGTGCTTGTGATGTGCTCCCCTCTCCGGGGAGCTGGGGCTGTCCTGGTGGGAGTGCCGTGGGTTGTCCGTCCCTCTCCAACTTCAGGAACCCGTGAGCCATTCAGACGGACCCTCTCATCCGTAATTTCCCTCTGGTCCTTTTTGTCGGCACTACCCAGAGATTCTCCCCCTTACGCTGAGGGTCTTTGTGGCCCTGGGCACGGTCCTCCAGCGTCTCTACCCCCAGAGGCCGGCGTCGGCGTGCTCAGAACCGCCGGGTGTAAGGAGCCATTATTCTAGCGTGTCCGGAACTCCGGGTGATGCCAGAGAAGGCCGCATTCAGGACTGCAATTAGAGACTTAAGGAAAAATCATGTTCGTTTTCCTGTCAGAGGGGAGATCGGATTCTTTCACCTGCTTTTATCTGTGAACGGTCAGAGGAAAACGGCAAATCTGGTGTTTCAAACCACACTTGTTTGTATCTGTCGGTCAGCGTCACCCGGGGTGTGCAGGGAGCTGCGGGTGACACATTTGGATGTGGATGCGGCCGGTGCAGGAATGTGACGGGGGCGAGATGCTGCCGGGCTCCACTGTGGTGGGGTGGGCTCCGCGGGAGAAGCCACCCGGCAAGTGGGACAGTTTTCTCAGGGTCTGCCTGGGCTCCTCCCAAAGCCCGGGGCAGGAGGGCTGGGACCGGGGACAATCTAGAGGAACGGAGGAGACCACAGGAGCTGCTCCCTCCGCCCTGCGCCTCCTTCCTCCGTGCGGAGCCCGTGCTCACCTCACAGCCTCGCGTGAGCCTCGGCCCTTGCCCACCAGCTTCACCAGCAAGTGTCCCAGATATTGCACTGGTTAACCCACACAGGGCTCACCAAGGGGCACACCCGACCTGTGGGAGGAGCAGGGGAGGGCTCCTTCATCAACATCGCATGCAGCCTAACACGTGACCCCTGCCCACGACCCCGTGAGCCTCCGGTCCTCAGGCCGGTGAGCAGCTGAGCAGTTTCAACTTCTCATTCCTAAAATTCTCGTCTCTCCTCCCACCCCATTCTCTCCAATGTGGCTTTAGTACTGCATTTCACTTCCCTGGATTCCCTTTTAAAACCTCTAGATTCGGCTCATGGGAAATGCATGAGTATCACCCCCTGGAAGCCTCAGGTAAAGTGTGTCCCTGGCCAGTGTCACTGACCCCACACAAAGGCCCTCCAGCCAACCCGACGGTCACGCCCATGTGTGCACGTGATCCCGCTCCTGCCCGAAGCCTTGAGATTTATTTTAATGCATTTGGAACTTTCAGGTTCCCAGGGTGACTCTATACCTGGAAATTAAATTGCAGGCTTGCGAATAGTTCCCTTCCCTGCTAAATGATCAAAGGAGGCGAGTCTGCTCCTGTCCCAGGCGGGACGGCACTAGACCTGGGATGTACGGGGTGCAGCCTGTCGGCATAGACAGAAACCCCGCCGGCCAGATGTGTGGTGGGTTTCCATGACGACACACAGAAGCAGACAGAACATGTGTTCGTGTGTGTGGCCTCCACATCTCGAGCCGGCCGCTGTAAGCAGCCTGGAAAGGTAACAGAGGCGCCGGGAACACCCGGAGCGGGGACTGGTGTCTGAATGCTGAGCTCGTCCACGCACGGCGTCTGCTAAACCTTGTGGTCACGGCCCCCACCCTGTCAGGCTTTCCGTGGGCTCCACAGAATTTCAGGAGCATCTTGGAATTGACGATTTTTCTTAAGTGTTTGGAAAAAATAACCCGGGAAGACCTTCCCTAAGGCTAACGGATCCCCAAGGCTGATCTCACATGAACGCCGCTGGAAAGACAGACCATGTGTGAGGGTGGGGCTGAATTTTGTTCTCGCTTGTTCTTTGGTGACATGGCCACGGTCGCCCTGGCCGGGTCTCACCACCGACTGTGCGTTGTTGTTCCAGATGAGCGAGGCGGAGATGAACGGGCAGTTCGAGTCGGTGTGTGAGTCCGTCTTTAGCGAAGTCGAATCCCAGGCCATGGACGCCCTGGACCTCCCCGGATGCTTCCGAACGAGGAGCCACAGTTACCTTCGAGCCATCCAAGCCGGCTACTCCCAGGATGATGAATGTATTCCGGTCATGACGCCCTCCAACACCACCTCAACCATCCGATCCACAGCAGGTAAAGGCGCCCTTTCTGACCTTCCTAGCGAGGAACCCACAGGCGAGCGCGGGGTCCTCCTCCCAGAGGAGCACACGCTCCTTCACCGCAGGTGAAATACACTCTCCAAACATTTGGTACCTTTGCCAAATTGCACTTGGCACATTGTCATATTTGCAGTGGGGTTTTGAAACATTTCTTTTATAGCTAACCTTTCTTTTTCTTAGGATGCGATCTCTTAGTGTCAAGATTCTTGAAAAGAATCAAGTATAACTTCTGTAAAGTTTTCTATAGGAAACAAGTTTAAGCACGGACATTTGGACGGTGATTGTGCTTTAAATACCGAAGTTCACTAGATCTCGGTCAAACCTGAGCGTCATGCCCTGACTCCCGGGCTCCCTCCTCGCTGCGTCCAGTATGAGCATCTGCTGCCTGCCGACAGATCTGTAACCATGATTCATTGCTCAGAGCAAATCCATCGTTCTTGTAGATTCACTAATCATCCTTGGGCTCTGCAGATTCAGTGTCACAGTTTGCTTGCATTCTTATGGAAAACCATATCCACCCCTTTGAAAATTTACCACCTAAACCAAATATCGGTGTGGGAAGGCTCAGTACTCTGTTGTTGTTTATGTAACACAATGAATATGCATGGCCCGGAGAAGCCATAAAACACAACAAGCCATAAATGCTCTCCGGTCTCTGTACAAAGGCCAAGCAGAGAAACTCAGAGAGCAGCCGCGTTGAGGAGCAAGGTCCTCTGACTCCTGGCAGATGGGGAAGCTGCCGGCACATCGGAGCAAGGAAGGGACCCGTCCGAGAAAAGAGCGAGGATGTTGTCGGGCGAACAAGCATGGGACCGGAGTGGGGGTGGGGTGGGGAGCGCAGGAAGGGGGTCTCTCTGCCCCATCAGCAGCAGGAAGCCTGCTGTCGGGCACTTTGGGAAGAGGGCGTGTTGTGGGAGAGCCTGGAGACGGGAGAGGATGAACTGTGTTCAGGCCTCGTTCCATGACTCCAGCCCTCCAAGATCACAGGCTTGTTCACTTCCTGGCTCTCGGTGTTCAGAAGAAGCAGTAGCTGTGAATGATTTATCCGGTAAGCCTAGGGATTAGTTTTCGGAGGGCATGTGGGTCCTCGGCGATCTTTTTGTGAGGCTCTGTGGCACCCACGTGGGGGGTTGGTGACACGACTTGACCGTGAAGCCTTGGGGTGTTCGGAAGAAGTGGACTGGACCGTGGGGTGCTGTGTTCCCACAGCACGGCTCGGTGGCAATGCAGGGGGCGGCGCCACGGACGTGCTCCGTGGACATCAGCAGGACTGTGACTATGACCGAGGTGCAATATGGTGGGCTTTGTGGGTGGCGGGGCTGAGCCTCTGGCCCTTGACCTACGTGTCCCGGATCTCAGCAGGTCCCTGACTCCCCTCGGCAGGGTCAGAGACCACCTCTCCCGCTCTGCCCTCTGTGGAAAATGACCAAATTACAAACTTAGGGAAGTAGTGAGCTTTACAACCGTTGCATTTTAAAAAACACACTTTCAGAGATCGTTGCTGATATCTTCACCAATATTTGTTGAACGTCTCTTATGAGCAAGTGACAATTAAGCACTTTCATGGTCTTCAGAAATGCTTTGAAATAATAATTACCTAGTAGAAAATGACTTTATTATGTTTAGAGCTGTCATTATGGGGAAAATAAAAATAAAACCGTTTTCATAGAGATAATGTGAGAACCAGTGCAGAACTCAGACTAAAATTTTAATTCATGTACATATCATTTTCCCAAGTACATTGTTATGTTCCCAAAATGTATGCACCTGATAAATCATAAAACATGCTTTTATTTAGCGTTTCTCCTGGATCTTGGCCTGGTTACAAAGTCAACATTGCCCCCAAGGCTGAGGGCATGTGGGGCATGCCAGGGTCAGGGAAGGGTCTGAGAATTGGGTTAAGAGAAGAAACAAAAACGGCTAGGGGAGATTTCTAGCACAAAATACCACTTTGAAGAAAGGGGAGTGCAGAGGACTCACTCATTCTTCCGTTTCCTGCTTTACTGCAAGCATTGCATGTATTTATCATATTTCTCTCCTCCGTAGAATTGAGAGGGTATGCAACAATTGTCCATTTAATCAGATTGAAAAAAATACCTAAGAAATGAAAAGTCCCTATCTGGAAAAACACAGAAAAACAAATGTAGGGGGGAGAAACTATCCAACTACACAGGATGTAAATGCCCACTGACCTTCCAATTTGACTCAGGGCTTCCTGTCAGTGAGTCAGAATGGGACGTCAATCATTCTGTATTAACATATTTAGAAGAGGGCGCCTGGGTGGCTCAGTCATTAAGCGTCTGCCTTCGGCTCAGGTCATGATCCCGGGGTCCTGGGATCGAGCCCCACATCGGGCTCCCTGCTCGGCAGGGAGCCTGCTTCTCCCTCTCCCACTCCCCATGCTTGTGTTCCCTCTCTCGCTGTGTCTCTCTGTCAAATAAATAAATAAAATCTTAAAAAAAAAAAAAACATATTTAGAAGATCCTATACCAACGTTAACTTCCAATAGCTATCCCCCGTGGTTGGGTGTGTGTGAAGAGAGATTATTTTGACAAATTGATTTTCTTTAATGGTTCTACAACTATCTCTTGAAAATAATTCCAAAAAAAAAACTATTTTCAAATTTATTCACAGCGATTATTTGGAAGCCTAAGATTTATTTAAATATGTTCCTTTTTGCATGCTTGAAAAGTAGAAGTTGGTGTAATTAGGTTGTCACCCCTTGAACAAATGCAAACGTAATTTTAATATGCGCCTAGTAATAATGAAATATCCAATAGAGGCATGAAAGGTCTATTAAGAATGCTAAAATATGTGGTAGACATTCTGTTTTAAACACCGACAAATTGATGGCGCCAGTATGTGTTGCTTGTTTGGGGGGGACTGGAGGTCAGCTGCGTTTGACCCTGAAGGGCATGTGGAGATTCGGCCGGGAACAGTCTTCTGCTCAGCTCTCCGGGGAACTCACATGGGGCTCGCACGCACACTCGGCAGGCGACCCCCAGCCACAGACGTCTGCCCTGCACTGTGTCTTTCATTATGAAAAACACTGCATATTGATTAGTGTCCTCTCCTTAAATGAAGTGGTTTTGAAAACCTCTTTCATTTCACACATGGGTTCTTTCTTGTCTGTGAAATGATTTATCAGAGAGATTTACTTGTCTAAATATGCATTTCACCCGATCTGTCTAGGGAGAGAATGTTATTGATACCGTGGAGGAAAATGCTATAAAATTAGATTATAATGATTTTTCTCTGGGTCAAAAGTTTTTTCAACAAATGTCACAACTGATTCTAGAAGTCATTAAAACAAAGGGAAAATCCATGCAAAGCATGGATTTATTTTTTACAGCCATAAATTTATTTTTATTTGATTGTTTATAGTTCAATAGTAACTTGTCCCTCGGGGGTACATCATAATTCCAGTTTCCAGGAGCGCATTGGGCCTCTAGGGTTCGACTGCCCTCCTCAGCCCCCGGCCACAACTCGGTCCGCTTCTGTCCCTGCGCCCCCTTCTCTGACTCCAGGATGACATCGGGCCCCCACTCAACCCCGGGATGGCTCCCGTGTCTGGATCCTGAACCTAATCACACTTGCAAAGTGCCTTCCGCCAGGGAAGGTGACACAGGGCCCAGAGATGAGAACGTGCACATATGGGGCTGTGGGCATTCTTCTGTCTACTGTCAGAGGATCGTTATATAGTGACAGTAAATCCTGCAAATATTGTAGTAAATACTGGCTGAGGGCCTGGGGGAAGGGATGGGTGGATGAGGTCTTCTCGGACACCAAGCCCGGAGTAGATGTCGAGGTCCTCTCGGTCAGACAGAAGCCTGGGCGCGTGAAGCTAATCCTTGTCATGAACCCAAACTCCTCCAGCTGATGGGAAACCAAACCCCAAGGAGGCTGCCAGACAGGGGGTCTCATGAGAAGCCCTCAGCTGTGGCGAGGTGACGTGGGTTCTCTCTCCTCCCCACTCCCCCAGGATCAGACTTCCTGCCAAAGGCACATCTCTGACCACGTGGCCACAGAAATCTGTGGCATCTGACGTTTAGGGGCAAGCGCCGACCACAAGGACGTTCGCCCCCTTTACCAGGCTGACTGAGGCGGTCACTAAGGCCTTTGGAGGTCAGATGGTGACTCTGCAGAGTCTTACGTGGGGCTTCTGCTTTGCGTGTGGACATTGCGTGTGGACATCTCATGGGAGAGTCTGCTTCTCCCTCCCCCTCTGAGTTTCAGAAGAACTTGAGTTTCAGAAGAAGTCAAGATACACAGGCTGGACATCGAAAAGGTGGGGTGTCATCTCTGTGATAGGAATTGCCTGATTTCCTTGGACGACAATCAAAGAATCATCTATCACTTTATCCACATGTGCCCTCGACCTTCCGGGTAAACAAGCGAAGACAGCCTCAGCCCTCAGGACTGGGGAGCAAAACTGCAGTTACCTGAACACGGAGGAGGGGCCCTACATTTACGGGGCAGGCCGTGGACAAGCCCCAAGACTGCCACATGCTCTCTCCTCCAAAGGCACCTGTGTTCGAGTGATCCCCACCCCTCCCTCAGAAACATGCCCCCATGCACTTACGTGGGGTGGGACCGCAGAGTAAGTGACCCGCAGTCGTGGGCTCCATGTCTGCTCCATCACTGAACTTGTCAAAGGGCTGAGTCCCGGTAGGACAGAGACGAGACCACAGACGCCAGACTCACAGTCCAGGATTCTCACACTTCATGACTGTCTGCAGCTGGCCCTATCCCTCCATCTCCCACCTGAGATACGGGCACGACTCTAGAGGACGCAGGTGCGCGGCGGTTGGGTCGGAGATCCACACAAGAAATTCTGTCCCGTCTTCATGGGAACAGCTAGTGATTGTCACTGGTCACTTAGCCCCCTGTGATCTAAATAACCAGTGAGTAAACAAACCAGTGAATCATTCCAGCAGACCTCGAGGTACCACAGAGGCACCCCAACCGTGGACCCCGTCTCCCACGCCCCGGCGACCAGCCACGCCCTCCACGGCTCGCCCGCTGCACGCCGGTGGCATGCCCCCTGGACCTCTGCTCAGCCTTCTGACGGGCCCCCCACGGCACTTCCCATCCTCTCTCCACCCCACCCTCCACACTCCTCTGATGTTCTTGCTAAAAATATAGCCCCCCAAATACATAGGATGGAGTTAAATATAATAAAAAATATAGCCCAGCCCCAACATGCCCTCCTGGCAGCCTCCCTCGGTTTCCTGTTAGCAGGGAGCAAAGGCTCCGTCCCTGCAGGGATGATAACCCTGGATGACCTGACCCAGGCTGGCCCCCCAGCTGCCCTGAGAGCCCCGACTGGTGCCCACTCCCCTGAGACCCTCTCACTGCTTTTGCATATGCCCTGCCCAGCCCAGAACCCGCTTCCCCGGGTTTCTTTTCTTTTCTTTTTTAAGATTTTATTTATTTATTTGACAGAGAGACACAGCGAGAGAGGGAACACAAGCAGGGGGAGTGGGAGAGGGAGAAGCAGGCTTCCTGCTGAGCAGGGAGCCCGATGCGGGGCTCTATCCCAGGACCCTGGGACCATGACCTGAGCCGAAGGCAGACGCTTAACGACTGAGCCACCCAGGCGCCCCTTCCCTGGGTTTCTGTATGTGATTCCTGGCTATGCCTTGAGATGCAACTCAGAAATCATTTCTTCCAAAAAGCCTTTTGTGATTCCTTCTTTTTCTGATCAGTTTAGGTGCCAACATAGATTCATTAGTCCTGAGGCGCCTGGGTGGCTCAGTCAGTGAAGCATCTGCCCTCAGCTCAGGTCATGATCCCAGGGTCCTGGGATCGAGTCCCACGTCGGGTTCCCTGCTCCGCGGGGAGCCTGCTTCTCCCTCTCCCTCCGCCCCTCCTCCCACTTGTTCTCTCTCTTTTTCTCTCTCTCTCAAATAAATAAATGAAAATCTTAAAAAAAAAAAAAAAAAACTCACATTGGAAACGAGAGGAATGTGACCATAAAGTCCTGTGTATGCATTTCAGTTTATTGGTTATCTAGACTTAATCATTTCACATACACCATCTTTAAAATGCACTTAAAAATTATAATTCGTTTGTTACTTTTGTAACTTCAGATTTTCATTCTTTGCTTCTGGGTTCCAAGAAACACCTGAGACGATTTAATACAACAATTTTGGACTTATACAAAAATGGTTTCTAGTTAGGAATTCCTAGATTCTGGAGAATTAGCTTTTTAAGAAAATTATCCTTTGAAGCATGGCACGCGAGTGGAAGAGACTCAGACTTCTTGCTCCGCGCACGTCCTTCTTATTGTGTTGCGAGTGGCTGTACGGTGGAGGACGAAAGCATTGTCATTCTGAGGAATGTTGGAAAATCTCTCCTGGAATGGTTGACTTCATGTGTCAGCGTGACTGGGCCAGATGTTTAGTCAAACACTCTCCTGGCTGTTTCTGCAAGGGTTTGGTTTCTTCCTGCTGAGTGAACCTTTGAATCAGTAGGACAGAGAAAGCAGAATGCCCTCCCTCATCTGGGTGGGCCACGTCCAGTCAGTCGAGGGGCTGAATAGAACAGAAAGCTGACCCTCCCATGGGTAGGAGAGAATTCGTCCTGCCTGACTCTTCAAATTGGGAAATCAGCATTTTGCTGCCTGGTAACTTCCCTGCGAGGAGACATGGCCGAGCCTCAGCCCCAGGCAGCAAACTTCTTACCTCCCAGAGCCCACACCCTCCCCCAGGCTGCAGACCTCAGAAAGGGAAATCCACCAGGGCCTGAGAGCGGGTCCCGGCCGCCAGGACCACATGCCGTGGGAGGGGGACAGGTCCACCAGGCCTGTCGGAGTGAAAGGAGCCGGAAGGCAGACGAACGTCTGGGAACTCTTTTAGTACAGCAGAGACACGGTGAGCGCCGGAAAAGCCCACAGAGAGGGGAGGGAGAGGTCAGACTTCAGAGGCGGCGCCGCGGTGAGCGGTAGCTGCGGGGGACCCGAGACTCAGCAGTCACAGGGCCCGCGGGCTGGGGCTCATCCCAGCGTGAGCCGTCAGGGCCATGGAGGTCTGCAGGGTTGGAGCGTGTGGCTCTGGGCCAAGGCGTCCACGCTCTCCCAGGAGTGTCCGCGGCTCACGCCCTGCAGGAAGCTGTCCTGAGGAGAGCAGACACTCTCTCGGCAGAGGTCACCTGCTCTGGAGCTGGTCCCCACCTGGAGTCCAGGGGTCCCTAATATAGGCAAGAGTCGGGGCTGCCTGAATGCCAGTGGGTCACACGGTGAGTATTCTGACTAACTTCTGACTAAGAATTCCTTCGGTTACAGATGCAGGCAGCAGGGCGCATTCACGACGGTGGCGTCTGCGACCTCATCGAGTATTGAACTCAAGAGCGGCGGCCGCTCGGTTCTTGACACTATTCCAAAACATCCCTTAAGTGCATCAGGCTTGGAAATAACAGTGGTTGTTAGTCCTGCCGTCGGATCTCATTGTTCGCCGCGTTAATACTCACATCTGTGTCACCAAGACGTTTCACATTCTGATAACCGTAGTTCAATGTCAGTTCTTTAATCATCTGCATTTTATTTTTTGTGGTTATAACATTATTTTGAGGAGGAGGCTGTAGGCTCCACCAAACCGCTGAGGGGTCATAGCGCATGGAAAGGGTTGGGAACACACGCTCCCCGCCAGCAGGCCTCATAGTGAGATTTCTCTGCCTCTAGCAATGAGGTCAGATATGTGCAGTGTTCTGTATTGATTCCATTGGGTTTTCTCATAGATAATTGGTATCAGAAGTTGTTTTACTTTTTACTGTGTGTTGTCTTCCTCTACCGAAGTGTGAGAGCCCTGAGAACAGGCCCCTGTTAGGAGGGTCAGACATGCGATCAGGAACATCCAGAGCAGCGTCCACACTTAGAAGGGGCTTGAGTTCGTCACACGTGAAGCACTTGCATGTCCCATGGCTGGAGGACTTGTAGGACGCACACGGGTTGTGCTCCTGGACTAGCTTTACTCACGGCTGGACACACTCAACAGCAGGTAACAGTATGTCTCCAAAGGGGTCTCAGGGTGGGCTCCCCCACCCCCGACACTGCTGGTCCCACAGCACGTGCGTCGTCCCCGGGTCTCAGATCACCAGCCGTGTGGCAGCAAGGATGTGGTATCGGGAAGCCCAGGGCTTGCGTGATCATGGTGGCCGTCCTTCGTGGGGCACTGGTCACAGAGGCATCTCCAGCTACCTGACCGGTCTGAACCCACCAGCTCCAATGAAACCAGCTGGAAACCACACACCCCATGACCGGGGCTGACAGGCTGGGACGTCCCACCCAAAACAGTCACAAACCCGCAGTGATAGGACATCATTTATCTCGAGTTAATATACTTCATAGGACTGACCAAAGGTCACGACCATGCTCGAGGTGCTCGGGGGTACACTCCAGGTGAATTAGGTTCCCCAATCACCTCATCTACCCTGACCGGGTATAGGACCCCATAAATATTTGCTGGATGCATGAATAATTGACTTGAGAATCTACAGTCTATAAAATATTTAGATCCATTTACTTGAACAGTTTGCACTGACTTACATTTTAAATTCAATATTTAAACTCCCCCTGCGTTTGGCTACTATCCAGTTGGGCTTTTCTTCTTTTCAATTTGTCTCTGTGGGCAGCCCCAGGTCACGAGCACCCACTGCCTTCTTCAGACGTTCCACGGGACACCTGAGCCCACCGTCTACAACACGGACCTGCGAGACAGAATACAGTAATTTACTTTCTTAAATCAATTCCACCCCAGTTTTGAGCACCTCACCCTCCTGCCTGATACACCAGGAGTCATTTTGGGTGAGCCCAGGGCTTGGTGACACGAGCACCCCCACGGGGCAGCAAGTCCCCCGGAAACCTGGCACCAGCTGCCCAGGATCTCCACGTCCCTTCTGCAGGGCCCCCCAAGTCTCCTGGCCTTATGGGGGCCTCGCCAGGACTGCAGCTCCCAGAGGCCCACAGACCCCCGTCCTCTGCAGGCTCCGCTCTTGTCCCTCCCCACCCAGACCCCCGGGCACTCTCTCTGTCGAGTTCAGGCTGTCACAAAGGTCCAGCCAAGGTTACCCTGGAGTTGGCTTCCCCCCAACAAAACCTCCAAAAAGAGGAACCCCGGAGCCGGCTTGTGATGGGAAGGACCGCAGGAAAAAGACGTGCAAGTAATACCCCAAAGACATACCTGCACTGTGGACCTGGTGGGGCGGTCTCCCCGGGTGCTGGCGGCCGCACCCTGACCCGGGCCTCGGACAGCCTCTGTGCACACTTCCGAGAAGAGGCGCTCCGTGGCCCGCTGACAGCAGAATCATTGCCTGCAGCCCTTCACAGTTGAATTCTCATTCTCTACAGGTAAGGAAACTGCCTTTCTCTAAAATTCAAGACGGCCAAAGTGGAACACACATATCTCAAAAATGTTTCTGTAAGTGAAGAAAAAATTCCACCACTACCTTCCTTCTGCCTTCACGAAGACACCAGAGCTACTCGAAACTCAGACTTTCAGTGAGTGCCAGCTATTTATTATATATCTTCAGGAGCAGGATTCGGCTACACGGAGTGAGTTTGGCTGTTCATGGTCCTGAGTTTGGAGGAAAGGGTTGAATGAGGTTGATGGCTCAGAGCTTAATCTTTCAACTACTGTTCAGACACCAAAAATGCTACACACACCCACACACACTCAATCACAGTGAGCTGGTTTGGGGTTTAGGGACGTGGACTGTGGGATTCGTATCTCTGCTGACACTTCCACGTGACAGACAAGTGGCAGTAACACGTGGTAAGGAAAACCTCATGCAGGATGTAGGAAACATCTATTATTCATAGGTGTAAAGCATTCCTCTTTAAAATATGTTATTGGACGGGCTTTATTTCACCCTAACGTAGCCATGAAGATGCTGTACTTTCTAAACATGAGAAATGAATGGAAGGGCTGGAAAATCCCAGTGGATTGATCACGGGTCCTATTTATCCCTCCGTTGATCTATGTGTTATTTTTCGGATGCCAAGGAGGAAAGAGATAACGAAGAGTGAAACGGCAGATCGTATTGATGTTATCGTGAGTATGAGCAGGATACATAAGAAGGAAGAGATTCATTAGCTGAAGCAACAGAAAGCTCACCCCTGGTGGAGGAACTGCGGGTGCGCTGGGCTCCGGAGAGGCAGCCCCGCAGGTGCAATGGGGGAAGCTTCATTTCTGGTTCTTTAAACTGTCTCCTTCTGCAACAGAAGCTTGGCGTTCTCTTGATCCGTGTACTGGTTTATGGTCGGTCATTCATTTGCTTCCATTTTGATCAATCACACACCATCAGCCGAATCCAATCCACAAATACCTCTATCGTGCTTAACACCTGTAAAATACCAGAGAGGTGCTTCGTACAATGAGAGGGAACAGAACGTGAAACAGATTTAGGGGCTGCAGATCAATAAATAATAACCATGTTCAAAACTTCTCTACCGAGACTTGCTAGTTAACATTTAATCTCTTCTCGAATAATGTTAAGTTCTTACAAAATGTTCTATGATTCGTAAAATAGCCAACGTTCTTTTCTGAATATTTGCAGCCTGAGCTTAGATCTTAGATCTTAACTGTGAAGGTGCAGGAGCCTCTCCCACGTGTGCCTTCTTGCAGATCGGGATTTAATTGTCTCTGTGAGAGGGGTTCTGAAAGATGTAACTTCTGGCAAATGGTACTAAAAAAGATGAATATCTTTGGCATGTGGGGCCACTCAAGGAGCAGGTACTGTGTGCTTTTCAAGAGATACTCAGAGGGTCTACAGCTGCATTTCTTGGCTTTGGAGGACAGAGCATGGAGCCAAGTCCCTGAGTCAGAAATGCTGGGGCAAGTGCAGGTGTTGGAACTCACCCAGGTGCTTCAAATGCACGTCTCCAGCATCCAGAACAAGAGAGTGTGCACTCAGCATAATTTTGGGATCACATGGCGAGTACTTTGGGGACCAGTGCCAACAAAGAAAGGCATTCAGTTTCTCAAGCATTCAGCCCGAGGTCCACGTTCTGTGATAGGACGGTCGGCAGACCTTGCAAACACTCCAATCTCATCTTTTTCCGATCCCATCAGAGGGGCCCAGGACATGAGCATGCGACTGAGACTCTTGGGGCCCATTACACTCCCGTGACATGTCCCTCAGGCCAAACCAAATGAGTGCGGCCATGTCACTGGTCCCAGAAAAGGCACGAGGGGTCAGAAGCCTAGGTGCCGTGAGAACGGCAGCTCCCAGCCCGGCTCAAGCTCTGGATCGGGGCACCCAGCTCTCCGGCCACGGCCACCGCTCCGGCCTCCCATGCCTCCGCAGAGGGGTGGAGCCCCGGGTGCAGACTTGGAGGCCCCAGCTGGGATGCTTCCCCAGCAGGTGGTGGCAGCAGGAGCCCCCACACGTGGCAGGCGGGACACCGTTCCTCCTGCAAACGGTCTGCCAAGGCGTCGCTCTGCAGGTGGGGTCCTGGCCTCCCGCGGCTCCAGCAGGGAGCTCTGTTGTCCCTATTGGCTGCGAACCTGGGCACAGCCCCCGGCGGGATTGTGGCCTTCCCTGCGAGGTGCGCAACATGGGGAGATACCTGACTGGATGCAGGAGAGCTTGTTTCGTGCGTGGTTAGCTTCTGAGCTAGTTTGGCGCCGCGTTTCGGGGCCGATGTGGAGCCTGGGGCCTCTCCAAAGAGGCCGCCATACAGGACCAGAGCGCCAGTGGGGCTCATTTCGTCCAGCCCCAAATGCCTACTAATGCTCCCCCTCTTCCGTTGAGAACCAAATTGGTCTTGTTTCTAGCCTTACATTCATTAGCAGGCAGGTGTGGCATTTAGAGGTGCTGGTGCTTCTGTTCTGTTTTTTTAATAATAGCACTCACCTGGTGCTAATGGAATATTAAACCACAGGCTACGTTTAGGCAGAAACGTGGGCTGGGTTTTATCCGCATGGTGGTGTTTTTCAGACACTTTAATGAAGCTGTGCTTGGAGTCTGTCTTCAGTCCATCACGTCTGTCCCCTTAGAACATAATGTCTATTTTAATTTTTTTAAGATTTTATTTATTTGAGCGCGAGAGAACAAGCCGGGGGAGCTGGGGAGGTAGAGGGAGAAGCAGGCTTCCCGCTGAGCAGGGAGCCCGATGCGGGGCTCAATCCCAGGACTCTGGGATCATGACCTGGGCCGAAGGCAGACGCTGCCTCACTGACTGAGCCACCCAGGCGCCCCCACAATAATAATATTATTTTAATAATTGACTAGGTTTGGTGTGCCGCCCGTACCCTGGGTAGGGCACAAGACTGGGGGGGCGGGGACAGGAGAACAGGTTTTTCTGTAATGTTCAGGATACCTAGCATGGCGCAAGGGATGGGCACATGTCAGGGACGCACCTGTCACTGCACCGACCCTGCCTGGGGTCCCCGGCAGAACGTCTCTGGGTTCACCCCGGAACTGACATCACTGCTTCTCTGGGGCCAGGACTCGGGGTCAGAGCATCTTCTTTAATGAAGGGTAACGTCGGAAGACAGCAATGGGAGCTGGCCGGCAAGCCAGAGTGCTGGGAGCAGCTTCCGAAGAGCGCGGTAACCTCCCGCTTTGGCCCGTGTGCATCCTCCCTGCGTGTTCTTCTCTCCAGGCCGTGCTCCCTGATGACTCAGCAGGCAGTTTTCCTCCATGTGCCCTCGCCCGGGCCCGTGAAGGACGCGCTGCCCTGCACCGGACGGAGGGCTGCACCGATACCGGAACCGGCGCGGCGGGGGATTTAGAGCAGACGCGTCATTGACTAGGACAGAGCAGGAGCTCACAGACAGCCTCACGTTGCCACTGTCCGTGTTCCTTGTCTGTGAGTTTGTCAGGAGCAGGGATCCTTCTGCAGAGGCCCCCCCGCTCCTGATGGTGCTGCCGGCCCGGCCCACCACCACCGTCGCTCTCAGCTCCCGGAGCGCACCCCGCTTTCTGGCCGCACGCTTCGCTCCTGCTCGGCTAGCGACACGGGGGCTGCAGAGAAGCCTTGGCCGGGGGGCTCCGACCTCTCAGCACAAGCGCCATCAGCCATCCCACCAGCCACTGTCAGCGGGGCGCGCACAGCAGGCTCGTGTCGACGCTTGGCTCCTGCTTCAGGATCGGTGGCCACATTTCCCGGCACAGTCACCTTGAGGTCATGGCAATGTCATCCCTACCACGGGGGTGGGGGCCTTGCAACTTCCTTACGGAACTGTGCGGAGAGGTAGGCCCTGTCTGGGATGCGATCGTTGGACTCTGAGCATCAGGAAGGGGAAGTAGGTCAGGAGTGAGGTACTGTTTTTACCCTTGCAAGTAGCACTTGCCTTACTGACTTACTAACTTTTTCATGGAAGATCATTTTCTTTTCCATGAACAAAAAGACAGTCGCGACTCCGGATACGTTAACTTACACAGATCACCGGCCACACATTCCCTGTTTGCCACGTGTGAAAACTCATGTGAAAATCCATGATTTCACCGTCAAACAAAACAAAGTCTGAGAATTCGCCCCCTCCCCAAATTTTGATAGTAAAAATGTAATTCCGGTACAACTTTAATATAGATTCCCTTCACCATTAAATGCCCCAGGTCAAACCAAATACACACACGTTTTCTCTGGAAAATCCAAGTTCTTATTATGTAAAGCGAGTTTTAAATATTTAAAAGGAAAACACTAGGAAGTGTCTGGAGAAGTGAAACGCTGTCATCACTTTGTTTTACCGTCTACAAGATGCTAAATGCTGGCTGGACTATAATTTCTGGCTAATTAACACATTTGAAGTAGAGTCGTTGCTGCCAGCCCATCCTCACTGCCCCAGAACTTAGATGGCCCACCTCGTTTTCTGTAACTTCAGGGAAAGCGTTGTGTGCGTGGCTGTGGGATATGGTTTCTGCGTCCTCTCTGATTTACACTTATGTTTTAAGACTAACATTAATTAAAGTGTCAAAATGGCTTTCATCTTTTATGTTGACTCTTTCGCCTTCAAAGTTTGGTTTCTCCAACATGCAGACTCTCGTTTAGGCGTTCATGGACTTGACAGCTGTAATTCCTTTTGTGCTGTGGTCTTTGAAGCTCTAATTAACAGAGGACCGTGAGTTTAAGCGTGGCTCTTACATTCAAACAGCGGTGACGCTTGCCGTTTGAAATATGCTTCATCTTGATTACGTATTTGTGCTCTATACAATGGAATGCTAATTTTATATTTCCTTTTTGGCTGGCGAATGCCTTGCAAGGAACGCATTCAGAAACGGGGTCCAGAACGCCAGGTGTGGATGGATCACTAGGCATGTATGTAAAGTATCCTTGTGTTCACATTTGAGATGACCACACCATGGAACGGCGTAGATTGGCCAGCACTTAGTTTCATCTCATTCAAGCTAACAGATGGCAAATCAAATGTGTTCCTCCAGATTCTCCCTCCATAGATTTCTTAACCCAACACTCTGAAGACCTAAAGGCAAGTCCTAATGACCAGCTTCGTTTGCTCTATGTCGTCTTTGGAATAGATGGGTGCATACGTACTCAGGGGACTGTGCAGGGCGAGAATGTTCCAGCCCAGGGCCGTCCAGTGATGCAGATGCCCTGTAACCGCGCTCTCCGCGCAGGGACCAGTAGCCGTGTGGGACTGCCGGGCACTGGAAGCTCAGCTGGTGTTACGCAGGGGCTGATTGTCAATTGATGTTTAGATACTGAGGTATTTCAGAAGATGTGGCTGGTGGCTGTGCAGCTGGCCATGGCAGCCTTTCTCGTGCAGTATTGGGAGGCCAGGATGTGCCCGGCTGACAGCCCTTTAGACCCAGGACTCTGGGAAGCTCCTTCTGAAGGTTTCCCAACCCCACATATATCTGGGAAGTACTGTTTTTGCACACCTCTTCCCAGCCCCGTTTATTCACCTCTAGGCAGGAAGAACTAATCCACCTGAGACAATTTCCTTTGGGCCTCACTACTTTTATTTAATGCAATTTTTACAGAAATCTTCCAAAACTGGATTCTATGCATGGCTCCTTCCATCTTAAATCGTGTAATTAACCTTTTCTTGATGGCACAAAGGCGTATGTTGGCACCAAATACACTCAAGAAGGAAGGCACTTTGCTGAGCTGCCTCCTTCCCTGGACCCCAGGTTTTTGAGGTGACGCTCCCCAACTGCTCTGATCTCCGGGACACAAGCAAAACCCAAACTAACTTGGTAATTGGATTAGAAGACACAGGTATGTGTTAATCTAGGAAGCCACTCGAACAGCCACCAAGGATTTCCATTGTGGTTTACGCACGGTAAAAGAAATCCATGACAGGCTTCTAAAACCAAAAGGATGTTCATGCCTGAACTCAGTTTAAAAAAAAAAAAAATAGGTCTTCAGACACCTTAAGATACTAAGTTAAATATTCATTTCATTTTTATTTCAAAATTCTTATTTGATACTTACATTTAAATAAATTTTATGTGATTGTTTAGAAACCTTTCTCTGTTGGCAGAGAATTCAGTAGCATTCTCTTGTTAAATTAAATTTTCAATTTTCAGTTGTATTTAAGGTTTGCCTGATATGCATATAGAAAATGATAGATAACAATGCCTGTAATTAGTAAGTATTAGCTCTGGTGAGTATATTCTAATTGTGTATTCATATACACAGAATTAAGACAATTACTATCCCCAAACTATCCAGCTGAATAATTGAATGGTTTTCTTGAATATGTATAATGATTTCTTTAATTGTTTATTTTAATTCCTGACAGCAAATTAACATGATCAAATGATCACTTTAAATTCTTTCTTTACTATAGTTCCAAGCTTCTAATTCTAACTATAATGAGCCATTTAGGAATACCCACAATTCTATCCCACAAGATCATAGGTACCAACAAATATTTGTCACAAGAGCAGACTGATGAATGAGTGAAAACACTGATTTACATCAGTTTTTCAAAAATTCTGTCTCAGTATTATTTTATTTACCTAAAATAGTTTATGTACTGCAGTTTTGATTTACTGAAGGGTGATAGCTGATTCTTAATTTTTAAATTATAAAATTCAAAAGTGTTCAATTAACCGGGAATATAAATGTGATTTATTGTTCTGCTATAAATGTCCCATTCAAAATCCCATGGGGGACCATGTCATATGGACATAGGACCCCTCTAAGGGACAGTGGGTACGTTCAAGATGTATATTAAATGCCTATCTTATACCTTAAAATACAAATCCCATCTTGACTCCCATACTAACATGTGAGAATAAGTCTGGTATCAGGGTGCCTGGAAGTTTTCATGTGTATTTCTAAATCTATTTCTTTAACTTAAAGAGTATTTATTATTCTCAAAACAGTAAGCATCATTTATTTCTATTAAATCCATGTGTTGGATTTATGGTGGGGCCATTGCAAGGGGAATCAATCATGTGGACAAGGGATAAGTATTTTCAGGGGATTATAAATGTGTCTGTCTCCCCTTTCCCCCCCATGCATGTATCTCCCTCCATGGAGATGTGGGTTGGTCAGATCCCAGGGGTAGGAAATCCTCAAACGTTCCACCAGAACTTGCCCTGGGCCGTTAGCTAGCCATCCCGGCTGTCTGGAGGGAACCTACTGCTCTGGACGGCAACCCCAGGTCTTCCGTGGACTGTCTCTGAGACTGAGGACACTGCCAACCTGCTTCTACGTCCTAGGATTTCCGGAAGATCAAATGCAGTGATTCATGTCCAAAATAATACAGTGTTTGGACTTAGTAAGTGCTCATCAACTAACTGTTAGCTATTTCCAAGAAAACTTTGTATAAATAGACTTAGTAAGTGCTCATCAACTAACTGTTAGCTATTTCCAAGAAAACTTTGTATAAATAGACATCTTTATCATATTCGTTCAAGGACTTTTTTCCATTGGCGTTCAAGCACGAGAGAACACTTCTGGTGGGAGCGGGCTGCGTCTGGGTCTCTCAGCCAGCAGCGGCACCTGGTGTCCCGGCCGCGTGACTGCAAATCATGTGCTAACAGAGGAGCAGCGTCCCCTCCCTCTCTCCAGATGGCTGGTCAGTGCTGAGAAGGGCTTCGAACATCACTGTTACTCAGCTGAAACAGAGAAGAAAAATTTCCCATGCAAAGTTTTATTATTTAGGATGCAAAACTTGGGTGCTCTGCCAGAGGGCTGATCCGCCGGAGGGAAGGCTTCATTTCCTGTCACTCAGCTTCCTCAGTTCTGTAAGGCAGAAACGTGGGGGCTCTGCAATGCTCCGGTCCCTTCTGAACTTCCTGTGAACCGAGGAAATGTCTCATTAGATGAGTAAGCAAATATCAGGCCTCTTTCCCAAAAATGGCTTCACTGTTTTCCATCCTGAAAGGAATTGAGAGATAATTGCAATTAATTTCCTCTTACTCGGTCTCAACCCCATCGGCTAACAGCCCTTCAAACAATTCGCGCCATGGAGTGGGAGTACAGTCTAAAATTTCTCCTGCTGCCAGATGTATTTCATTTATTTTTATTTTTTTAGAAAACTTGGAACGGATCCTATTAAGAGGATATTCTTGCTGAAACGATAAATGGTTCTCTCACTTACATTTGCAACGGGCAAGGAGGAATAAAATCAGATCCAGCCGTGAGAAATCAGACTGAGCTCAGTACAGGGTCAGAGAAAGAGGGAAAGAATCATTACAACCAACAACTGGCGAGGACCGATGTCCCACTTCTGCCACCTCGTCCTGGCTGACCTTAGGAAGATGTTTAAACCCAGGTGAACATGTTTTCTCATCGGGGAAATGGAAATCCAAATGCCATGTAGCCGGCAAGGTTGTCTGCAGCTTAGGTAAGGAATAAAGTATAAAGTGCAGACCCCATGCCGCCCAGTCGTGGCTGTGTGCGCACGCACTCCCGGGAGAACCGTAGACACAGAGACCTCCTAAACATACGTGTGGTGACTGGGTCCCGATGAGGGGCTCCGCCCAGTCCACGGTTTCTGTGAGCTTGTATTACTTCTACTCACTGACGGCGGACGCAGGGGTGGTTCTACGTGGCCAACACCACAGTAGCTGCCCTTGCTGAGCACTTGCCTCTGTCCTTCCCTTTCTGGGCTTTATCTCCCATCCCCATGACAACAGATCCCGAATATGTAACCTTTACAGATGAGCAGACTGAGGCTGAGAGAATTTAATTTGTCCAAGATCCCTGTTACCTCATTTTATGTCAGAAGCACGGAAGAGTCAGTTCAGCTCTACTAGAACCAGAACGGAAATACAGAGAATTTCCCTTTTCTAGAAATTTTCACCCACTGTGGTTTTAGGATATTCAGCCAGGAGCATCAGTGTTCTGGAAGGTGCACTGTCATAATACGTCAAGGTATTAAACCACTAAAACGTATCAGAGCAAGTGTATGAACATTAAAGCACATTTTTTTTTTTCCATCTGGGGGAAGAAAGAGCAGTAGAACATCCATTTGATATTTTCCCCAGAAAATAAATAATTTGAAGAGAACTCTATGACACTTAAAAAGAAACGAGATGGTATCCCTAGAAAACTATTATAATCAGTCAGTTTATCCCCTGAACAAGAGCCTCCAGACCACTAGGGGAGAATCAGTCAAACTTAGAGTATCGTTTAAAGGAGCCAAGTTTTCTCAGTAATTCCGGACCCACTGATTCCGAACCCCCATTCCACTGGGCGCTGCGTCCCGTATCAAGCACGGTGAGTCCACGCAGAGTAACCCGCACGCTCGGCACGGACCGGCTGCGTCCTCCCCGACATCGCCCGCTCTGTCCAGCCTCCAAGACTCAGCCTGAGCCCGTCTCCTCCAGAAAGTCTCCCTTTCAGCCCTGGGTCATTCTCATCCTGGGCTTTCGTGAGGCTCTGATGTGGACTTTAGTCCTTCTGCCCTTCTCTTCAATTTGATTATGAGCAACTGGATGGAGCCAGTGTCTTAGGCTCAAGACAAATGTTTACTGGAACCAGAGAATCTTACAGTATGATGGCAAACAAGGATGGGGAGGCAGGTGACCTTGGTACCACGCGGAGGAAATGCAAGGTCTCTGCAGTCCCTTCGGCGGCAGCTTTTGGGGTGTCCCTAGTCACAGCATTCCTAGCAACGCCTCCAGTTGACTCTGTATTGTTATAAAATTTCCTCCGTGGTTTGGCAGTGAAAATTAATGATTACGTTGCAGGCAGTTGAATTCTTTAAGCAAAGGAAAATCATCTATTTGGACATACTTCCTACAATGTTTAGTAGGAGACCAGAGCCGCCCGAATAAACACTTCGGTATCCGGGCTTTGCTGACATGCAGAAGAACATCACTCTTCCAGACAAGAGTATCTTTTACCGAAGCTGATCAGTAGCTTCTCTGGGCGCCCAGAAACTGGCCCCACCGTTTGCTGGTCTGGACAAACCACACTGATGGCAAACCACACTCCCACTTGAATGGTTATTAAACCGTCTGCTTGGCGCACGGACACAGCGTGAAGACAGCACCAACTCTCTCTCGCCTCCCTGGAAAAAGTCACTCCACCACACCCTCCCCGGCTTGAGTGATGTCCATTGTCCTCGATGTATGCTGAGCATTGCCCAGTTTTAATCAATTTCTCAAGAAAGTATGTTGTTCCGCTGCATTTTTACAACGAAGCCAATTTAAGAATTCGTATTATCACCTTGTAGCAAATGCACTGTAAGGCAAGAAGACGTGATGCTGGATTTTCCTGTGATCGCGGAGATAAATTGTAACACACTGTAATTTTGTTTGTATGTACAAGATATCCGTTCAGGAAGTTTCTTTGTACTAAATACATTTGGGAGATTTACCTCTGTGCACGGGGGTGAGAGGGGCAATGTTTGCAGATGGCTGTGAAGGGGTGGCCCAGCTGGAACTGGAGTCCGGGAGGATCGGTCTGCTCTGCCCGCCCTCCAGGTGTCCCAGTCCTTGCGACGCACACGCCGTCCTTCACTGCTCAGCGGCCACAGCGGAGGGCGCGGCCAGTTTGGTATTTTCCTGAGCACCTTTGCACTCATCTCCACAGGGCGAAGAGCAGTATAAGGGTGTTAAGGCAGAAGTAACTTCTTAATTTTTTTTTTTTTTTTAAGATTTTGTTTATTTATTTGACAGAGAGAGACACAGCGAGAGAGGGAACACAAGCGGGGGAGTGGGAGAGGGAGAAGCAGGCTTTCCGCGGAGCAGGGAGCCCGATGTGGGGCTCGATCCCAGGACCCCGGGATCATGACCTGAGCCGAAGGCAGACGCTTAACGACTGAGCCACCCAGGCGCCTCAACAGAAGTAACTTCTTAATCTCTGTTCCCGTGTTTCTCGGCTGCCCTTCATTGTCACCCAGCCCCTGCCGAGACCTGACGTCTCTGCAGAAGCAGTATTTCCTCCGGGGAGCTGCCGGTGCGGTGTGCGTGCCACGCGGAGCGCGCCGGGCGGCCGTGCTTACCTGCTGGTGGCTCTGAAGATGGCGTCAGGGATCGAGACTCTCCTTGCAGGAAAGGAACGGTGCCGAACGGGTTAGCATCGAAACAACCACCTAGCTTCCATGTGGCCATATGAAGTCCTCCCTCAGCGAGCTCTCGTCACACCTTTCCCCGGCCGTCCCCTTACGCGTGTGTATATGTCACACTTCGTACCCTGATACGTTAACACTGTGAAGTAGAATTAAGAAAAGCTGCGTAAGAAACAAGGTTTCCAGTGGGCCACCACTGTCAGGGAGAGAAATACACTCGGCGCGGTGATCGCCATCCAGACTGGGAAGGAGAGGGAATCGCCAAAGCTGGTAACCAAACAGAAGGACATGACAAGTTGTAAGAGGACAGTCTACTCATTTGGTCAGGCTCCAGCTCCCAGGAAGCAGTGCGGGGAGCTGAGGGCTTTAGGCCAGCGTGCGAGTGGAGCTTCCTCTGACGTTAGCCTGAGTGGCGGAGGATGAAAGTCACCAAAAGCCCAGGCCCTACACAGGGGTCAGCAGGAGGCCTCACCTGTGAACTGCTAGACAGGCATGTTTTCTGAGCTTTTAGGAGCGTATTGTTCCCCCAGCGAGGACGGTGAATGCCGTGGGATGTGGCGTGTCCCTTCGTGTCACAGAGGAGCCGAGGAGTCCCACCCAGAAGGATGAAACGATTCGCCTGACCTGAGTTTCCAGCCTCAGCACTATGACGTTCCGAGCTGGGTAGCCCTTCGTGTCGGGGGCTGGGCTGCGCCTTGGACGGGGTTCGGCGGCCCCTCTGGCCTCTTCCTTCTAGAAGCCAGTAGCACCCTGCCCCCTCCGGTTGTGACAGCACCGAGGACGTCCTCCAGCCCCTACCAGGGCCCCCGGGAGAGAGAGGAGGTGCGACCGCCCCAGCCGAGCACCTCTGGTAACCCACGGACGTACCTAATGTGAGGGTCTGAGAGTCCCCGGGGCAGAATCCCCAGGGCGGGGCTCCTTGCTCACCGCGCAGCTGGGGTCCATGCAGAGCCCTGCCCACCGGCTGTCGCCGAACACACCAATGATGGACGGGACTGGGAATGGCGCTAGACCCCCGCCTCCTGCATATTTCTGCTGCACCTCAGTTCCACTCAGACCGACAGATGAGCACAGCTGGGCAGCCAGGCCCCTCCGCAGCCCTGCCTGGATCCACTAATGCCCCGGGTCTGGGTCCAGGTCCGGCTGGGTGTCGGGCTGGAGTGCTCTCGCCAACGCAGGACGGCATGCTTCCTCGAGAAGAGTGGGTCCCCCTGGCCTCCAGAGCGAGCTGTGAGGTGCCCGGGCGCAGAGCAAGCATCAGCTGCTCAGACCTCAGGCCTCGTGGCTGGGCTCCCCCACGGGCTTCCTCCAGGAGCCTCGGCTTTCAGCAGCTCTGACGGAGTCCAATCTGAGCCGCGGGTCTGCCTGCGGCATCAGTTAGAAAAGGACCGAGCCCCGTGGAGGCAGCTGATGAAACGGCTGGCCTAGCTGCTCCTGACTCCATTTCCTCTGGGCACAGGGTCCTGCCCTGAAGGCCGGTGTATCGACTTGTGTTTCGTTGTGCTGCCCACTCAGACCTCTGCCCCTCTCCACTTGCACTGAAAACCTGGCCCGGGGCCACTTTCTGGAGCCCTTCTCCCAAATGCTGCCCACCGACTGACCTGTGAGTACAGACAGTCCTCAGACTCCATGCTCCTCGGGCAGGAGGAGTCCTGCTTGCTCTCCTACTCCCTCTCGTCTGCCAGTGGTGGCTGGACGTCCGCCTGTCCCTCTGGTCTCTGCAGTCCGTGTGATGCACCCGGTCCCCGACGCGCCTGGTCCCAGGCCGGGCTTCTCTCCAGAAGCTCCTGACATTCAGGCACCCCCTCTTTCCCCCGAGTCAGCAGAGAGTCCGTGTCGACTCTGGGTCAGCAGGATATTTCCAACCCCTTTTCCAACCCCTGAAAAAGTTCTAGAGATTCTGCCTCTCACAGCTTCACTCTTTCCAGATGTTCAAAATGATTTCCAACCAAATCCTGCTGTGCCCTGGAGTCTTATTCATATCAGAGCCCGGGAATAGTTCCCCTTCATGCACCTGTACAGTACATTTAAATTAAGCTTACAGATGGCATACATAAGTTATTTTACTTTATGTTATTATTTGAGAAGCACAAACATATTTGTAGATTTTTTTCTATGGCCAAAAATAAGCTTCCTGAGGAATGTGGGTTTTCTGTGGTTTGCATTTTACTTCTGTTACAGCAGTTCCCCTATTCTGAAATTGCATGGCCCCTGGTGATTGGGGTGGAGTCCCCATGGAGCCTTGGCCGTGTCGTAAAGCTACGGGATTTTTCCATAAGCTCATCCAGCCCTAGACATGTGCGAAGCACTATGCTGGGCATCGAGGGAACCCATATCTCCCCAGCATGAAAGAGGTCAGAGTCTGGTGAATATCCCTCCCCGCAAACAGAGGCTGCCATGGATGTAGGCACGGGGCCAGGAGGGCGGAGGGGGACATTTCCTGGGCCTGAGAGTCAGGGGATACATAAGACCTCTCGTATCAGACACTTGTGGAAATAACAGGAAGGAGGCAAGGGCCTGCGGGGCACGACGTGGGGGGCCCACAGGGATGTCTGTGGGAGCGTCCGTGTGGCTGCGGGTGTGGGTGGTCCAGCGGAGTGACAGGCTAGAGAGGATGGTGCCGAATGAGGCCGGCAACAGCCAAGAAAAGGCACGACGAGGCACTCGGGACTCGGCCCTGCAGGAGCTGAGCCGGTTCATAGATGCCATCGACTGAGCTCGGACTGGACTGACTTGGGGCCCGGGAGGATCATTGTCCTGTCTGGAAGACGAGCCCAAGGGGCGCCCTTGCACAAGACGGGCCACAGAGGGGGCCGAGCGCGGAGCGGGAGACCGGGCTGCAGAGGAGAAGCGATGCCCCACATCCAGGAGAGTGTGGGCGGTCAGTACGAGCGCGGAGTCATTCCCTGACAGCTCTGGAGCCTTAGGAAGGGGGCCCGTCACGGAAGGTGGAGAGACAGAAAGAACTCACCCAACAGTAAAGGTGGGAGGAGCAACCATTTTCAAGAAAGAAATGGGCTCAACACAGTCACAAGCTTGGGGAGTTGAAAATGGGCCTTTGGATTCAGTGCTTGGAGACCCTTAGAGCAGTGAGGGACAGCAGAAGTGTGCAGAGGGGAGGGGTGGGATGGCACAGGTGAGGGGGGAGGGGAAGGTACAGGTGAGGGGGG
>NW_022589718.1:39479219-39497713 GCF_004348235.1 Phoca vitulina | reverse complement strand
GCATTCTTTTAAAAACGTGTCCACGGCGTAAATCTTCATGTGCAGTTTTTATGCCTTCGAACCCAGATCATCCTGACACGACAAACTCATTTTGTTCTGTCACTTGCCGATTTTTATTTGGAATGACATTTGAGGTTTTATTTATTAGGAGAACAAATTGACCCAGGTCACACCGTCACTGGGGGAGATCGCGGGAACAGGCGAGCGCGTTGAAATCCCCAGGAACAGAAGAGCGGAAACGACGTGCTCCCACGGGCCACCGCAGGGCGCCGACTCTGGGCAGCTTCTGAAATTCGTAGGGGAAACCCACTCAGTCTGTCCTCCCAGACCAGGCCGGGCCCTCCCCATGTGGTGGGACACACAGCAACCCGCGCACCTGCGCACCATGTGGGTCCCTTTGCGCTGGGTCGCGCTGATGGTCGTGCTGATGGCGTCCGTTCGGAAGCCCTTGGGTGAGCACTTCCGTTCCAGATAAAGAAAAATCATTAACTGTAACGGAGAACATTCCTGTCGAAACGGCGTCGTTCACCTCACTGGAAAAATAAGTAACACCCCGAGCCCGGCAAATATGTCTAGTGAATTTGGGGTGGCCTTTAAAGAGACATTTAATAGGACCTCACGTCCAAAGGCATTTCTTGTCCCTCAGTGGGTTGGCGGCGGCCGGGGAGTGAGTGCAGGGCAGGAGGCGGCGGGGCGCTGGCTACGGGCAGGCGGGAGGTGCGGGAGGGCCGTGCGGTGTGCGTTTGGAGACCCGCGGTCCCTTCTCAACCGCCGTCTACACTTTACACCCAGTAAGCATGTCCTTACAGGGAGCAAACAGTCTTCTCACGTTCTATGCTTTTCCATTAGAAAAACAATACCTACTCATCATAAGCATTTTTGGAACATGCAGAGAAGCAGAGGAGAGAAGAGTCACCCTGCTGTCCCTCGATGATGAGCTGATGGACAGCTTCCTGTGCGTCTAACCTTTTTTCATACAAGGTTCTCCTTATAAATATATTCCACCTTCACCCGGATAGAGCTGAGTAGGTCCTGCTTTACCGCGGTGTGACGAAGTGAGCATCGCCCGTGACCCTGCCCTGCGTGAAAATGGGGTCGTGCCTGCTATCTGTCCTGCTGAGTCCGAAGCTACTCAGTGTGGTCGCTGGCGCGGCATTTGGGGGGCTTTCTAATTCCCCACTGTTGTGAGTATATCCGCGTGGACCGTCTCTGAGCGCAGGGGTGCCCCGGAGTTTGCTGAGTTATCTTCTCAAGCCCCACATTCTGCAAAGGCTCGTGGGTCGTGGGCAGTGAAGGGTGGACCAGGTTTCCAGGGAGGGGAGGATGCTTCCGCTGACGGCACGTTGACTTTCCTTACAGCTGTCTCCTATGTGAATTACAAGAAAACGCCGCCACCCGTCCCCCCACGCACCACCTCCAAGCCTCTGATCTCAGTGACCGCACAGAGCAGCACCGAATCCACGCAGGATGCCTACCAGGACGGCCGCGCGCAGCGGGCGTCCCCGTGGCCCCAGGACAGCCGCGGCCTCTACAACTCCACGGACAGCCTGGACAGCAACAAGGCCATGAGCCTTGCCCTGGAGACGGCCGCGGCCCAGCGCCTGGCCTCCGACGGCCAGAGCAGCTCCACACGGACCAGCGACAAGGCCGTCCTGGTGTCCAAGGCCGAGGACTTCCTCAAGAGCCGGCGCTCCTCCATCGGGATCCAGGTAGCCTCCCTGTGCCCCGCGGCCGTGCCGCCCGCCCCCGGGCTCCGCAGATAGCGTAGACTGAGACGCAGCGACCCCGCGGCCCGGGGGGGCTTAGCAGGGAGACATGAGAGTGAGGTCTCGGCTGCAGGGCCAGCCGGCAAGTCAACAGCCGGGGGACCACCCCAGGGCATCTCGGGTCCCCGTCTCACGCCTGCCCCTGCCACCCAGACACCCCCACCCCAGAGCACTTTCTAGGGGCCACCTGCTGCTTACCAAGTGTGGAGACAGCTTGTTTTGATACTTCGGAAGGATGGTTTCTTGGTTGAAACCCAGGTTTTCGAAAGCCTTTCAGCCTTGTGCCCCAGCAGCGGAGTGGGGGGAGGGCATTGGGAATACAGCGGTGGAAGTTGGAAAGGCCTATTCGGTGGAAAACTGAGGCGTGCTCACAGCTACCCAGGCCAGGGCTGCAGGAAGGCGCTTCCCTCACCGGCCGCAGGGCACTCTGGGTGCTCAGCTGTGGCGGCAGACCCCCGGCCCGCGGTTTCAGACCGCCGAGGGCTGACCCACACCCCCTGAGGCCCCAGACTTCTCCCCGAGCCACAGACCTGGTGTCTTGGGGCGGCCCCCCACTGCGTCCGGCTAGCCCACTCCCAGGGCCCGGGAGGCACTGTGCTGAGACACAGGGGCCACCTTCCAGCCCACTCCCCAGCCCCAGGACGGCACGGGATGCGCCTCACGCTGACAACGTCTTGCCTCGGCCGCTCTCCCCCACGAGATCGTGTTGGCACAGCGAGGCAGTCTCCTTGCCGAGTCCTTTGCAAGCATGGTCCACTCTTGCTTCCTGTCACTCCTCCACTCAGCCTGTGTCCAGCCGGAAGTCCCAAAATCAGAAGGCTTCGTGGCCAGGGAGGAGGGTGAGCGGAGCTCTGCCTGAGGGCCACGCGTGCTCGGTGCTGGCGTGAGGGGGCTCGACGTCCTGGGCATCCTGGGGACACGGGAGAGCAGGCTGGGGCGACTGCCCGCTTGACTAGGTCCTCTGAACCAGGTCTCCACACTGTGGCTTCGTTGTTTTGTTTAGGATTCTGAATTCCCAGAGCATCAGCCATACCCAAGGTCAGATGTAAGTACCAAAATATACTCCAAAGCCAAGTACGCATGAATTTTTATTTTATCTCCCTTTTTTGGATTATTCATACAACTGCTCTGTCACCTCTCTCTGTCCTGATTCTATATGCCAGGCACTATGCTAGGTGCCCCCGTATCACTCGTGTCCCCCGATGATGTGTAATTAGCCCCGCTTCGATGAGGACCGAGATGGGGCTCAAATAGGGACGTAACTCGCTGCGGCCGACAGGCTGGCCGGGGCCATAGCGCTAGTGCGTGGGAGGCCGGGCTTCAGACGCCGGTCCCTCCGGCTCCATTCATGTCACCAGAGAAGACGTGCGAGGGACGCAAGTTCACGAGGCTGGCTGCACATTCCAGGTGCTCGTGCACCCTCTGCCTTCTCCCCTGCCACCTGACAGACTCCCTCCTGCTGCCCGCACCCCTGCCACCTGACGGACTCCCTCCTGCTGCCCGCACCCCTGCCACCTGACACGGACCCCCTCCTGCTGCCCGCACCCCTGCCACCTGCCACGGACTCCCTCCTGCTGCCCGCACCCCTGCCACCTGACAGACTCCCTCCTGCTGCCCGCACCCCTGCCACCTGACAGACTCCCTCCTGCTGCCCGCACCCCTGCCACCTGCCACGGACTCCCTCCTGCTGCCCGCACCAGCCCCGGCGGGACGAGGCTGGGGGTGTCATCTTCTGGCTTTATCTGAGCAGAGCAGACCTGGGGCAGCGGGTCATCGGCTGGTCGGGGGCGCCACCCCTCCTCCCTCCGCTTCATCGCCCAGAAGCCCCGACACCTGTCCTCGCCCCGTGGCCCTTTCTGCTTCTAGCAACCACGCCTTCCCTCCGCGGGAATGTCCCTGCTCCCCTGCCCACCGCTCCCTGCGGCTCACGCGTTGGCCCCTCCCCGGAAGCCTGTCCGGCGCTGCCCCCGCACCGCGTGTCTGTGAAGGCCCGGCTGCCCCCGCCTCTTCACCACCCAGCGTCTAGCACGGTGCCTGGTACATAGCAAGTGCTCGGTCAGTGTCGGGTCAGTGGGCGCACGGGTGACGGCGGGTGAGTGTTCCGTGAGCACCAGTGTGAGTGCACGTGTGCAAAGGGTCCGCTGTCTTCGTGGCAGTAAGGGAATGCACAACATCACGTGAGCGTGTACCCTCGCCATTATCAGACTGACGGGGATTGAAGAGCCAGTAGGAAACACGGCCAGAGAAGCTCAGGTATTAGAATAGTACGAGTCAAAGAGGTGAAATGTAGGCCAGCGTAGGGAGCCAACTCACAGGGAAGCACGAAGAACCAGAGTGAGGGAGAGCCCCGGGCACGTAGAGGCCCTGGAGGGCTGGCTGGCGTGTCCGCACTGGGAAAGCACGACGCAGAAATAACCCTGAGAAGCAGGCTCGCGGAATTGCCGTGTCTCGGGCTCTCCAGCACATGCTCCTTTTAACCTCGTCGTAACCCAAGGGGCCAGCCGTTACCCAGGTTACCGATGGGGAAACTGAGGCTTGGGGGTAAGTGACTTGCCTAGAGGGTCACAGCCGTGAGAGTCGCAGCCAGGACGGAGGGCAGCTTTGTTGGAAAGCCTGCAGGGCGCCCGCTTCCCAGAGAGGAGACAGGGGGGTCGGTGCGGGGCCCGTCCCCCGAGCTGCGTGGCAAGAAGCGACCTGCCCCAGTCTGTCTGTCTTGTCACTTGTAGGGAGAGACGGCTAGTGCGCCGCACACTCAGCCAGGGCTCACAGGGGTCTGCCGGCTGACCGCCCGCGGCCCGCTCTCAGGAGCTCCCGTGGAGTGCAGACGGCAGAGGATCGACACCGCATTTCCCACCCATTTCTGCGGGTCTGGGGGTGCGGCTCCAGGCCCTGCCTCGCGGGCTGGCCCGGTGACGCGAACCCGCGGCGCCCCGCCCTCACGTCTCCTCATTCGATGCTGACATGCGCCTCTTTCCTCTGTGTCCCGTTCTGTGTATCCCTGGTGCGTGTGTCCCTGCACAGTTTCTCCTTGTCTGGTGCGTGTGTCCGTTTGTGAGAGTCCGTTGGAAGTGTCTCCCGTTCCCGGACACTGCAGTTTGGATTAACATGCAGGGGTTCCTCAACCACCTGCCTCGGTTGCCCCGTCTTTAAAGTGGGAGCGATTACTGCTCTTCCGTCTCCACCACCAGGCTGGGGGGATGAACAGCACAACTGCCACAGGCCTCTTCTTATTCGGCTCAAGTGTGCGGCTGGGAGCGCGTCAGTTTGCCCGCTAAGGCGGGTTTCTCCCTCGCCGGCCTGAGCCGTTCCGCGCTCCAGCAAGCCTCCCAGCACCTGCTCCTGGAAGTGCGGGCGCTGCCTTGGGCACCTCTCAGCAGCGAGGCTGCCAGACCGCATCTCACTCTTGGACTTACGACAGGTCCCCGAGGGGACCACGGTAACCATGCCTGAGGCAGTGCACCTGCCCGGCTGTGCGCTCGGTTTGGAAGGCAGAGCATAAATGATCTGGGGTAGACAGCAGAGACGTGCGGTCGGAGCCGCAGCCGATGCCGGTGCTAGTGGCTCCCTGCCTGGGTGCCTCTCTCGGGTCCGGGAAGCGGGGGCCCAGACTGCGGCTGCCCAGCTTTGACTTCCCACAAACACCTACCATGCAGGAGATGGGGACCAGGGCACACAGCGGCCGCCTCCTGTGCAGCTCACACGACCCAACATGCACATGCTCACACACGTGTGCATGCACACTCACTCATGCACACACTCCCCTGCACTCGTGCTTACATTTCTGCATAAACATGTATGCACACTCAACACACACGTGTGCACCTGTGTGCTCGCACCTGTACACATGCATTCACACTTGTGTGCACACTTATGCAGACAAATGCATGCTGGTCACTCACACAATCACACATTCACACACTCACACATGTGCTCATATCCACGCAGGTGCAAACATGTCCATGCATGTACGTGTGTGTGCAACTAATGTGTGCAGTTTTACCCACGTAAGTACACACATATGCTCACACTCACACATGCACATGTGTGCACACTCATGCGTGTGTGCATGCATGTACTCACCTCTGTGCCTGCTCTTGCAAACCCAGTCATTCACACACATACACACACGTGCACACTCACATTTGCAGTCATATGTGTGTACACACCTGCAGATACACATGTGCACACCGCCCTAATGTGTGCAGCCACACACGTATGCACTCACACATTTACTTACATGTACACACTTGTGTGCACAGTCCCACATGTGCACACGTGTGCACATGCATGCATACAAGTGTGCATGTGCACGTGCATACAAACACACACACACACACACATGCATGCACACGCCAGCCACACCAAGCTCCTTGTTTTGTAAACAGACCATATTTAGAAATGTCCCCCTTCCCACCTGCCATCATGGCATGTGGCTCGGCCTACAAGCTCCGCCATCGTACAGGGAGAGCTGGTGCGGGGCCCCGGGCTCCACAGACCCCAGACGCTCTTGTGATGGCACCCACCACTCACGACAGTGACTGGGGAGATGTCTGTCCCCTTTCATCAGGGAGCCCTGCAAACACCTTTGCTTCAGAAAGTCTTACTTAGCATTAGCGATTCTGTTAATACATCTTTCTTCTCAATGCCTAGAACATGGCAGGTCTTGTAAAAATGAATATATGCCTTCATTTCTCAAAACTTTTAAGATCCCTTGAATTTTCAGCCAGAATCTCCTCTTAGGAAGAGATTCCTTTGATTTCCTTTCCACTGTGCAAAGCAGTAATTCCTTTCCTTTGTCTTGAATTTGCCTTTTTTCTTATCCATGTAAGGGTCTCCACTCCCAGGATTTCTGAAATTGTTAAGTATTTAGCTCACCCAGGCCATGTATGATTTTATCATCCCCCTCAGCCTTCCCCTTCTGAAAGCAGAGATAACGTCATTTTTTCTTAGGAAAGTTTCATGTGACAGGTGCTGTAGCTCTGTGAGATCCTTCACATTCAGTATCCATCTCATCACACACCTGACCGTCTTCCTGGTTGAGGTGAAGGACAGAGTGTCGATATTTGCTGTGGACAAGCTTATCTGAGTCTGGCTTCCTGTGGAGTTTTACTTCAATCAAGTGAAGTGTCTCATGTCCCCTCATTTTTGAGATTAGGAAGAAAAGACTCAACAAAATTTAAGAGACTCACAGAGAGTTGCGTGGCCAGCTCGTAGCAGAATCTAGCTCCAAAACTACACCCTCCTCCTTTGCTTGGAATGGTAGAGAATTCTAGTGCAGGGAACGTGGAGACTGGATGAAGGGAGACAACGTGCTGTTGTCTGGTTATATGTTTTAGTCACTTATGTAGTGTGTGTACATGGCTGTGAATACATGCGTGTTTCATGTGTGCACACACATCCTGTGATTTTGCTGTTCATGCCACCTACTAGTGTGCATGGGACCAAAAACATCTTCCGTGGTGTAGCCCTGATGACCATCACCTTCGTACTGTGTAGTGTTCCGTGTCATGAGCAAATCATAATTTACCCTCTGCTACCGCTCGCCTACTTCACCCCTCGTCATGTTTCACCTGATAAGTAACACTAAGATGAACACCTCACACACTTGTTAGAATTTAAGGTGATTTCCTTAGACTAGAATCCTGGAAGCAGAAAAAATAAGACAAATATTCTGAACATTTCAATGATAAAATCCAGTGCTCTTTCCATTACAAAAATCTTTCTAAAACTATATGTATGCATGGATCTCCCCCAAATTATGTATCCATCAAATTCGACACCATCTACCAACATTGTAAAGCATAAAATCACCTACACTATGACTGTGTTCACAAAAACATGCACAGACATGTATCTGTAGCAGCATTAATCATGGCAGAAAACTAGAAGTAACCAGATTATGCCTCCCTTGAAGACTGGTTAACTAAATCAGGTTATGTTCCTAAAATGGAATAGCAAGCAGTTAAAACACAAGGCAGCTCTGTTTGCTCTGACATGGGACAACGTCTTAAATACGTGAATTGTTACTGTAATCTTTTCATGTAAAATAATAAGAGTAACAATCTCCATGTCCAGGAAGGTGAAGTTTATCAAAGCCATGACCCCCCATAGAGACAGCAGCAAGGTTAGATCTGGATTCAAGGATGTCCCTTGTCCTGTGGTCACCCCGTGTCCTCGCCCAGCCGTCAAACCACGCACACAGAGGAGGTGATGTGACCTCTGCGTGCGTGCAGGATTCTGCCAGCAAGGAACGGGGTGTGCCCAGCCGTGCTCCTCCCCTCGGTAACTCATCCAGGAGCCCCGGGTCTTCACGCAGCTGTCTTTATTCTGGCCACAGCGTATCACTACAGAGTATGGTGGGGCTGTCAGACAGACGCAGGTGTGAATCCTCGTTCTGCTCCCAGTGAGCTGTGCACCCCTGGGCAAGTTACTCACCGTCTCTGATTCCTCAGCTGTTCAGTGTGGCAGGAAATCACAGCAGGGGTACCGTGGACACTACGTGCAATAACGCTTATTATGCTCTTGGCACAGTGCCTGGCACGTGGTAAGAGTAAAATAAACATTAGATATGGACAGCGTTGTTTCTCTTTGCCACAAGTTGAGTGAGCCCTCGGGTGCCATGAGCTCGGCCACGGGGCAGCCGCAAATTACAATCACAGACTCTCCTAAGTTGCAAAAGAGAGCATCATAATGATTTGTTTAGTCATTTGTACCTTACCCTCATGGCAATCATTAATATTTTTAAGAGAAAATGTGGTTTACAACTTAGTTATGACATTTCGGATTGGGGTCAAAGTCCCGCTGATACAGTAGGTAATATTTTCTGGGGAAAAAGGAAAGGGACACTGGAGTAGCCAGGATAATATTTACGGATGAACTAAACTTTGGTTTCACAGACTATTTGTGCTGAGGGTTTGAGGGCTCTTTAGAACATGGGCTGTACCAGCAGCCCCTCATGTGTTAGCTCTGCCCCCTCACGGTCCTAAAGAGCTTGGTGGGTTTGGGAGATGTTTTGGCAAATAGAACCACGAGAAGGATTCGTGTAAAATGCACAGTTTCTGTTCTGTTCTGACCTGGCCTCGCTGGGCACAGTCCCATTAGCAGATGCAAGACACCAGTGTGTAGGGGCAGTTGGACACATGGCCGCGGTATTCCCGATACACGCTGAAATTCCTTCCTGTGTGTTTCTGTATGTGGATGCAACCATCAGTGTAATTCTATTAAATGGCTTATTTGTGGTTGTTAGCTCTATCTGGTTCATGCTGTACTTACTTTCTTCACCGTAGGGTGTGATAAGAGCCTTTAAGTCCTACAATCATGCAATCCAACAAAGCCTATTTTTTGCCTTAGCTGAACTAAGCAATTTTATTTGCATTCATTTGAGAGATCAGAGTGCAATGCTGAGTTCAAGTAGTTATGTGAAATTTGATGAAACACAGTAGCAGTGTAATTACACCAATATGAATGCATTTCCCTTTTTTGTGATTTTACTGGGTCAAGTGCATCTCTGTATTAATTAAATGCGTAATTAGTTACAGCAAATGAACACACACACACACACACACACACACAATAGTCCCCTGCCCAGGTCGCTTGTCTCAGTTCTAAAATAAGATGTTCTGTGTTGTATTAGGTGGAAACAGCCACAGACTCTGACACAGAGAGCCGAGGCCTGCGAGAATACCACTCTGTTGGCATCCAAGTGGAAGATGAGAAGCGGTAACTCAGCCCCTTCACAATATACGATGTTCCCAAGCAAGAGCAATCTGTTAGAAACCTGATTGCAAACATCTAGATCATGCTGACCATCAATAATTCATGCCATGTGTGGTAACAGGGTCATATATTTATACTTTGCAATTTATATCGTTCAAGTATGAATTAACATCCGCCTGCATCTTGTTTTTTGTGAGAGGCAGGGGAATAATTCTTTCTAAAGTAATTTACCACCTATGAAAGCAGAGGGGCTGACAGGCCTGAGAGCCAAAGTTCTTCATCCAAAGGAAGAACAGATAGGCTTGAGGGTGAATCAGGTGCATGTCTTCCTACCTAATAATGTTAAAGGTAAAAGAAAGACAGAAAGAGAGAGAGAAGGAAGGAAGTTTAAGACCTTAGCTATACCATGATTTCAAACCATAAAATACAGAGATGTCTATGATGGTAATGTTATTTTTGTAGCAAGAACAGGATGATTATTTTATTTCATGTTTAAAAAATATATCTTGTACATTTCATAAAAAACTAATTCAATGAGAGAATTGTTACATCTGCAACTTCAATTGGCATCTAGTCCCGGGTGACATTGCTCATCGTGGAGGGTTTTAGGACCCAGCCAATAAAGATTTTGATTGCAAAGAAATTCAGACCACAAGCTACTGGCTTCCCGGGTTCCCTGCAGAGTGCTGAGACCACGGACAGCTTCTGCACGGGACTGGGCTTGCTGCCTTCCATCCCCATCATGGGTTTGTTCTCTGCTCCTTTGCCTCCAGCAAAGACACTAAGTGGAAAATTCATCAACCAGCTGCGGGCACAGCTGTTGCCATAGGAGGGTTCAGTTGGTGAGAAGCCAAAATGTAGAGTTAGGGTTCAGTTTGGAAGAACCCCCCCTCCCCGCACACACACAGGGTTCTCACCCAGCAATATCTGGACTCCAATTATAAGCCCTTTCCTGCCCATCATTTCAGTAATTGGCTGTGCGGGACTGGGCTGCCTTCCAATGTGTATGATGAACATGTTTTTAAAACACCTGCTCAAGTCAGAATTTGGATTCCTTATTTTGCATACAAGACTTAATGGGGATGATATTAAGTTATTCAGATAGGAGAAGAGACGCACGCCCTGAAATGTGTCCCCAAAACTCAGTGGGGTACAAAAGTTATTTACCTAAAAGGAGCTACACAGCGTTCCCGTTGCATAGATGCAACATAAGGAGGTTTTGTAAACTGTGGCGGATTTGTCAAGGGAAGTAAATGAGCCAAGGCAGTGGACTCATGGAATGCGTTACCCCCACTGCACCCCGCAATACGCTTCCGTCTTAAGTGGGCATTATTTAGGCATTGAGACTTAGGTAGATGTTAGAGGTTAATTAATTGCAAAACCCAACGTTCTTTCATAGCTGAAACACCAAAATAGTAGTAACGAGAGGAAAAGACTCATCTTCCCCTTGACTTGTTGGCTTGCGCGGTGCAGGCGTGTCGTTGATGAGCGAGGCGTAGGCTTGCTGCACAGTCAGCTCAGAAAGTCTCCCCTCTCTCTTCCTTCCCCCTCCGCAGACACGGGCGTTTCAAGCGTTCCAACAGCGTGACCGCCGCCGTCCAGGCGGACTTGGAGCTGGAGGGCTTCCCGGGACACGTCACCATGGAGGACAAGGGCCTGCAGTTTGGGCCCTCCTTCCAGCGGCATTCGGAGCCCAGCACGCCCACCCAGTACGGGGCCGTAAGAACTGTTCGGACCCAGGGGCTCTTCAGTTACAGAGAAGACTATAGGACCCCCGTGGACACTGGCAGCCTGCCGCCGCCCGACCCCTGGCTGGAGCCGTCCATCGAGACAGCGGAGACGGGGAGGGTGTCTCCGTGCCGGAGGGACGGCTCGTGGTTTGCGAAGCTGCTGCACACGGAGACAAAGAGGATGGAAGGCTGGTGCAAGGACATGGAGAGAGACGCGGAGGAGAATGATCTCTCAGAGGAAAGTAAGAGTGCAGCCTCCCCTCGGCTTCTTAGCACTGCAGTTGGTCAGTAGGCCAGCAGGCAAATGGCATCATTCATGGGGGACACTTCCTTTGATACTTGGGTAAATGAAAACAAACGTGCTTCCCACCACATCCCGCTCAGCTCCCAGAAAACAGATAAGGACACGGACAGAAAAACCACCGCTAACGCGTTCAAGGGGATCCGTTTGGGTTTTGTTAGATCGTGAGCCCAATGGCACTGACCCTGGTGCTGGTTCTGCAGTTGGTCTCATTCCATGTACCTCTTCTCCCGAATTCTCACAGTGACTTGATGTGGAGGGTGTCCACTGTTTTCTAGAATCGTCACTGTCCCATGTTTATAAGGAATTGAGTTGCTTTTTTTTTTTTTTAAGATTTATTTATTTATTAGAGAGAGAGAGAGCTTGAGCAGGGGGAGGGGCAGAGGGAGAGTCTCAAGCAGACTCCACACTGAGTATGGAGCCTGACTCGGGGCTCCATCTCAGGACCCTGAGGTCACGACCTGAGCCGAAACCAAAGGTCGGACACTTAACTGACTGCACCGCCCACGTGCCCCTTGAGTTGGCTTTATGCCAAAGAGAAGTTTGAGCTGAGTAGAGATTGAACCGGCCAGCCCCGTGACGGTGCACGCCCAGCTCTCCCATCACCACGCTGAGCGGGAATCCATGTGACTTCCTGCAAAGCAGACCTGCTCCAGCCTCTTTCTGCCCTGATGGGTCTCTGCCTCTCTGTGTAGAAAGGGACAGCATCCCTCATTCTCCACCTGTCTCCCACTGACCTGAAGAATCCTCTCTTGAGGATTATCAGAAGCAGCATCTTTTGTGAATCGCTGCACCTGATTTCTAAACAGATACCACCTTTGTTGATAGACCAAGAATCCGAGAATAATTGCCACATACTTAGAACTAACATTGTCTTGACCAAAATACGGTTTCACAGAGGCATTTCTGAATGTCTTGACAAATCATGCTCTCTTGAAAGTACTTTTTCTGTGAATTCCTTTGTCCATTTGCTAGCTCACTCGGAATTCTCAAGTTCAAACGGATAGCTGACGTCCTTGGGGATTGTGCCCTGCTGCAACACGTCTAGATAGCTGCTGTGATAGAATCTGTCAGTATCATACAAATGGAAATACGAGGATGAAATTATATGGACTTACGTAACGGACAGAGTACAATGGCCCTGGGATCTGTAAAGCCAAGAAACTAATTGGCGTGTTGATCTCTAGCTGTTAGAACTTATGGTGTTAAGCTATGAAGGGAGAGATTGCCTTTAAATTACTAATTCTCTTCCCCCACATTTCTCCCTTAATCACCCAATTCCACATGTTCACCTAGGTGGGTGGGAGACCCTGAGTGTTTTGGAGGAAGCGTTGCTGTAGCGAAGCATTTGAACCTGCTCCCCAGCTCGCCGACAGGTGTCTCAAACTGCTTGCATGCATTTGTCCAAGTCTATTACCTTTTTAGGGTACATTGAGTGGAGCAATTACTTACAATTCTTATATTTAAAAATCTCTCATTTCCTGCAGCATTTTCTCACTGGTCGGTATGTGTCTCAGCTTGGCAAAATCGTTATTTAATTGTCACAGCGATTTACAATCTTTATCACAAAGACAAACTTGGAAAAACTAAATTGCCTAAGTTGATGCGAAATCAGGGTCAGGCTGTGGGCTCCCACTGTGTGCACGGCGGTGTGCATTCTTCCGGGGGCCCGGGGCGTGCAGACCCACGGGGCGGTCAGCCAGGACGCGCCCGTGCCCTCCTGGGGCTCCGCAGCGGAACCCCGCTGAAGATGTACTTGTCAGGTCTAGCTCCATAATGTGTCTATCAATTTGATCCTGTCATCATTTGAATTTACACCATTCAGGACACATCCAAGAAGTTCTGGTCTCCCTCTGTGGGCAGAACAACAGGGGACACTAGCCACTGCCGTGTTTGTAAGACAACCTAGAGCATTCGTTACCTTATCATAATTTCCCATATGTAGCGTGTCCTTTTTATTTTATTTTATTTTTCTCTTATTGTTAAGTTAGTCACCATACATTACATCATTAGTTTTTGGTGTAGTGATCCATGATTCATTGTTTGCGTGTAACACCCAGTGCTCCATGCAGAACATGCCCTCCTTAATACCCATCACCAGGCTAACCCATCCCCCCACTCCCTCCCCTCTAGAACCCTCAGTTTGTTTGCTGGAGTCCATAGTCTCATAGTCCAATCGTCTCCCCCTCCGATTTCCCCGCTTCATTTTTACCTTCCTTCTCCTAATGTCCTCCATGCTATTCCTTATGTTCCACAAGTAAGTGAAACCATATGATAATTGACTTTCTCTGCTTGACTTATTTCACTTAGCATCATCTCCTCCAGTCCCATCCATGTTGATGTACAAGTGGGGTATTCATCCTATCTGATGGCTGAGTAATATTCCATTGTATATGTGGACCACATCTTCTTTATCCATTCATCTGTTGAAGGGCATCTCGGCTCTTTCCACAGTTTGGCTATTGTGGACATTGCTGCTATGAACACTGGGGTGCATATGGCCCTTCTTTTCACTACATCTGTGTCTTTGGGGTAAATACCCAGGAGTGCAATTGCTGGGTCATAGGGTAGCTCTATTTTTAAATTTTTGAGGCACCTCCACAGTGTTTTCCAAAGTGGCTGGCTAGTGAAATAAAAGCAAAAATGAACTTTTGGGACTTCATCAAGATAAAAATCTTCTGCACAGCAAAGGAAACAGTCAACAAAACAAAGAGGCAACCCACAGAATGGGAGAAGATATTTGCAAATGACACTACAGATAAAGGGCTGGTATCCAAGACCTATAAAGAACTTCTCAAACTCAACACCCAAAAAACAAATAATCAAATCAAAAAGAGGGCAGAAGATATGAAAAGACACTTCTCTGAAGAAGACATACAAATGGCTAACAGACACATGAAAAAATGTTCGTCATCATTAGCCATCAGGGAAATTCAAATCAAAACCACACTGAGATACCACCTTACACTATTCAGAATGGCAAAAATGGACAGGGAAAGAAACAACAAATGTTGGAGAGGTTGTGGAGAAAGGGGAACCCTCTTACACTGTTGGTGGGAATGCAGGTTGTAGCATGTCCTTTTAACGTAGTCTTTATTTTCTAAGAATTACAGTTTAAAAGGGGATATAGTTTGAAAAGAAGAGATCTCTGCACGAGCACGTTCTGAGCACGAATCCTGTGCCAAATATTATGGGAGGTTCTTTGCACACCTCGTTCAGAGCTCACCGCGATGTGCTGCCTAGATAGCATCGTCACCATCCTAAAAATAGAGAGACCCAGGCTCAAGGAGGTTAGCATCTCGCCCCAGACCCCACAGAGTATGGCGATGGAGTCGCAAGGCGAAGTCAGGGCCGTCTCCTGTCAAAAGCTATGCTTTACCACTGTGCTGCCCGAAGCTATTGAATCACAATATCCCTTACTGGAAACCTCTCTCCCTGCATCGCTTCCTTCCTGTCTGTGTTCTTGTGGATTACCTTCTTCCACTATTATAGAAAAAGTGGAGTCCCAGTCCTTGGCCATTTGCTTCATTCTGATCCCCCGTAGCTGGGACACCAATTTAGGTTCCAGAGGGAATCCCTGAGCTGATAAAATGTAGACTTAGCTCATCATTACTTAGCCACTAGAAATTAAGGAAGGAAAAGGGGGCAAATTCCTTCTCAAACTAAACACAAAAGATCTAACAGTTAGAAGGCTTAGACACTGAAGTGTCATCATGATAAGTAATGACTGTCTTGTTGGGGGCATTCAAGAGAGTTCTGGGAATAGTGCCATAAAGGTACTCTACACAGAATTCAATTCAGTGGCCAGCAATGACCCAGATCAGCCATAAGATTCCATCCTTGTGGGAAATACAGTATTTAGATTTCAGTTGCCTTAATATGAGGCACGTGGAAAGCACATTCTTCTCCAGCAAGCTATAGCAGAAAATGAATTTCTGCTGCCCCTCAACTGCATTTCCCTAAACACCTTTTTTGAACCTTTGGGATCTTCTTCTTGGATTCTCTCATTAATATAAACATTCAACAGATATTTACTGAATACGTGCCATGAGCCAGCCACCACCCACAGACTGTAGGCTGACAGCGAGTGACCAGCCGTGAAGACACGGACTGCAGTGACCGGGAGCAGTGAGACCAGGACAGGACTATTTATACCGAGTGGAGAACATCACGTGTAGTGGGAGACAGGCAGATAGGAGCTTTAGAACCTCACAGGTGTGAGACATTTTCAGCGGGGAAAATTCCAAGAAGGCTTCATGGAGAAAGTGGCATGGTGCCCAGGCCTCGATAGGGAGTCGGATTCGGCTGTGCCGTAGGGGGAGCAGAGAGGGAAGGGTGGGGGAAAGCAGCCCCACGGACAGGAGCCCCTGTCTCCCGGCTCCTTAAGAAGAACTTCACTTCGACGTGGACTGTGCACCTGCTTGTCTTTGCTCCATCACCCCCATGCCCTTGGGCACGTGCGTTTCTCGCAGGACAGGACAGCTGCTGTGTCTTCCCAAAGCTCTGCCCCTCTGCTGTCATGGGAGACCTTCGGCTCCTTGAATGCACTGATGGTATTTGGTGCATTTATTATTCCCCAGAAGTGTCTGCCATGGTGCTCTGCTGTGGAGACGTAGAAGGGAACAGGAGGAAAGAGATGGACAGTCGTCATACACAGGGACGGTCACACTCCTGCTCACACCCTCGTGAAAGCACGGCATCTAAAATCACCCCAGGCCTCTGGTTGCCCTCACGTGGGGGCTGGGAGTATCCTGTGCCCTCCCCGTGCTGGAGATATCAGCTAGTGATTTTGTTTTTTGTGCACTTTTCCCAGTCCTATTTAATGACTAAATACGATGGCATTGCTGGAAGCCTTGGATGCAGAGAACAGAGAATAGATCCACTTGATGCTTTTTGTGATTTTCTTAATTTCTTTCCCGAAGTTTCCCAGATGTCTGATATTTCTGTGGACAAAGATGACACAACATTTGTATGTGTCTCTTCCGCATGCTTTGCACCTAAAACTAGCACCTATTAATCAACTTTAGACATTTCCCTAAGAAGTTTTAAAAAGTAAGATAACCTCTGATTCTTGCACTCATTTTGAGAACAGATAGAGGGTTATTGGTGATGGCACCTTTAAGAAGCAAGATTAAGTTAAATGGCTTGCTAAACCAGAACTCTGAGCTCCGAATATTGAAATTTCCATCACATGAACTAATTTCTTCCCAAACTAAAATTTTATAATCATAGCTCACTGAACTGATTGAATGAAGTGAGATCCGTTCAGCCCTCTATGGTTAATAAAAACTATAATGAGCCCAAATAAATACTGGTTTAAGTTAAGTCACGTTCATGCAGGCTTCCTATTGTTAGGTCATTAAAGATCCATTCTGGAGGGGTTGTAAACCATTACTCTACTCCTATTTGGGGATTTTTGTATTCATTATGTTAAACCCAAAGGGTAAATGGCATAAAGTGGAACGAAACAAATAGGGTGTTTTTCTGAAATAAAAGCAATTGTCCCAAAGCTACACAGTTTTCCTTCTGTGGTGGCACAGAGAGAGAAAGCACGTGAGGGACTCAACGGTGGGGCCTTTGGACAGGTGTTGGCAGGTTCTCGTGCCCAAAACAGCTAATAACCCAACACCAGCTGGCCAGATGTGTGGAACCACAGACCCCCGGGCTGGGGGGCGGGGGCTTCGGCCATTCCCTCGTCTGAGGGTCTCCCTTTACCGGCAGAGGGAGCCTTCAACAGGCTTGCTCCCAGGTCCTCGCGAAGCCCGGGCAGGTGCCTACAGGGATGTCTCTCACGAGCCAGTCACCAAATGGCCACGTGACACAGAGTGGACAAAGATATGTGCGCTCGATAAACCTGAGAATGGTAACGCTTGAGACCTGAGGGGGGATGTCAGAGCAAGCAGCGATTTTCCTGCACCTGTTCGCGGAAACCAATCACGGAGGAGCCCAAGAGACCGGAGAGGAGATAAATATTCCCGTGATCCTTTCAAACTCTGCAAATTCTACAAAAATCCACTTCAGATTCTGAAAGGAGAGTGTAAATGTTGTCCTGGCATTTCATAGCAAATTCAGAAAGAATGGGAAATTGGAGAAGATGCATGAAAAATAAAAAGGAGCGAGGGAGTTAATCAAATTTCCTTACACATCAGAGGCCAGCGTTGTATCAGGTTCTTTGTCAATTTGCATTCTGGGAAGCATTAGCACTTATCTGCAGCTCTTGAAACAAAGTGTCGAAACTATGACAACATTAGGGAAGTACAGTGGAAAAGAATAAATTGAAATTTTCACCTCCAATTCTTGGCAATTATGGGAAGCTATTTGCATTAAAGGTACCAGATAGAGTGGTCCCCGCTCGCCCAACTGCAGACCCTCCTGCCATTAGCAATCAGGTCGCGAGCTTCTCCTCGACATTCACTGTCTCTCCCGAGCAATAATCAATTTATACCCTTAATAATAACTCTTCACCACATTAAATCAACACCAAGATATTGCCCATCTAGCCATGATGTGTTGAAGATTATAAATTGAAGTGCTTTATATTAATACTTTTGTTGAATTACGTTTTAAGAAGAATATGAAAATTAGGAATTAAAACTTCAAATTGTATAAAACCGAATGACTTCTAATTACCATTTGAGGAAACATAGTCAGTACAAAGAAGCACATTTGGTCGTCGCTTCTATATATTCCTGCAGTGACAGCCTGATTGAAACAAGTCTCTCTAAATCTTTTCATCAGTCTTGCAGGTTACAGGGGTTTACAGGTGGAAACTCAACATTTCAAAACAAAGATAATTCTTCCACTCCGTAGCAGTGAGACTAGAGCTAGAGAAACGTGTTCAATTTGGGGGATCAAAATGTGAATGAAAGGTAAAGCATTTTCACCACTCCTAGGAGACACTCTGGCTCTGTCCCGCCACCTTCCTCCCTACACCTGCCCACCCCTCCATCCCAGCACCTGCCCACGCCCCGTCCCTGCACC
>NW_022589718.1:39430623-39478819 GCF_004348235.1 Phoca vitulina | reverse complement strand
TCCCAGCACCTGCCCACCCCTCTGTCCCAGCACCTGCCCACCCCCCTTTCCCAGCACCTGCCTACCCCCCTGTCCCTGCACCTGCCCACCCCTCTGTCCCTGCACCTACCCACCCCCCTTTCCCAGCACCTGCCCACCCCCCTTTCCCAGCACCTGCCCACCCCTCTGTCCCTGCACCTACCCACCCCCATATCCTCAGGGCACACTCAGTTCTGAACCCCAGCACCCTCCCCATCCCCCTGCACCAGCTTCCTCCCGGGGTCCTACCACCACTCCCTCCCACTGCTGCCTGGCAAATCGGATCAAGGAGGTAGGTCTGTGGGGGAGGAAAGCCCCTCTTGAAACAGATTTGCTGAACACACCTGGGCCCAGGGATCAAGAGGCATGAAGATATTTTTTAAGTCTGAGAGGATGCCACAGTGTTATCCAATTTATTCACTTTTATTAAAGTCACATGTGTCAAACTCCTTGTTAATATTCTAGAAGCAGTGCAGAATTAGATACATGAAGGAATTCTCCACTCCTTCGGAATGATAAGGACCCAGTGGTTGCACAGGATGACGGCAGGTGACAGGCTGGCTACAGCTTATCTCCAAGGGGCTCAGAAAAATAAACACACGCACGTGGCAAACTGTTAATTGCTGATTCTAAGTGATGCGGACACTTTTCTTTCAGATCCTCTCTATGTGTGAAATTGTCAGTAATAAAACTCCAGGGAACAGCAAGCTGAGTTCCTTAAAGACAGATGAGAAAATAAGACAAATTAAATTAAGTGTTTAAGTCCACTGTCTTACCCCGGAGAAAATCATTTGAAGAACAGGTTGTGCACGATGCCCGGTCCTCGCCTTGTAGGGAATGGACCTTGTGCCCTTACTGCTGCCTTGTGGGGACCGCTGGTAACTCCAGACAAGACCCAGGCGACGCGAGCTTGTCCTTCGTGCCGCCTTGAGCTCCGCTCCGCTCTCTTCTCTGGACGAGCCAGGGGTCCGGAAATGTCCTGACGTGGATGAGTCGGCAGCAACACACATGGGAGGGTCATGGTTCTTTCCTCCCCTTCGAGGACAGACACAGGTCCAGGTGAAACTCCCCCTTCCTTAACTGTCTTCCACCTGCCATTGGCAAATACAGGCTCCCCTGGCTCTCCTGGCGGGCAAGCCCGAGGTCACGCGCTCGGCTACTCTCAGCTGAGAGCCTGGCTCCGTACCTGTGCTCTGGAGGGTCTGCAAGAGAGCCAGAGAGAAGCCAGAAGTGAGCAGGTGGGAATAACCTGCCCCGCCCCAAGAGCTTGATCTTCTGAAACTGTGAATAACTTCTGTTTGTCCCTCAGGCCAACGAAACGTCGGGGTGAATGGGCTCAGGGTCTAGAGGCAGGAAACATGCCCCCCCCCCCCAGATTCCCAAGTGCTTTTGAGAGTCACGTGAGTTGGGATCTACCAAAGCTATCATTTCCTAAATAATTCTGATGCTAACGCCCAGCAAGGACCAGGTGTGAGGATGGGAATGGAGGCGGCAAGTGTGGAGGCGCCTGGGATTGCCGAATCGGGGCAGAGACCCTGCATTTCACACACACAGGCTCTCGTTTGCCAATTCTCCATCCCGAAGTGGTCATCCCCACGCTTCTTTAATGTGTTAAGTCCTTTCCATGGACAAAACTGTATTACTTACTTTTTTAAAAAGTGCTGTTTGATTAAAGTCATATGACTTAGAAATCATTTGGAGACTTCCTGCCACATCACAGCGGGCTCACGGGAGCGGGAGGGAGGACATGGTCACTACGAACATCCGTGGGGAATCGGTTGGCGAGTCGAACGTGATGGGAGCCCGTGGCGGTGACGGTGACTCGGCCACCCACAGAGGCCCACGGCCGGTGGCAGGAGCTGTGGACAGAGTGCAAGGCTGGGGATGATGGGTCACAAGCGCACCTCAGCCTCTCCCTGCACAGCCCCTCCCTCCAGTGTAAGATGCCCTCAGAGCCCCCAAAGATTACTCCCTAGAGTCAAATGGGGTAACCGATACCAATGTGATTTCCTAGAAATTAGGAATTAACATCTTCATCTTCGTGGAGTCCGTAAAGAGTAAGAAGGACTTAAAGTCCTTTATTCCTACTTGCTGCCGCATCTTTTCGCTCACCTGAGCAGCATTGCTGAAAGAATCGTGGTGCCACCAACAGGAACAGCCCCTTGCAGTACAGACCACCCTTCCAGACTACACCTGTCCCAGCCCTGACCAGTAATATCCTAACAGCCAGTATTGCTCACACATCTTTGCATTTCCCTCAGAAATCGGACATGGGTCAGCCTGGAAAAAACTTCAGTCCGTGGCCGCGCCCTGCACCGTACATTCAGAGTTTTAATCTTCAGGAAAGGAGAAGAGTAACTCATGCTCTTTGGACTTGACTCCCTTTGTGTCACGCTCTTGCATTTGGTTTCTCGTTGACCCAGTTTTAAACGTGTTTTGTTTTGTTTTGTTCACAGTCCTCGGTAAAATCAGGAGTGCAGTGGGGAGCGCGCAGCTTCTGATGTCCCAGAAATTCCAGCAGTTTTACTGGCTGTGCCAACAGAACATGGTGAGCAGAGCCCCGGGTGTCCTGGGCCCCTTACGCAAGCCGACGGCCTGCTCTCTCCGCTCTGGCCTGACGAAGTACCTGGCACTTTGCAGAGCAGGGAGCGAACGTGAGGCCCATCCCGAGTTGGGGTTCAGGATGCTGAAGAGGCCGCCGCGAGGCGGTGCTGAGGGAGAAGGAGTGGGTGGCGCGGGGGCAGCCCCCCGGAGCCCCGGGGCACCTTCGGGCTGCAGGGTCCACCTGCCCGAGAGCCTTAGGAGGGAGGTGGGGCAGGAACAGCTGGGATGTCACAGACGAAGACCCCGACGAGAGGGGGCTTGACTTAACACATCAACAGCGACAGTCAGAGAGATTCAGAAGAGATGGTAGAACAATCGGGGCTTTCTATTTCATAGTCAGGAGTGAAATGAATATACCAGCAATAGGCAACACACGGCATTAAACTTGGCTCTGATCGCCCTGAACATCAAAGAGAAAGAAAAACCATATGTATGTTGGTATTTACTTATGTGCGTGTACTTACTACATCTATGTACAAATAATACACACACTTTTCTTCATCTAACTAAAGAAAGTATCCACGCAACGTTATTTGTAGAAATAACTAAGGAGTATTCACATTACAGACTGTTTTATAAATCCATACGTTGATTTCTTTCAGAGCAAACTTTTCATTAAAATGTAAGTAGGTCTGTGCATCGTGGGAGCGATGGCGCTCGGCGATTTGACTTTGTTTTGTTGTTTTAATTTGCAAGGAGACATGTGAACTTACAGAATGTTCTTACACATCAAAGGAAGCAAAGCACATCAGAGCTGCCATTTCATCCCTCTTAATTAGGATTGTTAAAAAGTACGTTTTCTCTAGCATTTTCTGGTTAACCCCGTTGAAGCTCATCCCAAAACGTATAACGTGACCCCCTTATCTCCTGTGACATGAAGTTATGACCCACATTTAGAAAGGGGGAGCAGGAAGGTTGAGCATTCCTTGGAAGGAGCGCACAGCCGTGGAGTGCTCAGTTGTGCTGTTTGGGGAGCATATTCCCACCTCCTCCACGTCTGTCTGATTACTGTCTGAAGGAACGGATTTAGGCCATTATATAGCTCTGTAGTCGGGTAAGCATAGGTAGACGCTGTCTTTAGGAACGCATTACCTAAAGCAATCGACATGCAGTAAAAACATGCAAAGACGTTATTCAAGCTTATAAAATGTCCATGTCCTCTGGGCCAGAAGCAGCTAATGTTAGATTTTTAAATTACCCATCCTAATATTTTTGATGCTTCGTACACATGTCACATTGCATTTTATCCTAACCTTAAAAAAATCCTTTTTTGAGTTTTGAAATACATAGTGCGGCTGCTTCCTTTTCTTTCGGCTTCTATCTAGGATTCAAGGGGGAAAGCAAACAAACCCCCAAAACGACCCTGCAGCATTGGTTGCAGGAGGAGGTGGGTGTCTAGGCGGCCGGGCCAGAGAGAGATGCCGCAGCACAAGCAGATGCCTGTAGAGGTCCAAAGCCACACTGCTGGCTGCTGGGAGATTCGGGCGGCTAACTGTTCTAAATCAAAGGAATGACCCCAGAAAATAAGCCAGAGCCACCCCCCGACCCGATGTTTAGGATGGACTGAACAAAGCAGATATGTTCAAGGCAAGGACAAACGGGAGATGCGCCGCGTAATGAGAATGCAGAGCAGAGGGGGAGGATCTGCCCTTGGGAAACACGGGCTCCCTGGACTCGTACGGAACCTGGACTGGATCGCCCGACGGGAGAACCTAGCGGCACCCGGAGATCTTGGAGGATCAGAGGTTTATTTAACGCCAGTGGGCTCAGAGGAGAGTGGTCTCCAAAGCTCTGAGCCCCGAGCACAAAGGGGGCAATGTATACACTTCTACTTCCGCACACTGGGCACTCTTGGCGCATGCGCGAAGCGGGGCAGGGAGAAGAACCCGGATTGGTGGGCGCGGGAAACAGAGTAGGGAGAAGAACCCGGAAGAGCCCCGGGGCTCGGACTGGGACTCTCTCGCTGGCTTGGTCAGCCACCTTAGGACACAGATTTCCCTTATCATTCCCCCCCTTTGATGCCCCTTTAAACACCTAGTTTAGAGGGCATCATTTTCATTCTCTAAGGGACGATAGTGAGTAAGGAGTAACTGGAGTCTGGTTTTAGCAACTTGAGTAGTGATAAACCTAGTAAGGATATTAAGAATACAAGGACCAAATGCTACTATGAGGAGAAGCAATAGGAAGGGGCCGACGAGGGGGGCGAACCAAGGAAACCATTGTGAGAGGGTATCCCACCAAGTTGTCCACTGGAGTGTTTCCCACCAGCGATGTACTCGTTCCTGTAGTTGGGTCAGTTTCTTGGACCACCCCCGACTCAGTAGCATAGAAACAACATTCCTCCTGTAAGAAGAGGCAGAGCCCCCCCCGGCGCGGCCGTGAGCAAGTCGAGCCCACGCCTGTTTTGGAGGACCGCTGAGGCCAGTGAATTGAGTTGGCGCTGCAGGGCCAGGGCCGACTGAGTGAGGGCGGAAGAGTCTGCAGTGAGTTGCTGAGTTAACCCCTGGTACTGAACCTGACACATCCCGATGCCAGTGGTGCCGAGGGCAACACCTGATGCAGCCAGCAGGCTCACGATAAGAGGGATGGCTGCGGGGGAGCACCAAGGGGGGCTAGGGGGTCTCCATACGAGTGGGGCATCGCCCCCGGGGAGGACTGAAAGATCGGGTAAGAGACTGACAATCGTGCATGACTGATCGCACGGGGTGATGCAGGTGTATACACCTTGATCACGAGCCAGAAAAGTGTTGTTAGGCGCACAGACCCAACTGTGGCCCATGATGGGAGAGGAAGAGTTTCCATACAGCAGTACCGGAGCCAGAAAGGGATAATCTGAGGTCCCCGGAGCCGAGGGGGGAGGTGACACGGTGGACTGGTTGAGGATGACACCTAGGTATTGGACGGGACCGGGCTTCATACAGATCCAGCAGTCGGACGCTAGGGGTGGATTCGAGTGGTTAAGCACTTGGTGGGAGGCGTTAATCGTACCGAACAGTTGCGCTATAGATGCTTGCTACGTGTGGATGGGGGACCAGGGGATGCACCAGGGCGAGTTATTTTCTGTCTGACTCTGGGCGTTGACTGTAAGGCTTGGAGTGAACATGGACTTAATCATAAACTTGGCCATGGGGTCGGTCCCCATGGGGTGATATTGGCCCAACAGGAGAATGATTCCTGCAGCCCATGATGTGGCATTGGGTTCTGAGACTGAGAGGGTGAGCGGTATACAGTGATTGTTAGGGCAAGAGGATGGGGTGGCGTTGCGTGACAAGGAAATCCAGATGTCACTGCACCGTTTGAGGTGCCACCCAGTGGACCATCGTTCCATTCCTGGCCAAGTCGCCACCCATGACTCACAGCCCCAGGCTTGCGAGCAGAACTGAGGGCAGGTGTTTGGCTGTTGAGGCGTAGGGCCCCCACCGATGTAGATATCTACCAGCCGGTAACCTGAGTGAGGGCCATCGTAGGAACACCGTCTATGAGGTTTCCAGGGGTATCAAGAAGCTGGAATCCATCAAAATGGAGGTTAACCTTTGGTGTGTGCCCATCCCAGGTGGAAGAAGTCAGTGGGGGCACTGGTGCGGGATTGAGGGGGATAAGCTGGAAAGTCCACTTGCCAGTAACAGTGATATGAGAGTTTGCCCCCCTTGCCGGGCCGGGCAAGCTAGAGGCAGTGCGGAGGAACCGCACACCAGGCAGCAGAAGACCAGGACTGACTGGGGCCAGGAAAACCATGGTGAAATGCACTCAGGAGTAGACAGCAGAGGGCCGGTAAAAGTGGGGTCTATGACCTTAGGTAGAGGGAGACATCTGCTAACCCGTCAGCAGATGAAACCCGTGGACAAGTAAGTGCAGTAATACACCCTAGGGACACCCAATAAGCAATGACAATAGTAAGCCTCTGGGGGGAAGTCCAGTCAGGAGGGGCAACAGTGTAGAGTCCAACTCCCAAGATGAGAGAAATCACGCCGATGAGAGCCAGAGACCACAGTGAGCAGGTGTCCATCAGTCGGTGGGGTCTCGTCGAAGGTGAAGCTGGAGTGGGTTTGGTGAAGCAGGAGTGGGTTCGTGAAGTCTGGCTGGACTCTCCGCTGGCACAGCTCCTCGTTCGAATGATGAGCTTTTTTCACTCTGGAGTGGTGGACCCACGGGGTGACGCCTGAGACCTTGACGGCAGTAGGGGCGGGTAGAACAACAGTGTGGGGCCCTGTCCACTGCAGTTTGAGGGGGTCTTTCTTCCAGTCCTTGACCAAAACTGACTCCCCTGTCTGGAAGGAGGGTACCTGAGACCCTAAGGAGATTGGGGCCCTCTCGATGTGTACTTTTGTAATTTCTTTAGGGTGGCCCCCAGGGCCTGAAGCTGCTCCTTTATCCCTTTATCTCCAACCTGATGCAAGTTTCCCGGAAGGCTCCCCAAGCACGGGGGAGGCTGTCCATATATTAATTCGAATGGGGAGAAACCTAATGTCCTAGGCGTGCAGCGAGCACACAGGAGAGCTATTGGTAGAAGATCCGGCCATGGCAGGTTAGGCTCCTGACAAAACTTTGCTAAGGTTCCCTTGAGGGTGCAATTCATTCGCTCTACTTTCCCTGAACTTTGGGGCCGGTAAGTGGTGTGGAGTCTCCAGGTGGTGTTGAGAGATTTGGCCAAGACCTGTACAACGTCTGCCACAAATGTGGGTCCATTGTCACCGTGGATTGTTAATGGCAGGCCGAACCGGGGCACGATCTCCCGCAAGAGGACTTTAGCTACTTCCCGGCTCTGCTCCGTCCTGGTCGGAAGGCTTCGACCCACCCAGAGTCTGTGCATACTATTACTAGGAGAGATCTGAACCCCCTGCTCGGCTGCACATCTGTGAGTCTACCTCTAGATCTTCAAAGGGGGTTGCTCCCATCCTCTGGACACCTGGCGGGGGCCACGGTGCAGACCGAGCATTATTTTTAGCACATGTCTTGCATCATTCACTCGTTGCTCGGCACAGTGCTGGCAGCTGACTGAGGTAGTGGTGCTTCTTGAGAAGGGCATCTAATGCAGTTGTCCCCAGATGAGTGAGTTGGTGGTGTTCCTTGACTAGATGCCCTCCAGTTGCTGTTGGAACAAAGATGCACCTGTCTGGCATCATCCACCATCCCTTTTCAGTCAGGGTGGCTCCCTCAGCCACGGCCCATTCTTTCTCCTTTTTAGTGTAACTGGGTGGAGGGACTTCTTCCGGGGGGTGTCAGGGCCATGGTGAGGGAAGGGGCTCTGTCCATGTCCTCACTGGCTGCAGTCTTGGCTGCCTCATCTGCCAAACGATTTCCCCGCGCTATGGGGTCGTCTCCTTTCTGGTGTCCCTCACAGGGCAGGATTGCTACTTCCTTTGGAAGCCAGACGGCTTCAAGGAGTCTCAGTATCTCCTCCTTGTTCTTGATAACTTTTCCTGCAGCGGGTAGGAGGCCCCTTTCCTTGTAGATGGCCCCATGTATATGTACAGTAGCGAAGACGTACTGAGAGTCAGTATAGATGTTGACTCGCTTGCCTTCACCGAGGGTGGGGGCTCGGACTTGGCATATAATTCAGGCTGTTGAGCTGACCATCCAGCTGGTAATGCCTTAGCTTCGAGGACTTAAGTGGTTGTGGTTACTGCATAACCTGCTTTCCGGGCACCCTCTTGTAGGTAACTGCTGCCATCGCTGAACAGTGTGAGCTCTGGATTCTTTATGGCTTGATCCCACAGATCTGGATGGTTCGCACAGACTTCATCAGTCACCTCGGAGCAGTCATGGTCTGGTTCCCGCTCTTCCATGGGTTGCAGTGTTGCTGGATTTAATGTCCACTGTTTCAAGGGTGACCCGTGGGTTTTCACAGAGGAGCCCTTGGTATCGTGCTAGCCGAGAGTTGGGAAAGCAGCGGTGTCCCTGTGCATTCATGAGGGACACAACTGTATGAGGGACCTTGATGTTCTTGCCCCAGGGTAAGTCTGTCCGCCTCCTTGATGAGTAGGACTGTGGCTGCCAGCGCCCTGAGGCACGGTGGCCATCCCACTGCCACAGGGTCCGCTTCTTTGACAGGTAAGCAACTGGCTGTTGCCAGGGTCCAACAGTCTGGGTGAGTACCCCGAGTGCTATTTTTTCCTTTTCATGCACAAAGAGATTGAAGGGTTTTTCTACATCTGGTAGGCCCAGGGCTGGAGCCTGCCCCAGGGCGGTCTTTATCTCTGTGAAAGCAGCTTCTGTTTCCTCAGTTCAGGTAGGGGGTTCTCGATCTGGTCCCCCTAAGAGATCATAAAGGGGGTCTTGCTATTGCTGAGAACCCAGGGATCCAGATGTGGCAGAATCCTGCAGCCCCCAGGAATTCTCACAGGCCCCTTTTTGTCTGGGGCTGTGGCAGGGAGATGATGACCCTCTTCCTCTCTGGCCCCAGTTCTCTCTTCCCTTGGGTGAGGAGAAAACCAAGGTATCAGACCTGTTGTTGGCAGATTTGTGCCTTCTTCCATGAGGCTCGGTATCCCGAGTCTGACAGGAGCTGTAGGAGGGCCTTCGTGCCTTTTGTGCAGACTTCTTGTGTGTCACTGGCGAGGAGGAGGTCGTCCACATACTGGAGGAGGGTGCATCCTGTGGCCTCTCTTGGGAAGCTGGCAAGGTCCACGGCCATTGCTTTACCAAAAAGGGTTGGTGAGTTTTTAAGCCCCTGCAGGAGGTGCATCCAAGTCAATTGCATCTGGCTCCCTGTATCAGGTTCAGACCATTCAAAGGCAAACAGTGGCTGGCTCTGGGGAGCTAAGTGGAGGCAGAAGAAGGCATCTTTTAAATCTAGGCAAGGGAACCATCTGGCCGACCCTGGGATTTGGCCGAGGAGAGTGTATGGATTCGGGACCACTGGGTGCAGAGAGATGGTCACCTTGTTGATGGCCCACAGGTCTTGAACTGATCAGTGTCCCCCTCCTGGCTTCTTGACTGGCAGGAGTGGGGTATTCCAGGCCGACTGGCACTCGACTAGGATACCTGCTTCTTTGAGTTTAGCCCGATGTTCTTGGATGCCGATCTTAGCTTCTTGTGGAAGGGGTATTGCCTCTGCCTCTGAGGTTAGGCTCCTGGGATCAGTTCAACAATGATAGGGGCCCGATCCTGGGCTAGTCCAGGTGGGTTGTTTTCATCCGATACTGAAGGGAAGATGAGTCTGAACTCCAGCAGGCTACTTGGTTGGGCCTGGGCACAGAATAGCCTCCATTCTTCTTCTCTCGGCATGGTAATTGCTAGTACCAGAGACCCCGTCTCCTCTTGGCTTGGATTCAATCAGAGGCTAGTGTGTCCGGTGGGCTCAAAGGTGATCTGAGCCCTAAGCTTGGAGAGTATGTCTCGGCCCAGGAGAGGGATGGGGCAATCGGGCAGATAAAGGAATTTGTGTCAGACCCTGTGGCCCCCGAGTTCACACTGGCGAGCCTGGCAAAAGGGCTGTTGCACCACCCACGTCCCAGTGGCCCTGAGGATGGTCGCAGTCCTTTTGCTGAAAGGGGCCACTGGGGAGGTGACAACAGAGTGCTCAGCCCCAGTATCAACCATAAAAGTCACTGGTTGGCCCCCCACCTTCATTCTGACCATGGGCTCATGGGGGCCAAAGAGGAAAGAGCCCGGACCCCCTTTTCCTGCAAGGCCTATGAGGTCCTCCTCTCGGGGTTCTTTCTTGTAGCGGCCAGGCTTCTGAGCCTTTCCTGGGTTGGAACATTCATTTTTTCGATGCCCTTTCTCCTTACAGTAGGCACATTGATCCCTTGCCAAGGGGATTCTGGGTCTCCCCCCTTTTGGTGGTCTCCCCATCTTTGTGTTGTCCTTTTCGTTCAGGGTGGTGGCGAGGAGGCTGACTTTCTTTTTATCTTTTTGTTGGCTTCCCGTTCAGCTGCGACCTCCCTGTTCATGTAGACCTTATTGGCAATCTCTATTAGCTGGGTGATGTTCATCTCGGCAAAACCCTCTAGTTTCTGAAGATTTGTTCTGATGTCTGGGGCGGCCTGAGCCATGAAGGAGGTGTTTACCATCTGTTGGCTTTCCTGTGCCTTGGGGTCAAATGGAGTGTATATCCTGTAGGCTTCACATAGTCTTTCGTAGTAGTCCCCAGGGGACTCCCCTGGTGGTTGAGTGACCGAGGATACCTTAGTCATGTTCATGGGTTTTAGCTCCTGCCCAGATTCCCTGGAGGAGGGCCTCCTGGTACCGGTGGATGTGGGCCTGTCCCTCGGTGGTGTTGAAGTCCCATGCTGGGCGCTCTTCGGGCGTGGCTGTATTAGCCCAGGCAGCAGGGTCGATGACTCCCGCTGGTGCGTGCTCTTCCAGGTACAGCCGTGCACCTTTCATTATTCTCCTCCTTTCCTCTGTGTTAACCAGGGTGCAGAGTAACTGTTGGCAGTCTTCCCAGGTTGGCCGATGAGTCTGGAAGAGGGATTCTATGAGGTCTACCATGGCCTGTGGTCTCTCAGAGTAGGATGGGGTGTTATGTTTCCAGTTGAGGAGGTCGGTGGTGGAGAAGGGCTGATAATACATCGTGGAACAGCCGGGTTGGACCGTCCCGTCTTCATCATGGCTCTCGGGTTCCCGAGTCTCTCCTATTGGCATTTGGAGGGCACTTGCGCCCAGCCTGGGGTGCAGCCTGGCTGCTGGTCCTGGAGAAAGTGGATCTTCTGGGCCTGGGGGCACTGGTGGATCCTCTGGGCCTAGGGACACAGTGAGACCGATGGCAGCGGAGTGTTTAGAGCTGAAGGGCCAGGTGTAGGTGGTCTTGGGGGTATGTACGGTGGGGGCAGGGTCGGTTCGTCCTCGGGATCTCCGGCTAGGATTTGTGGAGACTGGGGCTCTTGGTGATTTTCCTTAGGTCACTTGGATGAGGCAGTTAAGACCCTGGCCTGTCCCTGCCTATTGCAAGCGAATCGCACCCAGGGGGGAAGGGTCTGAGCAGTTCCTAGCCAGGGGTCAATGTACGGAAACTGGTCAGGGTGTCCTGGTTCTCCTGTTACGACTCGCCACACTCGACGAATCGTTGGGACATCCAACATCCCTTCTGAAGGCCACCCGACATCAAAGGTGGGCCATTCCAATTCACATAGGGTTCTCAACTTGCTGGGGTTCATCCTGACTCCATAGTCTCCCGAAAACCGCTTCTTGAAATTTTTGATCATGGTCTCTAGAACCATTGGTTTACTCTGCCCTGACCCCATGGTGATGTCCCCGTGTGCGGTGGCGCAGAGACAGACGGGGGGGGGGGTGCCTCCTGAGGTGAGGAGACCAATCGGATGCCCGTCTGGCCGTGTCCCGAAAGAGCTTAGGTGAGGCTTAGCCCTAGCCGTCTCAGTGTTGTGACTTAGGATCGGAAACCATTCCAATGCCGCCATAGACCGTATGCGTTCACCACGGAATCACAGACGGGCCCACTCAGACTCTGTAGGCTTCTGGGGACCTTAAGGGTGCCCGCCTGTGGAGTCACAGGATCAGTCCGCTTGAGCAAGCCAGGTCGGACTGCACATTCACTCACACATTCACACTCCAGAAGTTATTACATTCCCTCCCTGGGAATCCCTACCTGTGAGACCTCTAAGAGGTCTCTGGGAGGTGATCAGGCTCCCTTTCCACCCCAATGGGGGTGGGCCTGTCTGGGTCCTGGGGCCCCAGGCCTTACCGGAATCCGACATCGGGACAGGGTCCTCACCTGCCAAGTCTCCTCGAGTCTGGTGGGAACAGCGGAGCGGGACCGACCCGAGGCGACCGGGGTGGGAGACTGCCGAAAATTAGGCAGGGCGCGCCTTCTCCGTTACGATCCCTCCTTCCGTCACCACCCCACCATTGCCCCCAAACCGGTGGCAACAATGGGCCAGCGCGGTTGGGTTTCCTGGTCAGAGAACCAAATGTTATGGAACCTGGACTAGATCGCCCGACAGAAGAACCAAATGGCACCTGGACATCTTGGAGGCTAGGAGGTTTATTTAATGCCGGCAGGCTCAGAGGAGAGTGGTCTCCAAAGCTCTGAGCCCCAAGCACAAACAAAGGGGGCAATTTATACACTTTTACTTTCGCATATTTGGCACTTGCGGCGCGTGGGCAAAGCGGGGCGGGGAGAAGAAGCCGGAAGAGCCCTGAGCAAGGACTGGGACTCCTCGCTGGCTCGATGGGCCGTCTCAGGACACAGATTTTCCTTATCAGGACCAGCAGCACCACAAGCCCAGCCAGCCTGGTAGAAACGCACCATCCCCTTCAGACCTACGTCCCAGCAAGCTGCACAGTCCCGCGTGTGCCTGGGAGGGCTTCCCGGCCCCCTGAGCACATTGCCCCAAAACGCGGGAGCCCCAGAGTCCACGTCATGGGGGCCTCTCACGGCCAGGCCAGCAAGTCACGGGAACTCTCAGGACGTGAATTTAACCAGGAAAGACAGCACTGTGTCACCTTGCTGCGGGAGGGGCCATTTAAAAACAGTTCCAGAAACATCACGGTAGCTGGACGTCCAATGGGCACAGATGCAGCCGGCCCCCCCGGAAAAGAGCAGAGGACGGGGGCCGGGGGGCAGAGCCTGGCTGCGCCGGCTGCCTGCACACAGCCGCACCCCTGCCGCAAGAGCAGCCGAGCTGTGACAGGTGAGACAGGTGAGACTGACGTCCGCTCGTGGGTCAGAGGGAGCCTGCACCTCGCCAAGAACACTTCTTCAGCTTTTCTCTTTGAAGACGTGACCTGCGCCCAGCAACCTGACCTCGGAGAGTGGAAGAAGGGTCACCGTGCGGCTTCCTGCAGATGCGCTCAGGCGTCCTCCCCTAAACCCACAAAAGAGAGAAGGTTCATTGTGTTTGTGACATCTTCCAGAAGGGGACACAACCCCCCTTCGAAACTCCAGTTCAGATGGAAGACGGGTCCCTGATGGGAGAAGCCTCCTCCCGCCCCACTTCCTTCCCGATGGCCGCGGGCGCGATCGGAGTCCTGCTCCGTCACCATTACCGCTGGGATGCAGCCCCGGCCGCAACACGGTCGTGCCCTTTCTCCTCACGAGCAGCGGCTGAGCTCAGGCTCCCACGTGCGAGCGGAAGAGCCCCACGGCCGGGGACGGCGCTGCCTCCCGCGAGGACGGGTCCCTGGAAGCCGGCCGCCCCTCACCCTGCGGACGCCGGCGTCCCCCTGGGCTTCCCCGGATGAGCCGGCCCGACACGCAGCTCGCTTCCCCCGACCTTCGCCCACACGGGCTGCCGGCTGGTCGCACGCGGCACAGGGGGCTGGGGGCCGAAAGCGATCATTCTGATGCGACGCCAAACCAGGGTGCTGTGGACTGCATGCGTGTGTCCCCCCAAATTCACGTGTTGGATTCTGCCCCCAGTGTGATGGCATTAGGAGGCGGCACCTTCCGGAGGTGACGAGGTCATCAGGGTGGAGCCCCCGTGAATGGGGCCACAGAGCTCCGCACCCTCCTCCTCCAAGTAAGGACACAGCCAGAAATCGGCCCCCTGGACGTGTGTCTCCCCGGGACATGTCCACGCCGGCCCCTGATCTGGGACGCCCAGCCTCCAGCACCGTGAGCAACATGTGTCTGTTTGTCAGCCGCCGGTGGCGGGGTTCTGTCCAGCCACCCCGATGCACTAAGACACGGGTAAAGGACGTTGTGCTTACCAGGAACAACTTACAAGTAAGCTGAAAATTGCACATTTTAAGCAAATTCACCAAAATTTCTGTTTAATCTGAGATGGCCTCCCACTGAACCAAAGGCACCACACACAGAAACACCCATACGCTTAACCCCGGGTGTCACAGCCCCGCGGGCCTCCGGGCAGGTACCGGGTGAAGCCAGCCCGGCCCCAGCATGGGGCACCTGCAGGGCTCGGATCCTCGCCAGCCTCATGCCGCGGGGGGACGGTGTGCACGCTGGGCGGCCGGTCTGTGGCTCAGCAGTGTCACCTGTGCGTGCGGGGACCTGTCCGTGACTTCACTGTACACCTTCCTAAAAGGGACCTGCTGTCCTCCCTCTACGTGGGAGCAAAGTACACACGCGGAACATTTGTGCAGCGTCACTGGCCGTCGGAATTCGCACTAAGATCTATCAGAGAGCACCAGAAGCTGAACTGGCTCCAAGCCCAAGCTCACCACCACCACCAAACACATGTCCGTGTCCCGGGCACCAGTCTGCAGAATAATCCCCCAAGGGGACCTAAAACACAGCTGCCTTGTTCCTTTTATGAACTGCCCAGCACTGGAAAACTTTGCTAGTCGCCCCCATCCTCGAGGCCTAAGAAAGCATTTTCGAAAGGAAACAATGAATGAATGTAATACATGTATCTTCTTTAATAGGTTTTATTGTTTTAAAGCAGTCTTAGGTTCATGGCAAAATTGAAAAGAAGGTAGAGAGATTTCCTGTTCCCCTCTGCCCCCCACAGCACGACCATCATCCCCAACGGACGGTGCTTCTGTTAGCATCAGTGAACCCCCGTGGGCACTTCACCATCCCCCAGAGTCCATGGTGCACATGAGGGTCACTCTTGGTGTCGTTCATTCTGTGGGTTTGCACTAATGAACAGTGACATGTAGCAACCATTGTGGTAATGACACAGAGTAGTCTCCCTGCCCTAAACGTCGTGTCCTGCCCCTGCATCCCTCCCCGCTGACCCCAGGCAACCTCTGATCTTTCTACTGTCCCCACAGTGTTACCTTTTCCAGAACGTCATAGAGTTGGGATCACGCAATACGTAGCCTTTTCCTGTTTGTGAATGTAAAGTGCATCGGCAAATACGTATGTAAACTTACTGGATCTTTGTGGGCCCCCTTGAATGTTTGCATCAGAGTTTGAATTAGCCGGGCTTCTCCCTAACCCGAGTCCTTGAAAGGCACGTGTGGGAAACAGCAGGTATAAACTGTGCTCGCGTGTTGGCAGGACCCCAGCGCCATGCCGAGACCCACGTCCCAGGACCTGGCGGGCTACTGGGACATGCTGCAGCTCTCCATCGAGGACGTCAGCATGAAGTTCGACGAGCTGCACCAGCTGAAGCTCAACGACTGGAAGATAATAGAGTCTCCCGAAAGAAAGGTAATTCTGCCCCGGGCATGTGACGTCCTCACGCCCCACTCCTCGTCCGTGCCCCGTACCTGGTCCAGCTGCAGGAGTCACGCTCCACCACGATGGGCGTCCTGGTCTTAGCTTAGCAATATGGCATCAAATTGTCACCCGTGCACGTGTGTGCAGAGCGGGACAGGAGTCACTGGCCAGGTGTCATAAATAAGTCTCTCTCTTGCTGCATCTCTTGGACACTAGCCAAAAATCACATGTCGATCTAGAGTCTCATTTCTTGTAGGGATCGACCCTCTGAATTGTCTTCGTCATACCTTTGTTCGGATTATACGAAGATGAGTTTCCACAGGGAAGGTTTTGGGTCTGGTCACAATGACTCCTTCCTGTTCAGATCAATGTTTTAGTTGCTTATCTCCAGTTGAAGCCAAGAAAACATTTTGAGCTTTACTGAACCGTTTGATGATGTAAACTTCCTCTAGATCCCTCAGCCTTGGCCCTTAAATAGGCTGAAAGTTTCCATTGAATCTGAACCCATGATTTCACGTCTTCCCTTCAGATTTCATCTTTAGTGGGGCTAATACGTAGGTCTGAATCAGCAATAAATACATTGATTTCCTATCACATTTTAAAGATAATCTGAGTAAACATAATCTGATTTTCTAGATAGACATTATCAAAATAAAATGATGAAATTAACCGAACATGCTTTGAAGCAGTGGTGTTAGCATGCAGTGGAGGACGGCTATGCAGGTAATTAGAACAAAAGCCATCATTGCCATCATCACCGTTCCCACAAGGGGCCACCGACCATCCTGGAAGAGTTCTGGGCTCAATGCCGTAGATACCACTGCAGACCACTGACAAAGCCCCTCTCACACCGACGGTGGGGCAGGGGGAGTACGAGCCACGGGCTGTCCATGAGCCATACGCGGTGCATGAGCAAGTCCTATCTATGGTCTGGTTTTGAAGTGAAGGAGATCACAAGTAAAGATTGCCAATGAAAATGTTATTCTAATAGAATGCTAAAAATAGAACTCAGTAAACCAGTCTAAAGATTTGCAATAATCCCTCCTACTTCTTTCATTCTTCAGTAGTTGACAACTAATACAATCCCTTCTACCCAAGCTATGCATAGGGAATGGTCCTCTAACTGAAGAGCCTCTTGCTGAGGGTCTACACCCCAGCGCAGATAATGAGCAGCTCTTTCACACCACCGAGGCCCCATGCCTTGTGTCTCTTGAGTAAGTCTACTCTGTAGATCTGCAGGGCCACCTGGTCAACCCTCTCCTACCACGGGACGTCCAGAGGCCGAGAGCCCCCTTAAACAAGAGACTCCCACAAGAATTGCTCGTGTGTATTTCCTACAGCGCCATACTTCAGAGGCTACCAAGCAAAGAGAAAAGAGATAGGTAGATCCAGTCATGAGCTTAATGCAGGAACTAACTTTTGAAAGAGCTGAACGTTTTAATGAACCAATTACCCCATTGTCATAGAGCCTGCCCAAGAGTCAGGAAGAAGTCGTTGCTTCTGGTCCAAGTCATTTTAATTTTTTTTAATCTGCTTTTTAAAGGGAGAGAGACAGAGCAGGAGCAGGGGAGGGGCAGAGGGAGGGAGAGAATCCCAAGCAGACTCCACACCCAGTGAGGAGCTCAACACGGGGCTAGATCCCACAACCCTGAGATCATGACCTGAGCCAAAATCGAAGGCAGCCACTCAACTGACTAAGCCACGGGTACCCACCCCCCAAGGCTTTTTAAAATTTTTTGGTCCAAGTCATTTTAAAATAAGCCATGGGAATAGCGTCAGACACCAGAAGACTCTCCCTACCAAATCCAACACTGTACGACGGGGAGGCTTGGCCACAGGCGTCCACCCCGCATGGCAAGCTATGCCTTCCCCACAACGTCCTAGTATGTCTGGCCCATTTGGGTTTCGGCAGAGGCCGAAGGGAGAAAGACACAAGGGTGGGGTTTTCCCCCAACAACTAGATATCTGCTTAGAAAAGAAAGGGGTTCTGGCGCCTTATGCCAGGCACCCTTTCCTGGGAAGGGGGTAATTGGCTGTGTAGGGCTCTGTCACCCCTCCACTGGGAAGGACAGTCCGCATCGTGTCCAGCTTTGTTAGTTAGGACACACGGTAAATAACGCAGCAGGGTTTCGGACACAGACCTTTCTCCAGAACAGTAACAAGCATTACATTTTACATCCGCTGCAGAACTGTGGGATGGAGCTTTCTAGAAAAGGCATACACCTGTTTTCATGACTTATTTAAGAACATGAGCTAAAGATCAGAAGTAATTATTTGCATCTATTTACCATCTAGTTAATGTCAAGCAGTTTTAGGGCCATAATAGGGAATTTGGCCAATGGCTCCCCCATGTAAGATGGTTTTCATGAAGGTCCTTAGAATCCAGAGTCTGTTGAAAAGACTGTGACAGGGATGTCAAGTGGCATCTTGCAAAATACCCGGGATACTCGAGAACTTGCAATGGTGGGCATTTGCCAATGCTCAGAGATGACAAAGTCCATTAATCTGGCAATAACATCAGAGTAAATCAGAGACGGAGGAGATGGTCAATGTTCTGGTGAAGGATCGAGTTCCTTAAGTGTAACGCCATCCCCAGACCCCTCTCCCCACCGTGGAGGGTTGTGAGGAAGTCACGGGCAGGGCCCACCAGGCAGGTGGCCAGGCCACGGGGGTGGGAGAGGGGGCGGGGGGGTGCCGAGGGGCTGGGCAGACTCGGGCACTTGGGGTGTCCCGGGCCACTTGCAGTCACCCCCGGGGGGACCAGGCTCGTGGGCTGATGCTGTTCTCCTCTGATCGCCCCAATTTTGATTTGTGATGCTTTTTCAGGAAGAAAGAAAGGTCCCCCCTCCAATACCAAAGAAGCCCCCCAAAGGGAAATTTCCCATCACGAGAGAAAAGTCCCTGGACCTGCCGGACAGACAGCGTCAGGAGGCCCGGAGGCGGCTCATGGCAGCCAAGAGGGCGGCGTCCTTCCGCCAGAATTCAGCCTCGGAGCGCGCAGACAGCATCGAGATCTACATCCCCGAGGCCCAGACGCGCCTCTAGGGACGGGGGCGGCCCTCGCCGCGGTCCTCTCTTTTCTTTGTTACGAAAGGCTTGTACAGTTTCTCACCTACCTGGTAACTTCTGTCTCGTTTCTCCACCGAATACGCCCTGTTGTGTTCCTTGTGCTGTACACACACTGGAATGCTTTGATTTCCGCAGCTGGCCAAGCTCACGGCCAGGACAACTTCTTCTTCCTCCTCTTCTTCTTCTTCTTCCTCTTTCCCCCTGGATGGTCTGACTCTCAGTCAGCTCTGATGGCTAGGCGTGGGGACACCTAACTGATCCACTCTGTTCTCAGAGGATAACAAGAAACACCTCGAGAGATGGAACCCGGCTGACATTTTGTTATTTATATTTTTATAAATCGTGTGATAAATAGAGGCAAGAATAACAAATAGCAATCAATGGGTGCATCTCACCACTCACTAGACACCCCAGTGGAAGGTGCTCCAGCTTGAAGGGCAGGAAAGACAGACCCCCCCGCCCCCTTTCACCTGGGGGTGCTTCTCCCCGAATCCAGCTGACCCATTGCCAGGGTCCTTGTGCCAAGCCTATGGTGAGGAGAAGCCATCTCTCCAGCCCCCCAGCTCCCTGCCGTGCAGTTCTCCAGAAACCTGGGGGATTCCACGTCTGAACCCATGAAAAATACCCAGCACAGCATCTACACAATCAAAAAATACGCTGACTGTTCATTCACACAAGGGAGTGACACATGAAGAGATCGAAGTCTTACAAAAGGCTGGTTGTCCCGTAGCAGGTGTCTGAAAAGAAACAGCATGGCCCTTATGCTGATGCAAGAGTCATTGTATGTCTTATTCCTTTGTAACTTATATCACACAGTCTCGTCTTCTAAGTGTCCCCATTTATGTACATGTGATTTTTTTATAGATGTGTATATATTCTCAAACTGCTCTATCAGTTGACTCTCCAGGGTACCCTTAAAAAAAAAGTTTGCTTGTTTAAAATGACAGTTGTGATGTTGTAAAAAGTTTAAGAAATATGAATGTGAGTGGTAAGTATATCTCAGTTTAAATGGTAAAGAAGAAATGTAGTTTACATTTGTATTTTTCCAGAATTCTTTTGTCCTATGCAGTATTGTTAAAGTCAAGAATCTATTTCTTGCCTGTTTTAGACATGACGGGGAAAAAAAAAAGGTCACATATGGTGATTTCCAGCTGTGAACTTTAAGAAAAGTAATTAGTTTTCATGATTGGCACCAGAGAAAAGCAGGAAGGATTCGAAAGAAAAGGCTTTGCATTTGTACAATTCGACTTAGACGCAGTGACTGTCATTCCAATGCTTTGCGTGTCCCTATTCGGGCACGTCTTCGGAGGAAGAGCCTGTCCCGTTTCTCCGTCGGATCCAAACTCGGAGTCCTCACTGTCACGCAAGGTGAAAGCAGGACTGCACCTGAAGGCGGGTGTGTCCCCCCAAACACAGGCCTCCCCGTGGCCCTGCGGCACGAAGAGCAGCCCGGCCTCCCCACTGTAGCACTTTCGTTCCTCAGCTTGACCGGCACTTTAAATGTACCCAGCTCCCACTGCAGCCTGGCGACCCCGCCGAGAGCGTTCGCGAGGTCCTCGCCCACACGGGTGTTGGCTCAGCCTGCAGGTCTTCCTCTTCCTCACACTCTACATTCCACGAAGCATGGGGTTCATCGGAGCACAGTTGACAGTAAAGCATGTTTAGCTTCAAAGTTTTACTTTTTTAAAGCTGAGTAGTTAAGAATTCCCTGTAAGAACAAAACCCTGTAAATTGAGCCTCATATCTGGTATATCTTACCAAACAGCCTTAAAATATATTTGGAAGCAAAAATCAGTACGAATGTATATCCTTGAAAAATGCAAAAAAAAAAAAAAAATCCCTGAAATATTCTTCTATAAATGAATCCTATTTCCCCGGAGTATTCAAAGCATTTTTTTTTTATCTACCTAAGTAAATACCTAAATCCTGAGTAGTGTACAATAATGATGCTTCTTCCTGTATTCACTATACTCTGTTAAAAACAAATGTACTTGCAAGTATTGGCATTTTAGACTTTAAAAAGATGATGTGTTATTTAGGATGAAATGCTCTTCAGAAATCACCCCAGAGAAGTAAAGTCGGTGTAGACCCCTTAGTAAGAGGAAATGTGAAATGCATACACGTACGCCAGCCTGCTGACACATCTCTATCTCCGGCAGCCCGTGCATTCTATCCCATTTCCTTGAGCTTGCCCAAAACATAGAACAACAAATTATAAAATTAGACAATAATTATTCTAGATCCCAGATTCTCTGATCCTGTCTTGAATGAAAGTATCACTGAATCTGGCTTTTCCTTTCTTTTCTTTTTTTTTTTTATGTTTTGTATCCTCATTTTTATCTTAAAATCCCCAAAAGTCTTGGCCGAAACCACCCCGAGATGAGCAAATGAACCCACCACTAAACCCGACGGCAGCCATTGATTGGCGCTGGGGGACGTGTACGAGCCCCTGCGTGGCCCACCGAGTCCCAAAGAAGGCCGTGTGACGGACGCACACCCCGTGTTGCCGCTCCGAGGCGGTGCTCGCTGTCACGCTCCACGACTAAGGGCAGTATCTGCAGGTCCCGCCCGGGCGACGTTCCGCTCCGAGATGCAGACGATAAGCCGTGTTTACACACTGTACCTGTGAAGGACAATAAAGCTGTTTCTAGTACTTGTGTCAGTCCGTCCAGCCGGCTTCTTTCAGGCCCTGCTCGCACGTACGCCCCACAGAGCAACACTGGGGCCTTTCACCGCGGTTGCTGGTAGTTTCCCTGGGTGATGCGCGTCCGCTTGAGAGCATGGTGGGAAATGCAAGCGCACCGCGCTCCGGGGGGCGTCGTGGACGAAAGCGCAGGCTTCTCTCAGACCGCGTAGCTCCGTTCCGAAGACACAGCGTACCCGCCGAGACTCTACGTCAGAAACGGTCTGGCTCACAGTGGCGACCTGACGCGGCCCCTGAAGCCTTCAGTTCGCTCTCAATGCCGAGACCCGGGTAAGATAGACAGCATCCTGCGGCTCCACAAAGCCCGGAGGAGCTGAACGTCACTTGTCCACAGAGCACTTTCGACGTAACCCTCTCACGCATCCTCATCTGTCATTGCTGTGTGTAGCGTGTCTGCCCATAACGATTGTTACCATGATCTTCTCAGCAAAGGTGGAGACCCATCCTCAAACGGTGTGTAAAGAATGGAACTGTGGTATGATACCAAAAATTCACATTTCTGTTTGAAAAGAATTGTTGCTGCGTTCACCTCAAAGACTTCTAGAGCATTAAATAGCAAAGTGTACCATTGGAGAAAACAATTACATCTAAGGGTCCCTCTTTAAAAAAAAACAGAACCACACAGAGCCCTGAAATCAGTGACCCGCAAAGTAGAGGGACTCGCTGCGCGGGCTCCCGCGGAAGCAGCCAGACCTGCCGTCGGAAGACAACCAGTTGCCCAACTCACCAGTGCGTGGGCCACCGTCACTGCTTTGCGGTTGGCGTCCTGCCCGCCCCACCTCGCCGTTTGCCTCTCCGTGCCCGGTCTCCCTCCCTCGAGTCCAAAGACCCCACGCTGCGTGCTTGCTCCCCCGTGGGCCACCCCATTGCCAGGCCCCGGCAGACACCCCCGCCCCACCCCGATCCGGGACGGTCTCTCAGGACGGTCTGACACTGCGGTGGGCTGGTCAGGGTGCCCGTGGTGACCGAAGAGTGTGTGCCCATCAGAACAGCTCTCTGCTTTGGGCCAGAGCTCCTGGTGGCGAGGAGGGAGGGGGGACAGGGGATCATGTCTTCGCCAGAAGGTCAGTCAAGCCAGACCTCATGTGGCCCGGGGATTCGGAGGCCCAGGGAGCATCCTGGGGGGACACAGCCCGGGCTGAGCTGCTTCTGCTGGAAGAGCAACCAGCCTTGTGCCCAGAACCCTTAGTGGACAGAAGGTCCAGCCGCCGTATCTGGAATCCGCTTAGGAGCACGTGTGTCCCCAGGCTGAACAGAGCGGACAGGCTGGTGTTCGTGAGCACGGGGACCCCCACTCCCAGGGGGGTCAGCAGCAGGAAACGTCTACACGAGACAGGTCCTGGCTGCGCGCACCCGTGTGGGAGGGCTCCCAGGTCTGGCGTTTGACCCCACTTCTGAAAACTGGAACACTCCTACCAACAAGCGTAGGTTCCGGTCCCCCCAGAACCGGGTCTAAATGGCTAAATTCTACTTGTTTCCATTTGCTGCTTTCTTCTCAAGCCTTGACCGCTGATCTTTTTTCTCTTTCTTTTGCAAATTTAACTTACTAATCAGGTAGTTGCCGACCACGGTTTCCACCCCGTACCCCCGTGGAACTTGCTGAGGGTTCTCTCTTGTTTTTATCTGCACCTTTGTTTACACTCGTTTGAAAGTTTGGGTCGAATACAGGAGTCCAGAACTTGAAAACAGATTAGAAAACCACAAGCGGAAGAGCTGGAGAATGTGGTTGGCTGCTGAGTGCTAACCCTCTCCCCCCACCCAGTAGTGCGGGCGTCGCTTTGCTCGGTGGCCTGCGTGGTCTGTGACTGCGGGGCCTGCGCCTTCACTGCAGGGCCCACCTGCCGGCCGGGCCATGCTGACGGTCTGTAAGGCGCGGGCAGCGAACAGAGTGCTGGGGGAGGGGCCTTGCGCGCGCCCTCTACATGCCAGGTGCAGAGTAGCTGCAGAATGTTTGGGAGATGAATGGCCAGCTCTGAACGGCCAGATGGCCGGTCCAACAACCTGGCTCCTGATCATACGTCAGCCAGACGAAACTTCACGTCTGTTCTCTCCTGTCCCTCGTCTCCCTCACAGATGGCTTATGAAGACTGATGTCATGTGGGCTCTCAAGTCCTCCGAGCTCCTTGGGAGCAGGGGTGAGCGTGGGAGTGACCCCTGAGGTGCCACGGCCCTCGTCCCAACAATCCTCCCCGCCAGGCGTGCGATGCTTGCAAACGTCAGCTCCTTTCATAAGTATCTCCGAGAACCAGCGCCAACCAGAATTAGGCCATGTTTTCACCGTTACTTAAGCTCAGCCGTGTGTTAGATGCGTGGAGAGAGATCCAGTGAAACGTTGCAGGGATGAAGGAGAACGTAATTCGGGAGCGCACCAAGAACGCAATCAGACAGACTGACCTAAATTGCTAAAGGTTTGTGAAGCTACCCCTCTAAGTCCAGCTTTTTGTAATTATTCTCTTTCACTCTTCAGAGAATGCAGAAGTGGTCCGTGGGAACACTCCAAGAAATAACCATCTTTTTCATCCCGCAACACTGAAAAGTATCCATATGTTTATGAATTGCTACCCTAACCCTGGCCTTTTTATCCAGCAGTAAAAAGAAGTTATTTCAAGCGTCAGTGTAAACACACGACAGACGACTTCTTTGCGGAGGAAATGTGAGTTACCTACTATAACACTACTTTTTAAAAAGATTTTGTATATACACTAAGGTAACAGAGGTTTACCGCCCTACTTTCTTAGGTTTTCTGTGACTCTTCATCATGGGTGCTTATTCCGAATCTGAGAGCTTGGGGGCCCAAGCTCTCGTGTACTCAGTGGGGGAGAGGTGACGATGACAGACATGTGCAAGGTTCTTGTGCCAACTTAAGTACAAACTTATCTCGTTCCAGTAGACGGTAGTCTCCACAGACAGTGTGTTCTACCCTCCTGCTAACACACCACGACCAAGGCGCTAAGGCCGTGAGTGTGGCACCTTCCAGAGGCCACTCACCCACTCTGATTTTCCCCAAACTCACCACCACCACCCAGCCCCCGCCATTCCAGCGTTAGGATCATATCACGTTAAAAGGGCTCAGCATGTGTGTCTTTCCCTCCACCTGATCACTGGTTTGCTGAATTCAAGGGTTTCCCCCACCAGTAGTAAGTCCTAGGCTACTTTTGAACTCTGATTTCCAAACGCTAAGTCACTTTCCTCTTGGACAGGCCCCTCCTGTCTAGAGACCAATCCATCCACCCCCTCCGTGTTACATGCCAAAATACCCAGGTGTGGCCTAAGGACTAAATTCAATGCCTCCTATAGAAATTCAAGGAATGTTAGAACCAGGAAACTAGATGTTTAGTTAAAGTTTAAAAAAAAAGTATATAAATATATATATATAAATATATATACATATGAAATCATATCAAAAATGAGGATGAACAGAGTGCCAAATATTCGACATCTATACAAAGATTCCCCTCAATGGAATTAAACTATTTTATGTAATTCTCTTTCTCATGCTTTTATGGTTCTTTTGATAAATTCTATTTAGTAGCATGCAGGATACCTGATCTGAACGTGCAGTGTATGCTCTCCATCACCACCGCTCCTTGCTTCTGGTTAATAACTTCTTATCAGAATGTTGGTCATTTCTTCGCAGCTCCACCACATTCTGTTATTTGAGTTCTCTGTGTCCATGACTTTTTTTTTCACTCTCAGCCGATTATAAGAAAATCATGCCCACCGTGCTCTCCATAACTCTTCTATGATGATGCCTCTCTCATTTGATTTCTGTATTGCTGATGTTCACCTCTTGTAAATAGTTCTGCAATTAAATTTTTTGAGAAAAGTAATGTTTACTTTTTATTGGAGTGAATTCTCGTGTTATTTTAAACTCGGAAAAAATTATATAGACCAAAGAGTTTTATCACAGAACAATGGCACCCTTCCCCCATGATTTATTTCATTGTTGAAATATCCTCACTTTCTCTACTAAGAAGAAATGGACATTTATTAAGGCTACAGATTTCATATGTATGCAAAAATGGCACAGATTAAAATGAGTTTAAAATTAATAAATACTACGGTATTTAGTTAATGGTTGTTTTAGACTCTCTTGAGTTGCAATGAGAAGGGACACGTTGTTAGGTCATGATGCTGAGTCTCAGACCCAGGCTCAAGCGAGACAGGGGGGCCCCCGCCGGGAACGGGGAGGCCCTGGCTGCCACCAACCAGCCAGCACCAGCCATGTCATGTGCTTCATCTCTTGGGGATTGGAGCAGGCTGTTCCCACGTTGATTAGGTGCTGGTCCCCCTGTGTGACCATCCTGCCTGGGTTTCCTTCCCTTGCCTGTTGCCGATGTCCCTTCCTGAGTCTGTCCCTCCAACCCCCAAGGACGCAAGAACAGAGGTCCTGAGGAAGAAGAGCTCGTGCTCAAGAGCACCTGACCCCTGTGTTCATCGGGGACCATGCTTTGTACTGTTTCCTTCCCTCCACCTGCTCTCATGGACGTGGCAAGACAGACAGGAAGAGCCTATGGTGAAAGTCGGGACCGCTGAGTCTCATTTCTAATCTCCCCCAGTGAGTGCGACCCAGTGGGCGGAGCATCCCTGCAGAAGTACGCAACTCCCGGTGAAATAGGGCCTTGCAGGAAGCTGGATCCATAGGGGTGTCCTTCCCACATAACACACTTGGCAACATTCATGATTTAGAGTAGTTTTCAGCTAAGAGAAACCATTTCTAAAAGATACTGAGAACACATATCTAATATATGAGTCCTCCACTTAGGCTATTTCTTTCTATAACACACTTGTAAATAGCAAAAAGAAGGCTTTATATAGATGCATTTTAATCCCATAATCCTTAAATGAAAGTTTTTTTTTTTTAGATTTTATTTATTTATTTATTTGACAGAGAAATACACAGCGAGAGAGGGAACACAAGCAGGGGGAGTGGGAGAGGGAGAAGCAGGTTCCCTGCTGAGCAGGGAGCCCAATGTGGGGCTCGATCCCAGGACCCTGGGATCATGACCTGAGCCGAAGGCAGACACTTAAAGACTGAGCCACCCAGGTGCCCTGAAAGTTTTAATTTACTTGGCATTACACTGAAAACTTTACACTTTTATCCACACACAGTTTAATGCTGTTTTCCCAGAGGTCAGCAAAAGTACAAAGAAAGTTATGTGATATTCTTTTTATTTTTGTTTTTTTATTTAAATTCAATTAGCCAACATAGAGTACATCATTAGTTTCAGAGGTAGAGTTCAGTGATTAATCAGTTGCATATAACACTCAGTGCTCATTCCATCATGTGCCCTCCTTGATGCCCATCACCCAGTTACTCCCTTCCCCCCACCCTCCTCCCCTCCGTAACCCTCAGTTTGTCGCTATAGTTAAGAGTCTCTCATGATTCGTCTCCCTCTCTGATTTCTTCCCTTTCAGTCTTCCTTCCCCTGTGATCTTCTGAGCTATTCCTTATGTTCCACATATAAGTGAAACCACACGATATTTGTCTTTCTCTGACTGACTTAGTTCACTTAACATAATCTCCTCCAGTCCCATCCATGTTGATGTAAAAGTTGGGTATTCATCCTTTTTGAAGGCTGAGTAATATTCCATTGTATATATAGACCACATCTTCTTTATCCATTCATCTGTTGAAGGGCATCTCGGCTCTTTCCACAGTTTGGCTATTGTGGACATTGCTGCTATGAACATCGGGGTGCATATGGCCCTTCTTTTCACTACGTCTGTGTCTTTGGGGTAAATACCCAGGAGTGCAATTGTTGGGTCATAGGGTAGCTCTATTTTTAATGTCTTGAGGAACCTCCATACTGTTTTCCAGAGTGGCTGCACCAGCTTGCATTCCAACAAATGGTGCTGGGAAAATTGGACAGCCACATGCAGAAGAATGAAGCTGGACCATTCTCTAACACCACACACAAAGATAAACTCCAAATGGTTGAAAGACCTCAATGTGAGACAGGAATCCATCAAAATCCTAAAGGAGAACACAGGCAGCAACCTCTTCGACCTCAGCTGCAGCGACTTCTTCCTAGAAACATCGCCAAAGGCAAGGGAAGCAAGGGCAAAAATGAACTATTGGGACTTCATCAAGATAAAAAGCTTTTGCACAGCAAAAAGAAACAGTCAGCAAAACCAAAAGACAACTGATAGGATGGGAGAAGATATTTGCAAATGACATATCAAATAAAGGGCTAGTATCCAAAATCTGTAAAGAACTTATCAAACTTAACACCCAAAGACCAAATAATGCAGTCAAGAAATGTGATATTCATTTAAAATGTGTTAATTCTGGCTTGTCAGTTGTAACAAACTCAGCAGGCCAGTGTAAGGTGTTGGTGCCAGGGAAGCAGGGTGGGGGGTGGAGAGGTACAGGGAACCCCTGCATTTCCCACTCAGCTTTCCTGTAAGCCACAGGCTCCCCCAAAATGACCTATTGATTAAATACAACAGTAGCAGCAAAACAAGAAGCAATGATTAGAAAAAGTCAGATGCAACAGTTTGGGTGTTTTCAGCTTGCTTTCCATTATTTGATATCTTAAATGAGTTGCCTTTTGAAAATGAGGACATCGGAAAGATTTCTGCTCTTTATTTTTGTTTATGTTTATTTTGTGAGCTCTGAAATTAGCAGCACTTAATATGTTGAGAGTATTGTTACTTGATTCTTCATTATGGTGAAGAGCAACACACAGATGTTGTGTCCGGAAAAAAGCAACGATTTCAGCAGACATGACTTCAAGCCTTGGCCTCCCACCACATAATGCCACCTTGAATTCTTGAGTGCACTTCATGCAACCGTTGTTGTGGTTTAAAATGGACGAGATGGGTTTTTCTCCAAACAATTAGAGTTCGGTGCCAATGAAAATCCATTTCCAGATGATCTCATTACACCGCTATGGTCTTTTGCAACTTAGAGTGTGAAAAATTCAATTTTCTACCAACAGCACATTTTGCAAAGATGAGATTCAGTGACCATGAGGGCCACGTTCAAAACACACGCACCTTTGTGAGTGTCCCCACAGGCAGGTCCTCCTTTCTGAGCCCCTGGGACAGACACCCCACAGGGCTGCCAACTCCCAGGTGGCCCCTCGGAGGCCCCTACGGTCCCCCGGCCCCTTCCTCCAGCTTCCCCCACGGGCCTTCCCTTGTCCCTCCCAACGCAGGCCCCTGGCCTGAAGCACCATTTCCTCGGCAGCTGAGGACCTGCCCAGTGTGGGCCCTGGACACCACTGTGCACGGCTGGTGGCCGGTGTCCTTCCCTCTGTCTCCCACCAGTCTTCCCGTCAGAACCAGTCACACAGTCCTCCATGTGACGCCCGGCATCATGTTCCACGGAGCTGATCCCCACCACTGCCGAAATGCTGTTTCTACAGTTCAGATCCCCAGAGGGCTGCTCCGGATTCAAGCATCCAAAGACTCCTCTTCACGTTCACGAGACTGTGCGTCATCTGAACCCACCTCCCGCCGCCGACCATGCACCGGAGTCCCTGCTGTGACTGTCGCCAGCAGTTGCAAATTCCTGCATCATTCGGTGCCACACCTGTGCTGTGGTACCTGCCACACTCCGGTGGGACCCTCACCTCCATGGACTCATCCAGCTCCTGCCGAGCTTTCACATTACCTCAGCCATGACCCTGGAGGGTCTCCCTTATCCTTCCCAAGTGATATGATCACTTTCTTCTCTCTTCCCCCAAAATGGTGCTCCCCCTTGTAGCTCTCATCCTATGTCACACTAAGCAGAATGCACTTGTTAAGCAGCCTGGGATCAGACTGTGAGCTTTCTGAGCACGAGAAAAATATTGCATATCCTCTCTGTATCTCTGGCTCCCAGTAAAGTGCATGACAGTGAATATATACTCACAATATTCTTACACACACGGGCGACCATCTGGATGAATGCATGGATCTAACTTCCTGTGTCTCCATCGGTCATTTGCTGCTTCACTAAGTATTTACTGAACGACATTTAGGTACTGGGCACCGTGCTGGACATACTGCAGTTGAGAGAAAGAGAGTCATGATTTTGCACTTACGTTCAACTACCAGTAGCGCCCTTGGTCTGCGAAGGGTCACAGATTTTCCTAGTTTACTTACCAGCTAACAAGCCAGCCTTTACTGTTGCACTGATGCTGGCCAAAGAGAGGGACTTGGGGAGTCAGAAAATCTTCTGACCCCGACCTCCCAGGGCCCGGGAGCCGGAGCAGGGACGGACGCTGTGCGCATGCTGGGTTAGCACAGCTGGGGGTCTCTGCATGGGGGGGGGGGGCGCCCACCGGTACAGGTAATAGTAAGGAGGCCTGCCCTGGTCCCAGAGGGAGACACAACCTCGCTCCTCGGGGTTCAGCGAACGCCGGCCTGAGAAAGGTCCGGGGAAGCGGCAGGCATGGCCTTGCCTTCTCAGCACACTGACGAGTCCCGGGCGTAGGAAGGATCCCAGAGGACATCCTTCCCCAACAGCTCTAAGGTTCTGTTCTGAACGGCAGAGATTCAAGGTGCCAGGAGATCACCTGGGGGACAGGATTTTCTTAACCCGTCTGTCAACATTGCTCTTCTCTGCTTCAAAGTCCTGTGCTCCGCGTGATCACCAGGATTCCTTATTGCTGTCACTGCTACCACGGGATCTGTTGGTGCCGCTGAGCTGAGCCACGTGGCGGGAGGGACTCTGCACCGGGTCAGCTGATGCGGGGGCTGGCAAGCCCCCACCAGGACAGAGGCGCCTTGCCCAGACTCCAGTTCCTCGAAGGGGACTTTCCTTTATTGACCTTGGATCCGAATCCTAATGAATCTTTGACCTCCTCTAGCACCCACAAGACTCTCCCCGTCCACCCTCTCTCGACCATCTTGTACCCACTGAGGATATTTGGTCCGTAGATCCGTAAAAACGTATGAAGTATTTCAAATGGTTAATTCTCAGAGCTTGCTTTAATTCTATTCCAAGAAAAAGGTGGTTTCCTAAGATACTCCAAATAAACCAAAATGCTAGAGGCTTTTGCATCCTTAAGCTCAAGTAAGCAATTTCCCTGAGAAATAGCCTCATTCTCCATTTGAATCCTGACTGATGGAAGCTGCCGGGGTGAGATATAGGTTTGGCTTTCGAGGTCAGCGATTCCCTGGACACGGCAGTCCTCTCACCGTGATGACCATGAAGACGTGGAAGGCAGAGCCTTCGTTTGAATTAGGAAATTGACACCCAGCAAATCTGTCTGCAGATTTAGGCATTAACGAGGAGCCTCCAGGGGCTGACAGACTTCAGAAACAACTTTGTTCCTAATGTGAAACATCTTTTGTTAGAGTTGTGGGGACCTTTTGGCTTCTGGCAAATGAAATTAGAGTCTCCAGGTTGGACACAGGTTTCCTCCCAGCCTCAGCTCCAACTGCCAGTGACAAGTATGAATACAACCATGAAGAACTGATTTTTGAGTTAACAAACACATCGAGTCAATGTTGTTTCTGCATATCGATTTTCGTTCAAGGAATTTAAATACACAGGGATTGGTAAAACAACACTGTACTTACCCTGGGGAACGCAGAACAATTATTCCATTCTGTAACCAGCAGTTCTCTTCTGAACTAACAGGGTATGGCTCAGAAAGTAAACGCTGCTAAGAAAATTAACGTCGTACATGGAGTAGGAAGGGACAAATCTCATTTTAATCCCTAGTGAAAATCAACCAATTGTTGTCTCTAGCCAGCTATTTTTTGTTGAAAAATACTTACCAACTGATACGGGAGAGTGGACAGCAGTGTGTCACCCAAACGGGGACGTCCATGGACACTCCTTCACTCCCACTGCACCCCAACACCCCAACAAGAAACAACGAGTGTCCCTGCCAGGAAGCTGTGTGTCCGCCAGTGGAGACCATGAAGATTCATCTCTCAAGCACAGATGGGGTCCAATGTAGTCGGGGAGTTTTCCCCACTAGCTCCTGGCTTATATAATTATAGATCCAATCCTTGTTTTAATGCATAAACAATTTCATTATTTCGTGTCTCACACATTTTAAACATTCTGTACACAAGAGGAAGAAAGGAACGAGGGAGGGAGGTAGAGCCCTATTAGCTGGGTGCTGGACACAAAATGGAAAAGGTAAATATCATCCAGTTCCTATTTGCCTCAGCCTCTGCTTGGTCTCAAGGCAGGACATTAACAAAGAACATCACAGGTTTAATTCAGTTGCTTTGTTCTTATAAAAGGGGAAAAGAAAAACCATAGGGAATTGTGCTGGGCCTTGAAATAAAGTACTTGCCAAAGATGAGTGAGCCTTGACCTCGACCCCGTGCTCCCCGCCTCCCCCAGGAGCTCTGCTCTCCCCATCCCAGGGACTCAGCTCTTCCACCCATTGGACTCAGTTCTAACCCCTCCAGAGGGCTTATGCCCCCCCATAGTGCTCAGCACTACCACATTATAGGGGCTCCTGTCTCTCCCCACCATAGAGCTCAGCTCTCCCCTCACAGGACTCAGCTCTCCCCCCATAGCACTCAGCTCTTCCCCCATGGGACTCAGCTCTCCCCCCATGGGACTCAGCTCTCCTCCCATAGGACTCAGCTCTTCCCCCATGGGGCTCAGTTCTCCCCCCACGGGACTCAGCTCTCCCCCCACGGGACTCAGCTCTCCTCCCATAGGACTCATCTCTCCCCCCCATGGGGTTCAGCTCTCCCTCCACAGGGTTCAGGTCTTCCCCCATAGGCCTCAGGTCTTCCCCCATAGGACTCAGCTCTTCCCCCATGGGGCTCAGCTCTTCTCCCATGGGACTCAGCCCTCCCCACCATGGGGCTCAGCTCTCCCCGCATAGGACTCAGCTCTCCCCCCATGGGGCTCAGCTCTCCCCCCATAGGACTCAGCTCTCCACCCCCCCCACCCCATAGAACTCAGCTCTCCTGGCCATAAGGACTCAGCTCTGCTTCCGTAGGGCTCAGCTCACCCCCATATGGGCTTAACTTCCCACCGCCCCCCCAGGGACTCAGGTCTCCCCACAGCAGGCCCACCTCTGTCCTCTTGCAGCCCCGCCTGCCACCGCCCCTCCCCCCCCAAACCTCTCCGTCTGAGGGCCCCAGCTCTCCTGCAGGACCAGGCATCTGGGTGGGAGGGTGATTTTTCACCGACTTCTCTGCTGCCACAATTTGAGAACGTTATGCTTTGCACTCACATGTCTCTAGTCAGGTTGAGCCAAGTGGTGCAAAGTAACTTCTAAGCCATGATTTTCAAGGCAAAACGAATTCACTATGGGATTTCGCAGCAGTTTCCCAAAACAAAACAAAGCAAAAGAAAACCAAAAACCCTGAAATCCAACTCCTAATCTGCTCAGTTCCTGACTGGATTAGAATAATTGGCCCCAGCCACATACCTGCCAAGAGCAGAACGAAAATATTCCTACAGATAATACATCTACATCCTCAAATTATGTCTGCATTTTTTCATACACAGTAATCAACCTTCAATCAAGGATCATCTGGCAGAGAAAAAACACACACACACACACATTACCAAAAACTAAGAGATGAAAACAGACAATAGGAAAAGATCGACGGGAATTCCTGAGGTTGGCGTTATGAGATGTGTTCTCTAAAACTGCATGTGACTGTAGGTTCAGGTATTTAAATGAGCAGGTGACAGGTTTCTGAAGAACTGAAAACAGGAAGCAAAAGGAAGACATACACAGTAAGTGAAGGGGTCAGGATGGGGGACGCAGATCTGGTCTGAGACACACACAGAAAACAGGATGTGAAACAGAGTGAAGAGCACCAGAGACGTGCGGGCGCACGGACAGGAGGACAGGTCTCATATGCGTGTGAATCTCAGGGTAGCGCGTTCGAGCCCCACATGGGGTGTGGAGATTACTAAAAAAATAAATAAATAACAACTTAAAAGATGCCTGTGATTTGAGTCCCAGAGGAAGAGAAAGAGAAAACGGGGCAGAAGAAATGTTCAAGAGAGAATGACAGGTGGCCGTTATTAAGGGCCGGCGGAGGATGTGAAGCGTGCTGAGAGGAGTCGGAGGGCCGTGGGATGGTGAACAGATCACACCTGGGTGCTCGGTGAAGCTGCGGACAGCCCCAGGCAGAGAGAGGAGGCGTAAACGCAGCCCAAGAAGGGTGCTACGTTCAGGGGAGCAGCTGCAGGGAGGAGAGGTGACCTGCTAGCCGGAACGGGGCAAACCAGAGGTGTATGGCCCTCCCCTCTCTCCCTGTCCCCACGCCCTGCTGGGGAGGCCTACCTGTCCTGCGGCAGAGGGATGGCACGTTAGGGAAGAGCTGCCCCTGAGCAGTCTTCCCAGCTCCTCCCCACCCCTTCCTCTCCCTCCTGGGCTTGAGCTGGGGGGAGGCTGCTTTGGGCTGCAGACACTTTCTGAGTAACTGGTCTCTCCTCTCCCTCCAGGGGCAGGGATCCTGAACATCTTGTCCTGGTGCTCCTGCTGAGGGCATGTGCGGGGGAGGCACGTCCGGCAGTCTGGTTTCATTTAGGGGACTGAGCAAGAAAACACTAAGTTCACTTGGCTATGAGGGCCTGGAGAGGGGACAGGGAGTTAGTGTGCAATGGGGACAGAGTTCTAGTCTGATAAGGTGCAAGAGTTCGGGAGATGGATGGTGGTGATGGTTGCACAAAACTGTGACTGTGCTTAATGCCCCTGAGCTGGACTCTTAAAAATGGCTAAAATGGTACATTATATGTTACGTGTGTTTTACCACAATAAAGAAAAATACACTGAGGTTCATGTACGTGAGTCTTGTCACTGTTGAGGAGGGAATTACAAATGTGGGGAAGGCTAGGATAACACCTGTGTTGTTGGATTGAAACAGAAGAAATCAATGTGACCTTGTGTGGATTGGATACATGGTGCTGAAGATGGATAGACAGATAATAGGTAATATGGGTAGATGATGATGATAGATTAGATAGATAGATAGATAAAAGATAGACGATAGATAAGATGGATGGATGGATGGATGGATGGATGGGTAGGTGGGTGGGTAGATGGATGGATAGATACATGATATAGATGATAGATAGATAGATAGATAGATAGATAGATAGATAGATAGATGATACAATGGATGGGTTGGTGAGTAGATGGATGGATGGATGGATGGATAGATGATTGATAGGCAGACAGACAGACAGACATGGATGGATGGATAGATTGAGTGATTTAGATGTGCCCCTGCCACCAAGAAGAACCCACAGATCCATAGATCTACAAATAGTGTACACCAGCCATCCCAGGTCCCAATGACCGCTCCCACCTACACAGCAAATAAGACAACTGCTTTGGACCAGGCAAATAACCCCCCTGCAGGAGGAAGATCCCACCGGGCAAGAGGTGGCCTAGTGCAGTCCTGGCCTTTGGGCTGGCATTGGCCAAGGTCCCATCTCTTCACTCTATTTCTTACTATGTTCAGAGCTTTTTTTCTCTGCTCTGAACCAACAGGCACCCCAAAAATGGAGCCTCTAAAGCTCTTCCACAAAGTCCTCCAAGGCCATGATGGGCACCGGCAGGGCTGCACGGAGGAAGGGGATGCACGGCCTTCGTGCTTTTCAGGAAGTATTATGGTAACAGTCTGTGCAAAGGGGCCGCTCTGGCTTCTGCCTCCCAGATGGTGTAGGAATGCCCTGCACCTCCAGCAGGAGCTTGGAACCATCGTGAAGGGAAGTCTGAGAGACGCGGCTCCGGCTTAGCTAAGTCCACACAGCACAGTCACCCAGGAGAAAAGATAACTGAGTAATCATAATAAAGAATCACAAGTGCTGTGGCCCAGGCATGGGGAGTGAACTAGGGGACGCTGAGGACCCCCGTGAGGGGTCTGCGCCAGGCCGGATGGGGACGGAGTGGCTCCTTGAGAACATGACAGGACAACAAGACTAGGAGAAGGCAGCCCCTGGACTGGGTCCTGGGAAAGGCAGCCACGTGAGCAAACCTACAGGGTGAAGGTCACCAGTGGGGCAGGGAAGCCGTGGCCCAGCTGGCGTGGCAGGAGCGGGACACGGGACGTCCTCTGGATCCTCAGGGCAATGGGGAGGTGGTGCTAAATTGTATGCCAGGCGATGCTTTGTCATTATCCCCAGCATCCAACACAGGGCCCAGCACAAAGTGATACCATGCAGAAGAGACCCCTGAGCATAAAACATCCCCCTAATGTGTCAGGAAGGAACGATCTCAGCAAGAGCCCAGCAGCGCCGGCCCGGTACAGAGGAGGACTCCGTAAACATTGCACGTGGGCTCAATGGGTTAGAAGATGAAACTCACCCATTCTTTCCAGGACGGAAAGATGTTTTCCCCATAGAGACGCATGTCCTGAGATGGGCAGCAGGTGACGGAAACGAGTTCAAGCGGTGATGCTAATATCTAAATCCGAGGCCACGCAGCTAGAGACTCAAGCATGAAGATGCACCACTGTTAAGAAATTAATATGGTGGGTGAACTTTCCTTCTCCTGAACTCCTTTTCTTTTTAAATTGAGGTGAAATTGACATATGACATCATAGGTTCAGGTACTGGGCATAAGGATCAGGTGCCATGATCCCCACAGGAAGCTTGGTTACTCTGAGTCACCACACGTGGTTACAAATGTTCGTATGTGATGAGAAACTCTGAGGTCTTCCCTCTCCCTGACTTTCAAGACTACAGTAGAGTATCACTAACGATAGTCAGTAACCGACCTTAAAAAAGGAGGTAAACTGAGTCGAAGAAAAATTGTCAAAAAGAGGAGTTTGTTCAGGCGTCGAGAGGAATTGCAGTTCGGGATGAGCCAGCCGGCACGCTGGGGGCCGAGGCAGCCGGGGGGCGGGGGGGGGGCCGGGGGGCGCTGCGGCCGAGGCGGCTGGGGGCGTGGGGCTGCGTGCACGGGCGGGCGGGGTCAAGAGAGGAGAGTTCAGTCCGAGTGTTAAAATCCAAACAAACGAAGACCAGAGCAGAAAGCTGCCCGAGCAGACCAAACCAGTCAGTCACACAAACAAAGCTCAATTCAGCTTACTTGGTGAGACCAACCCGACCGGGGTCATTTAAGAACATTCCAGTATTACCGGTTTTCGGCAAAGCAGACATTGATGGGAAACCAGTGTGTCTGTCATTAAGGTTTGTGTTTCTGAGGGCACACGCATGAGGTTTTCCGTCTTATATCCAGGGTTCCACTTTAGATGGAAATTCCTTCACATCAGCATGCCGTTCATAGCATTCCCGGGACGGATTTATTCTGGAGCTGGAAGTTCTCCCACTGCTGTTTGTTCATCTCTATACCCTCCGCTCTGCAGCGGACCTCGGAGGTGCTGGCCAAGGGTCGCCCGCGGCTGCTGGTTCTGGCGTTTGGGGACTGTTTGACACCTGAACATGTTTACATCTTAGGGCTCTGGTGGTTCCCGTCTTGTAATGTGAGAACATCCCAAAGAGCTCCCTGTGACCGAATGCTTTTGCAGAGCAGAGACAAAGGCAGCCACGCCTGGCCGCCCAGATGCCCCACGGTGTGCAAGGCCGCCCACAAGCACGGTTACAAGTCATCGCCAGAGCTCTGGGGCATCCTCGGCCCCTGCCCTCCACGTGAGGTGCCTCGCCGGCCTGAGCAGAGTTTCCACGAGAATTTTCTGTCTTCGTGGGATTAGTCACAGCACCCAGGGCCCAATGGCTGAGTGAGGCATGCTGACGCAGGACGGAGACTCCTACCCCCCAGAATGTAAGCCTGACCAACGCAGAGCCATGCCCTTCCCACACTGAGCTCCCCTGGGACATTCCTAGCGTGGGGGTCTGGAGGCTCCCTCTCCTGTCCCAGGAAGGACCTCCCCAAACAATGCCTCCTGAGCCACGAGCTCTCATTAAAGTTCTATTCATGCACATTCTCTCTTGTTTTTGCTGCCACCCCAAATGAAGGGAAATAGGAAGGCCATAAGGCTGCCAAGGCGGATGCAGAGGGCAGGAGGGCGGTACAACAGCCTCCCTGTGAAGTTACATGTCTTGTTTCCTGTGCCTGGATCTGTAGGAATTCCCCACCAGCACCCCCCCCCCAGCCCCCACAATCAATACAGGCACCGTGAATCACGGTGGGGGCCAGCTACCCAGCGGCAGGCTCCGGGTCCCACTGCGCACCACCCCCAGGCTTGTGACCTGTGAGTCATTCGCCCTGCTGCCTTTGTCTGGCTTGTCCCCGCCGTCACTGCTGGACTTGCCGCGTAAGCCTGCTCTGCTCCCAGTCAGGCCCTGATGCGTATCCACAACCAGGATCAGTGCATCTATTTGTAACGTGTGTTCTATGTAAAATAGATATTCCAGGCATATTTGAAATGTATCTAAATTTCTATAAATTCTGTATATCCCAAGGGCATGGTGTATTTAGTGAAATGTCTTGATGGTGAAATCATAAAATTAAGACACAGGAACGATGCTTCTAAAATTTGCCTGATGTCTACAACTGGAAAAATGCAGTGGCTAAGAAAGCTGGATAAGAAACCTTTGTGCTAGCATCATCTAGTGATGAGGTAGTGGAAGGAGCTAGTAGGAGATGGGCTGTGGATTCAGAGGGATCACTGGGTTTTCTGTAGCACCCTTATGGGTTGAATTGTGCCCCCCACCCCCCGAAAACACATTCCACCTCTTACACTTACGAGCAGTGTGCACACGGAAATTCTCTGAGCTTATTTCCTTAAATATACATGTTATACACACACATCATAGATGTAATTAAAGATACAGGTCCAGACATATGATTGGTGCACCCGTATCTTCATCCCGTCGGGCGGCCATCACAAACCACCACAACTGGGGTGGCTTAAACACAGACATTTATTTCTCACTGTTCTAGAGGCAAAGTCTGAAATCCAGGTGCCACCGGAGCCCGTGTCTGGCTGGTTTGTGTCCTCACGGGGCAGACAGCAGGGAGAGAGGAAGCGAGGTCTGTCCTGACCTTTAGAAGGACGCTGATCCCACCATGAGGCTCCCCCCACCCCCACCCCAGGACCTGATCGCCTCCCAGTGCCCACCTCCTGGCACCATCACCTTGGGGGTTAGGCTTCAACATTCCAGTTTGGGGAGGATACAGATACTCAGCCCACGGAAACCTACCTGGGATAACGCGGGTAAAGTTGACTCTTCCTCCTCCTCCTGGACTGGGAGCTCTGGGTGGGCAGCAAAGAAGATGCTACATCACCCCACTCTTCCACCCCAGGGACGGTCTAACCTAGGTGACCAGTGGACGTTCTGTGAGTGCTTGTGACGTGGACACATGTGGCCCCAGGCATCAGGGGGACGTGGTGCCTTAGGGACCCTCCCCATCACCACAATGCAGGTTCTCAGGCCCCTGAGACGCTTTATATACAGAACCACAATTTAATGTTTAAATTCCTCAATGCCTACCTTACATGGCTGAGTTCAAATTGATTAGCCTGAAATAGGATCCCTGGCCCTGGGTCCCTGGTGGCCCTCCTGCCCCCCCAGCCCCCAGGCCCCCGAGCGGCACAGACCAGCCATGCAGGCTTGGCCACGGTACCCCAACTAAAGGGCAGCCTCCTGTGCTCTATGCATCTTCTGCTGGGTCCCCGCAAATGCCCTGGAGAATTTAACGTCTCTTATCGAAAGCAACGTGAAGATCTGAGATGGATGGTGACAGCCCCAGGTAGCGCCGGCCCCAGCCCCATGTGACTGACCTCAGTACGCACCGGCATACGGCTTTGATTTACCAGAGCTGTCTCCACCTGAATCTGCAAGTAACATGTCAGCAGGGGGCACAAAGACCTGAATGTCTTGCAGGCCTTATCTAGTCTTCTTTTCAATTAATATTTAATTACGCACTTCAGTTAAGAACTTAATTGCTCCAACATTAACCTTCAGCTTACTCTTTTAACATAAAACAAACAGAGATTGGGCATCCAATCTTCTGTAAAAAGAAGAGACTTACCACTAATAGCGAACGCTTACGGAGTGTTTATTAGGTGGCAGGCATGTCCCGAGGGCCTCACTCATCGACTGTATTAGCTCGTCATCCCTGGCCCCCGCCCTCCCCCCACCCAGTCCTAGGAGATAAACTGGGGCAGCACTCAGGACACTTAGCAGCTGGGTCAGCACATACGGAACTGCTGGATCATGGGGACATCTAGTGGATCCTGGGACTAGCTCTTCACAGCTGGTTGGCAAGTATTTAGATACTCTGCAACCTCACGTAGCCACACTGTGCGCAGCCTGATTCTGGTATGCGTGGCAGGGACTGTTCTTAGCCCCGTGATAAAGAAAAGGCTCCATCCTGGGCCCTCCCAGACGGAGAAGTACAGTCTGGTTTCCATGACCCAACCCTCCCCTCTGCCCTTCCTTGTCTTTCTTTGGGACCCGGAAATGGACCGTGTCGAGGGGTCCGCGTATTGCTTTAGGGATCGAGTACCCTTTCCCACTGACTGTGGAAGTTGTTCAACGCACAGAAAAGGTTTCTTAGTTTTATTTTTATTTTATTTTCTTAAGTAAGCCCCATGCCCAGGGAGGAGCCCAGGGCGGGGCTCGAACTCACGACTGAGCCACCCAGGCGCCCCCACAGAAAAGAATTTCTCAATAATAAGATGAATACTCATGTACCAGAGCCAGATTCAACGCTTATTGGTGTGTAGTCCCCTTTACTTCGTCACACACTCACCCACGCTCCCACACACACTCCCTCAGACACGCTCATCCCCCTCACACTCACATGCTCACACTCACATGCTCACACTCAGGCCCTCGCGCACGTTGCTGAGCATTTTCAGAGCGAAGCCCAGATGCATGGACTCCTGACTCCAGCCCCACAGCTCGTTTCTCTTACAAATGAGCATATTGTCTGCATGACCATGACACCTTTAACCCACTGAGGCAGATCCACGGGAATTCCCACAAGACATCGAACACTCAGCTCATGCCGAAATTTTCCCTTCGTCCCCACGGAGGTGTTTTGCCGCCGTTGGTTTGAAACAGCCTCCAGGCAGGGTTCAGGCAGCACATTTGGCTGTGGGAACCTCAGGGGACGCCGGCTCGCACAGCCTCCCTTAATCCCCAGCCCGCGACATCGGAACCACAGGGCCAGCCGTCCCGCACGGTGTCCCACCTGCGGATTTGCCCGGCTGCTCCTCTGTGGCCCCGGACAGCGTCCCTCTGTGGCCTGCCTGGCTTGCAACATGGATGCTGATCAAGGGCCCCGACTGGCCAGAACCCTTCACGGGGGACAGCGTGACCAACAGCATCGCCCAGGGGAGACCCCTCCAGCCTGCAGCACACACACCTCAGTGACAGTCGAAAATGTGTAGCGGAAGACCATTAAATTGGAAAGTCCAGGGTGGGGGCGCCTGGGGGGCTCAGTCAGTTAAGCATCCAACTCTTGGTTTCAGTTCAGGTCTCGATCTCAGCGTCGTGAGTTCAGGGCCCACAGGGCTCCATGGGGTGTGGGGCCTGCTTGATAATTAAAAAGAAAGGAAGGAAGAAAGAGAATTAAAAAGAAAGGGATGGAGGGAGGGGGAAGGAAAGAAAGAAAGAGAGAGAGAAAGAAAAAGGAAGGAAGGAAGGAATGGAGGGAGGGAAAAGGAAAGAAAGAGAGAGAGAGAAAGAAAAAGGAAAGAAGGAAGGAAGGAAGGAATGGAGGGAGGGAAAAGGAAAGAGAGAGAGAGAGAAAGAAAAAGGAAGGAAGAAAGAAGGAAGAAAGGAAAAGGAAGGAAGGAAGGAAGGAAGGAAGGAAGGAAGGAAGGAAGGAAGGAAGTCGGTCAGTCCCGTGTCGGGAGCCCTGCTGAGAGTGCAGGCCCATGTTGACTAGGTCCCTTCGGACAGTGCTGATGGCAGAGTTGTGTCGGCAGGAAAACAAACAAACTCCCTGAAAGTGCTTGTTCTGCACAAAAGCTTTGCCCCTTTCCTCATGGAAGAGCCTGTCCTAGGTTTGGGCCTTGAACGCGGGCTCGTCCTTCTTGCTGGGAAGTACTGAACAGAGACCAGTCCGCCCAGGCAGATGAAGGGTCTGTCTGTCACAGGCTCTGAACACCGTGGAGACGGTAACGGGGGAGACTTGCCCCACCTTCACGGCTGAGCCGCCCGGGTCCCCCCGGGTCTCTGGTGCGGGCTCCTTCTGAGGGCTGTCCACTCTGAAGACTGTCTGGAATGCAGGCAGGCCCCCCAAAACTTCAGAGAGGCCACCGGTGCGGCCCCCTCTGACGGAGACCCAGTGGCCTGCGACTGGCTTCGGGTCAGGGACACCAGGAGGGCGCAGGGCAGCGGAGTGACGAGGCGGGCACTCCTTCCTGTCGGGACGGCTGCTGTCTTGCCCTTCCTTGGGGAGATGTCTGCCCTTGAATGTTATTATCCATCTTAGAATAACATGCGCCCCGTAAAACCTCCTGCCCTTGGCTTTGCGTCAGGGCTACCACGTGGAGAAAGCAGACCTGCCTTTCTCCACACCTTCTGCTGCACATAAGGTTTTCACATAGACACCTTGTAAATTCAGAGTGCTTTGTTCTTGCTGCCGTTAGCTTGGTTTTGTTCTTACGCAATTTTCGGTCTTAGTTTTTCTATTTGTTAGTTTTTAACAGGGATGAAAGAACGATTCATTCTTCTGAAAACGTCGGTATAAAGTTGACCGAACTGTTTTTAAAATATACCCGGTATGCACAAACAGTGAATCATGGAACACTACATCTAAAACTAATGATGCAATGTATGGTGATTAACATAACAATAAAAAATTTTTTTAAAAAAAGAACCTTCAAAGAAAGAGTTCAAAGATCACCAGAAGTATATATTGTGCTTAGGAAAATCAAATTTATACTTCCTAAATAATAAACTCAGAAACATCTCCCTAAAAAAAAAAAATATATACCCGGGACTGGCTCTAAGCAGGTGAGACGCGCGTCCCAGGAATGACTGTCCTGAAGGAAGGAGCTTATAGTCGCAGATTTCTAGACACAGGAGGCCCCCTCTCCCCCGCCCCCGGGCCCCACGGGGCCTCCCGGAAGCACCAGGTCAGTGGGGGGCTGGAGGCGTGAGGGCAGAGTGTGGGGGAAAGCCTTGACTGTGGTTTTCACGGGGAAGAATGAGCAGGCAAGGGGAACAGGCCGAGCCCACGAGGGACTGGCAAGTTTGCATAAGTTCGGTGGCTCTGGGTGTCGGGGCTGCCCCTGGTTGTCTGAGGCCTGGCGCCGGAGCAATGAGCGTGGGGGCTTTTAGAGCCACTAGAGCAGGTGGCTGGGGGGGTGGGGCTGTGGTCTGCTCCCCTGGGAGTCAGCGAGGCCCTCACATACCAAGGCATCACGAAACATAGAAAGTAAAACACAGGATCAAGACAGAAACATAACACACAGTGATTTAAATGGAGATTTATTTTCTCAGTTGAGAACACATTCTATTTTAGAGCAGTATCTCTGCCCCTTATGGAATGTGTCAAGGTTAACAGAAACGGTCATGTTTACGTATTTACTTCAATTAATATTCTTTGAGCAGATACTTGAATAAAATGTTTATGAAACCTGCTTTAGAACAAAAGCACTGTATGCACGGGAAGCATTGTTTTCCACCGTAGAGCACGTTAACCTCTCTTGTCTTGGTGTTTGTAAACACAAGCACAAACCGCTTTATTTTCTTTAAGTTAATTGTGTACTAACAAGAATTTGCTCCTAGAAGGCTGGAAGTCAGAACTAATTGACTTTCATGGGTAATACTTGTTGGTAGAAATGAGCAGAAGGCCTCCTCGCAGGTGCGCCAAAATAAACCAACCCCGTGTGCACCTGTGATCCAGAGACGCAGCCCCGACCTGCAGACGGGCGTGGGGGGAGCGGCACGTCAGCGTTGGGGGGTGCAGCTGAGGGAGCCCCTCAGGTCAGACCCTCACCTGGGCTGACCGGCAGGCTCTCTGCAGCAAGCTGTTTGCCCGCCAGCCAGGCGCTAGCCCGGAGTCGCTTCGCCGGCCTCCCAAGGGCGTGAGGACGGGCATCCTACAGACGTCCTGTTCCACCCTCTTCACGTTCAGTGACTCAGGCCTGGTTTGTCATGCGCCGTGCCTGCCAGATCATAGGACAGTCAGAGGAGCTCTGCCTCGGTCCAGTGAGTGGCCAGCATCCTGAGGAACCAGCAGGAGGTCGGCTGGTCCCTGGGGCCCCGCTCCCTCACCTTGGCCTTGATTTAGTTCCTTTCAAGGAGGGGGCGGAAAACAGGAGTCGGAGGTGCGCTTCCTGACGGCTGCTGGTGGTTTCTGGCCAGTTGTCCCTCCTGCCTCTCCATCTGAACTCTGTGCAGTTGCCCGGGAGCGAGATTGGAAAGAAAACTCTCAGGTAAGTTCTCCTTGTGGGCAAGTTCACAAACCAGCCCCCTTGGTGGGTTACTTTCTGGATTTGCCGACCTCGTAACATTCTACCCGCCCCCCTTTTTTTTTTAAAGATTTTATTTATTTATTTATCAGAGAGAGAGACACAGGGAGAGAGGGAACACAAGCAGGGGGAGTGGGAGAGGGAGAAGCAGTTTTCCCGCGGAGCAGGGAGCCCAATGCGGGGCTCCATCCCAGGACCCTGGGATCAGGACCTGAGCCGAAGGCTTAACGACTGAGCCACCCAGGTGCCCCTCTACCCACCTTTTTAAACACACTGAATGTCTATTTTCTTTCATATGCCTCTATATTTGATTTCTGTTTTTTTTTTTAAGATTTATTTATTTATTTGAAAGAGAGGGAGCAGGAGCACGGGCGGGCAGAGGCCCAGAGAGAATCTCCAGCAGACTCCACACCGAGTGCGGAGCTGACGCAGGGCTCCATCTCACAACCCTGCGATCATGACTTGAGCTGAAATCAAGAGTCGGACTATGCTCAACCAACTGCGCCACTTGGGCGTCCCCTGTATTTGATTTCTATATAGCATTACACTTGGTGTTGGGGGGAGAGAGGGCAAGTTCTGAGCCTGTAAGTTTGTTCCTAAACTAGTATCTGAGGTTAAAAAGATCCAAGGGCTTCTATCTCCCTGCAGAGAGGAGTTAAACATTTCTCAAAGCTCACTACATCCTCCAGGTCACTGAGTACCTTCTGGGGCCAGTCCAGGGGAGGGAACTGGCCTGACCGGCTTGGGGGGGCAGGGAGGCAGCCTCTCTGCCCCGTGACTGAGCTTGTAATTGGAGGCGGTTCCTTCAGCTGCACCAGGGTTTCTGAGTCTCCACACTACTGCACTCCCGTGTTCCTTTGTGGTGGGCGCTGATCTGTGCGCGTGGGACGTAGCAGCATCTCCGGCCCCCACACCCTGTGCCTGAAGCCCCGCACCCCCACCCCACCCGCTGTGAAACCCGAAGGTGTCCACCTTGCCAGATGTCCCCCCAGGAGGGGTGGGCTGGGCCACACTCTGCTTGGACAGGCCCTCGAGAACAGCCTGGCTTCCTGGCCCTTGAACAAACATAATCTTTATCAAGGCATTTTTTTTTTTTAAATGCTGGTTGTTATGGTCCTATGTTTGGCCAACCGAGACTTAAGGATGCTTTGTGTGCCAAGATAATTACAGCCATTAGCTTGAAGGTCATCGTTCTCCACGGAGAGAGCGCTGCCCTGGCTTAGCCGACAGACACTCGGCAGAAGCCCTGATGCTCCAAGAGGCTTGAGACCAGTCTCAGCTTTTTATGTCTGTGGCTCAGAGAGGTTACTCAAAGCTTCCAAGGTCACACCACCAGTGGAAGTAAAGGGACCCAAGTTCAGAGCCCTCTGAAAATCTTGGACGTGAGCCACAGGCGCCATGGTTTGTGGTTCAAAATATGCTTCTCAGAAAAAAGAGGTGGACACAATGAATACTCATTTAAAGCAGGAATGATTCCAAGAAAATGCATTTTTCTTGGACAAATGTTTTCTATCTAAAATGCTTTCATTTTGCCATTCTTATTGGAAGAAAATATTATCCATGCCACTTGTTAAAGAATGCGGACATGGATTTTATTCGGGAAACTACCACCGAGGTACGGTGCCCCTGCAGTGGGCTTTGCAGGGGGGGAGAGGGCGGCGAGCGGGTGTGTGTCCTGGTGCTGGTGGATGGGCAACATCAAGGCTGGGCCTTTCTTGCTGGACCAGCCCAACAGCATTCTTGCTGAAGCAGGCCAGGGTGACAGCATCCAGGCTGGGCGATGCTGAGCTGGACTGACAATGCAAGGCAGAGCCCTAGGTCCGAGCCTTGGGGGTTAAAGGAGCCTCAGGAGAGCCCATCCAGGAGCGTCTTCATGGCAGCTGGGCTGAGCACCTAATCCCTGGCAGATGTCCAGAGATTCCTGAGTTTGTTTGTGATCCGTTGTCTGCAGATCACGAGCTGGGGTCTGACGCTTTAAAATACTGTTCGGAATATGTCTCCTGCACAGCTAACTGCGCTCTGGTGAGAAGCACTTGGATCTCAAGCAGGAAACTTCTCCCCACTCTCCCTGTGAGAACTCGGCCATCCCACCTGCTTCTGACAAATAGGCAGAAGGGGAGAGATCTCAGCAGCCCTCTGCTAATGTCATTTAAAAATCTGCCTTTTCCTTAATCAAGCATGTATTGCTTAAATGATCCAAAAGGAAAGGGAACATTAAAACTGTCCATCCCACCTCCTCTAAAGAAGCCATTTCGATTGCCTTCAAATACCTCATGGCCTCCTATTTCAAAACTCAGCTTTCTTGTTTTGCCGAGGGTAGTGAGACGAGTTACTTGGCCTTTACCCACACTGAGCCTTGGTTTTCTTACCTAGGAAATATGCGGGTCCGCCTACGAGCATCTGAGAATGTGCCAGACCCGGGAAGCCGGAACGAACCTTTCCGGAAAGCACTTGCCAGGGCGTCTCAACAGTACGTCTGTTGTGTCCGGAGGAGGGAGGAGGCGAGGGACCCGGCTGGACTTAAAAGAGGCCCCCCCCCGCGGCAGGAGAGTCCCATGGGTCCTGCGTGTGCAGAAATCAGGCTGCATTTCGTTCAGTTTCGTTAAGTCTCTCAGTTCTACCTGGTTATTTATTACCAGTTATACCTGCATCTGTTTTTTTTTATTTTTTTTGAAGATTTTATTTATTTATTTGTCAGAGAGAGAGAGAGAGAGTGCACAAGCAGGGGGAGAAGCAGCAGAGGGAGAAGCAGGCTCCCCGTCATAAAGCTGGGAGCCCAATGCGGGGCTCAATCCCAGGACCCTGATATCATGACCTGAGCTGAAAGCAGGCGCTCAACTGACTGAGCCACCCAGGCGCCTCGCGTCTGTTTTTTAAATGACTGACTCACCACTATGCTTTAAAGACAGCAGAGCAGAAAGGCACCATCCTTGTTCCAGACACTTCCCTAAATGCTGGGGATAATAGGGGGGACAGGACCAAGTCCCCTGTCATGCAGGTCACATTTTGGTCAGAAGACACAGAAAATAACAAAGAAATAAGATAAGCATATAAAAATACAAAATGTCCAGCAGGGTTAAGTCAGTAAAGAAAGAAAAGGCTTCAGTCGGGGGTTTTCAGGGGCAAGGGCTCTGCTGTGTGCTGACAAGGGAGCACCTGCACCCCGATGGGTCAGCGCCCCCGGGGAGACCCCAGAGCACCCACCAGCTGCTGCCACATTTCCCAGTGGAGGTCACGGCTCGGAGGTTCAGAGGGTGCACACCAACTTCTCAAAGCTGGTAGTTCTGGAGCCCAGGTCTGCCTGACTGCAGAGTCCGGTGTTTTATGCAAGGCAAGGTTGCTCCTGGTTCTCCAAAGCCTGGCCATCTATGCTCAAAAACAAAACCCTCAATTCGAAGCCCCCCGACTCCATCTTCTGGGGGCTGGTCCTTGAACAGCAAACTGTGGGAGAAACTGGGGCTACAGGCAAGGCCAGCAAACTTTGCCTTTCCCCTAGAAGTCTTCCATTCTAGAGGCCTCCTTACCTGGAAGGTGGACGCAAGGACACCTAAGATTTTACACCCAGTTCACAGTTCAGAGAGCTGTTTCCACACCTCATCTCACAATTACTTTGTATTATTAAGTAGCAGGCATCGAATGCTGATTTAACGCATGCTGCTGATCCTGTCCTAACATCTAACTCTCTGGGCCGTATTCTGGGGGGACACCGTCCTACTTTCCGTTTCACAGGTGCAGATTCTGCGGGCCAGGAGAGGTGACCCATGAGACCGGCCACCCTGAAGGGCTTCGGAAACCATGAGCCAGTATAAACAACTTAACCTCTTTGTTCCGGGGTCCTGGGGCGATCACAACACCTGCTCCAGAGGGAAGAGAACTCCCCAGGAGACGAAGTTAACGCTGCCTCTCCAAGCTTTGCGTGTTCAGGGAGTTTGTTCCCGAAATCACCCCCAGCGGAGGACCGACAGCCAGGACCCAGTGGGGCAGGTTTCACGGACTTTGCAGAGCAGACGAGGGTTGAGAGGAGCTCCATCACCTGCAAACACCGCAGGGTGGTGTGGGAAGTGAAACCATCTGAGCGCCCCACACTTCCAGCCTCTGGGCCCTGGGGCGGCCTCAACTGAGTTTTACAGGTTCCCATCGCTGCTGAGTCACCGCTGACCCGGTGCGGCTGGGGCCGCCGCCTCCAGCTGCAGCCTCCCCCTCCCAGGCTGCACTCCTGCGCTTCCAGAGTCTCAGCGGGGGCCCCGTGGGGTCCCAGTGGGGGCTTCTAGGGTCTCGGTGGGGGCTCCGCGGGGTCTCTTCAGACGCCCCCTTCCCTGTCCAGCCGCAGTTCTCCACGAGTCCGCGTAACGAGGGCATCGGGACCAGCGCACCTCGGAGACGGCCGGGAAGCGGGGCAGGGGCCGCACGGCCTGTCCGCGAACTTCCCCCGGGCCGCCCCCCGCGCCGTGGTTCCGCCCGGTCTGCGCGCCCCCCTCCCGCGCCCGTGGTTC
>NW_022589718.1:39430213-39430613 GCF_004348235.1 Phoca vitulina | reverse complement strand
CTCCCGCGCGCGTGGTTCCGTCCGGTCTGCGCGCCCCCCTCCCGCGCGCGTGGTTCCGCCCGGCCCCGCTCTAGGCCCCGCCCAACGGGGGTGCGCATGCGTGGTCGCGTTTGCGGCAGGTTCGTGACAGCGGCCTTGCGGTGAGTGCAACAGCGCGTACCGCGGCGGATGGGTGCGGGGCCGAGCGGCCGAGGGCCGCGGGGCCGAGCGGGCGGGGTGGTCGTTCCCTCCGCTGGGGCCCGGCCCGCGCTCCCCTCGGGTGCAGCGCTGTGTGGGCGCGCGCGGCCCGAGCCAGGCCCCGGCTTGGACTGGGAGGCGGGGACGCGTAGGGCAGGGCTCCGGCAGCCCCGCGAGCAGGTCAGCCCTGTGCAGGGGAGCATCCCGCATTCAGGGGAGCCCT
>NW_022589718.1:39404165-39430203 GCF_004348235.1 Phoca vitulina | reverse complement strand
GCGTCTAGGGGGGGCCCTGTGCAGGGGAGCACCCCCGCGTCTAGGGGAGCTCTGTGCAGGTTAGCCCTGGGGGTCGGGAAGGAGCGGGGCCTCAGCTGTGAGCCTTCCTCCAGCACCTTCCAGGCCCTATTTGCTGTTCAGGTTCTCACTGAGCACCTCCTATCCCTAAAAAACTGGAGCTGAACATGAGGTGGGTTCTCTCTGGAGCCTCCAGGAAGTTCTCTGCAGAGCAGTTGAGACCGTGAGAAAGGGGGAAACCTAATGGGGTGTTGGATGTAGCAGAACATCCCTGGGAGGGGGAGGGTCTCAGTGCCAGGAGGAGACGCTGCCCGGGAGTCCTGTATTGTGGAGAGGAAAGAAGCAGGTGCGAGGCAGTGTGTGTATACCTGATCCCTTTTTATGGGAAAAAATAAGAGTTTATATTGAGTGAAATGATTGAACCAGCAAATGATTGAACCCAAAGCAGTAGTGCTCCTTGGAGCTGCCCTAGGGGATTACAGAATTTTATTTTTGTGTTTTTATGCTTGTTCATATTTCCTAAATTTTGCTCCTTGAGTCTCTCTTTTTTTTTTTTTATTTTGGATGAAATATTTTTACACACTGCCAAAGCAAAATTCTGAAAACGTTACAAACATAATTCTCATGCAAGCGGGGAACCCTTGTCAGGTTACTTTGATCTCATGGATGGTCGATCCAGTAGGAAGACAAAGCCCGTCAAAACCAGTGAATGAAAGGAATGCTCAGATAGGCTTGTGGGGTTCAGCGGGGCGCTGGTGGGTACCTCCAGTGCAATGAAACCACGGCCTTCCATTATCTCTTTCTCCCTGGGCTGAGAGGAAGATCACAGCCCTTTACCGGTGTCGTAGTCCAGCCTGTCACTTCACTGACAGGGCCAGTCCCCGGGGAAACAGGAAGTGACACTTGTCTCCCGCAGTCAGATGATCCTCAGGGGCTTTATTAGCCAGTAATCCAGCAGGACCTGAAAAGCACGCAACCTTTCTTCATCTTTTTGACTTCATTTCCAAGTTTTGGATCAGTTATTGCAGTCAAATGCAAAAATACTGGTATTTTAGCAATTTAGCACCCCATGAATTCTTCAGTGGGTGTCAGATGGAGCTGCAAGGGTCCTGGTGGCCACAGAGTCCCATCCCTGGAGACGCGGCCGCTGGATCACTATGGCCCTGAAACTCACACCCAGGAATTCTTTAAAAAACGCCTGGTCCAGTGCAATGCATCAGCTTAAACCACCAAATCTTATACAAGAAAGAAAGATGAGGTTTGTCGATTGATTTTTCCCAAAGACAAGGCTCGCAGCGAGTCAGGGATGGGGCTCCGGGCCCCTCCAGGAGCCAGCGCGTCTGGGCCACAGCTCTTCTACCACGGAGGTGCAGGGCTGTAGGGCCTGGGCTCCGGAGCCTTCCACGTGGAGGAAGGGCTGCGTGTGCGCTGCCAGGCCTCCCGCTGTACCCGCGAGGGAGCAGTGACCCCCAGCTGTGACTGCCCCTGCACTGCAGGCCCATATGAAGGTGACCCTGGTGTCCCCTGTGCCATCGAAGCTGGGGGGGATGTGGTCGCACTGACGGGCCAATGGAAGACAAAAGGAGAAATGGAACTCCGCCCCACCCCGTCTGCGCCGCCTTTCCAGAATAGGGCCTGGTGGATTTTGTGGGTGCGTGGACTCAGGTAGCACTGTGACGCCGTGGAAGGGACAGCGGGACCTCCGCAGGGCTCCAGGGGGGGCTGACTTGCTGCCCCGACGGGGTCCCTGCGGTTCCCTGCGACCCGAGGCCTGGCCTTCCTCGCTTGGTGGTTCACCTCGCTGGAGCGCCCCAGCTGGGAGGTCCTGTTGGTCCCAGGGGCCCCGAGACGCCCACAGTGCCGGATGAGGCCAGACCAGCATGGGCTCGCTCAGGCACCGCGTCGGCCGCTGTGCAGGAGCACGTGAGATCCGGCCTGGAGCAGGGATGGGGACCAGAACGGGGAGAGAACGGGGGCGGTGGGTGAGCTGTGGGTTTCTCTCGTTGGCATAGTCTGTCTCAGCTCCGGCCTTGCTGTCCGTTTCTGTGTCTGACCTCACCTGTCTGCAGTTCTGTGTTTAGATCCGAAACCGTCTTCAAAAAGGCGGTCCAGGAGGCTCCCAGACCTGGCAGCCGGCCCCGGGCTGTGCCGTGGTGTACTTCAAAGGCCCGGGGCTTTTCCTGGATTTCTGAGCCCTGGCAACCAGTCCCTGTCACCCGGGGAAAGTGCTCGTGCCGCCCGTGGCCACCTTCCATGGGCCTCCCCGCCGAGCCCTGTTCCTCCATCCTCGCCTCAGTGTCTCAGTGGTAGGGACTCAGGCATGTGGTCCAGAACATGTGGACCCAGGAACAGGTCTGTGCTCCAGCCTCTTCCCCAGTGCTCAGGGGCCTGCCCCGTACCCACCCGGGACGGACGGTGCACATGCCTTCCCCCCCGGAGCGTCGGGCCCCTGCCTGTCCCCATGCTGCTTGCCGGGGAGCAGGGACGGCAGGAGGGGCAGCAGGAAAGAGGGACTCACGGGGGCCTGCTTTCCGGGTTTCTCTCCAGCAGGATAATCTGATTTTTTTTAATTGTATCTGCTTATGTGTCAAACCCACTAAGGCACGTAGGTTATGCTAGCCTGGTTTGGAAGAAGGAAGACACCAAACCATTCTACCTCCGAGTCCGCGGTTTTTACAACCAGATGGGGACTGGAGATCATGCCAGTCCAGGGGCTCTGTACCTGCCTTAGGGCACCTGGCCACACAGAAAGTGCCCACGCCTGGCCATCACTCCAGGGCAGTAAAGGCCGAGTCTGGAGGTGGGCCCTGTCCCAGGCGTGTTCCATAAGTAGGGAAGAAACCGACCAAACAGAGAACCTCTGCTGGTGATCTGCGTGCACCAGGGGCGGGAGCTCTAAAGTCTCTGACAGGTGCCAATCCCGTCCGAAACAAGGGGGCCGAGCCTGGGCTCGGTACGGAAATTGGAGACACTGTAAAGCCTAAATGACCTAATGGCCTGTGCTGAGCACATAATGGGTGCCTCGTATTGGTTAGCACTACCCTACTATCCTGCATTTCTGTGCATTTTTTTATTCTTATCAGAAACTGGGGCCCACGAAGTTTACGAAACGTGTTTTCTTAGCTCCGAAGCAGTGGAACCAAGATCAGAACGCACTGTTCTTGTTCCTTTGGGCCTGGCACCCTGGAGTCCCTGACTCCTGACCTGGACCTCCCTAAACAACACCTGTACTGGCCATTTCCAGTGGGGCGAGCACTCCCATTTCAAGGCCAAGGCACCACAGAAGTTAGGTGACTTAGCTAAGAGCATATTGATGCAATCGTGGCAAAATGGGAACTGTAACCCAGATCTCATGACTGCCATGTGGACGAGTACAAGAAGAAATGTTGGGAGGAGTCCGTATTTTCGCAGAGTTTACAGTTTTGCGTAGGGTAACCTTTTCCTGGTCACTGAAGTGCTTGACGTGAGGCTTCGTTCCCGAACCCTGGAGATCTTTCCCGGAAGTTGCTCTGTAAACCTCTTGGCCCCCATCCTCATGGGGTTAGAAGGTGACTTGCTGCAGAACCAGATTGTTCTGCGTGCTTTTATGAAGTAGGTGCAGCCACAAGAGGGCACGGAGCAGAGGCTCAGGATGACCAAGGCCGTTATACTCATGGGTCCTAGAGACGGAAGGCACTCCAGGCCACCCCATGCTGCGCCCCCCGGGGAAGCACTAGGTCAGGAGGCAGGGGAAGCCTTAGGCCACGGCCTTTGTTGGGGTTTCCATGGGAAAAGCAGGCAGGACAGGGTGAATGATTCAGGACTGGTGACTTTGAACAATTTTGATGGGCTTTGGGCAATAGGGGTGGCACCGGGCCTGGATGATCAAGGCAGAGGAATGTTGCTCCTGGGTGCGGGGACAGACGGGGGAGGCAAGGCTCTGATCTGTTAGTTCCCTGCTTTGCTATCTCGTAAGAGCGGGCTGGCCCTGGGCGGGCAGTCTCCCCAGCCAGGGAGGTTTTTAAGTTGTCAGAGCATAGAGGGGGAGAAACACACACACATCTGTGCACAGATACCCAGAGCCAAGCGCTCTTTCCAGCCTGTCCTCTGGTGTTAAACTGGGTGTGTGTGCACATGAACTCGCAAGTGTTCTGGGATGTGTGAGGAAGAGAGAACATGCCTGTGAACGCATGGGAGCAGCCGGCTGGACTCCTGCAGTCCCATCCGGTGCAGAGCACTCCTGGGCACGTGCACTGGGGCAGACCCAGAGCCCTGGGTAGAAAGGGAGTGACTGGGTGTGGTCTCGTCTTTTTCTCCTCCCGGAGCCAGATTCCTACTGACAGAGAGCCAGCCTACTTTAGAGGTCGTGTTCACTGAGAAATAGGAAAACAAACACTTCTGTGATACTGGCCTTTGATTATAGGACCGTTATCAAATCCAAGAGTTCAGTGGTTGGAAATGGTTCCTTTATAGTTTGGGTTAAATGAGCTAGTACGTTCTGTGTCCTGACTGGTCATGGCAACCGTCTGGGCAGAAGGGCCGTTTTGCTGCTTTTCACTGAATATTCACAGATTCACAGCTGGTTTAATGCTTGTGGCTCGACGCTCTGCTCGATGTGGTGTCTCCCCAGGGATGGAGAGTCTTAGCTCTGCTGTGGGCAGCCCGATTCCCCTGCAGGCCTGCTCTTCCTTCACCAGCTGTGAGGCAGAGTCCTCTGCTCCCCAAGGAAGTGCCGTGTGCGGCGAGCCCCTGCAAAGCTGTGGGGTGTGGGGGGCAGGCGGGGACCCAGGGGGAACCTGCAGGCCAGGCCTCCGAGGCCCCTTGGTGAGCCCCTGATCCTGGGGGTCCCCTCCCTGAAAGTCTGACATAGGGAGCTTCAGACGTCCCTGTCTGTTTGGAAGACTCGAGACTGCTGTTTGCAGTTTTACAAACAAAACACGTCCAAACTTACGTAACTTTGACCGTGTGAGCGTAATTTGAAATCTGTGCGTATGTTCAACAAGTGCTTCTTGAGCGGGTCCTCTGTGCCAGGTGCTGTATCTGTCGGTGGGGGCAAGGTGATGGACAGGTGGGCATGGCCCTGGCCTCAGACAGCTGCTGGTCTGGGGGAGGTTAGGGGTCCCAGCAGTGGTCAGAGCGCATGTCTAGATACAGCGCTGGAGGGGACAGAGGGTGGGTAGTCGTGGCACTTCCTCTGGTCTGAGATGGCTTCTGGAGAAACGGCACGGATGCCGACATCTGAAAGGTAAGAGGGGCTGACAGGCGGGGCGGGTGCATGGACTCAGGTCCAGGACCCAGCGGGAGCAGAAGCCCAGAGGTAATAAGGCAGGTGGGTTTAAAGGAACTGGAAGGCTGCGTAGGGCTGGAGCATGGAGCAGGGTCAGGGCGGGGTGGGGTCTGGTCCTGAGAGCACAGGGCTCAGGCTTGAACGGGGCAGGAGCGCAGACCCGTACGGCGTTCTTCGGGGGTGACTACAGTCCACTCTGTCCTGCTAACTAGAATAACCCGGACGGCAACCATCTTCTAACGCGGAGTCAGGAAACTTCTTAAATGTACTGGAAATCAGATTTGAAGTCCATTTTCCCGTGATCTCCCAAGTTTTGTCGAACCTACGTAGGAATAGGAAGTGGGTTGGTTGTGAAAAGAAATAGTTTATATTAATGGGCGATGACAGGATGAACTTTTGTTTTTACGTCGTTACAGAGGAAAGTCATTGGCTTATTTCAGTTGAACTTGTTTCTTGAATAGGTAAGTGTGTTCGTGATGTTTTCTCTGCCCACAGGCAGCCCCTGGTTGTAGGAGAGCACGAGTTTTGGGAACAGGGCGGCCATGAGCTCTACCCACGGCCCTCGGGGACGTGCTCCGTTGATGTTTTTCTGTCTGTGGCGCAGGGGATCGTTTTCATGGTTGGAAGCGGAGTTACTTGGAGACTCAAGAAGGCCCTGACGATGCTCTGGTCGGGGGGGGGGCCTTAGCACGGAGCTCCGGGGAGCAGTAATTCCCACTGTCCGCAGATGGGCACGTGCGGCGGCCTCGCCCGTCCGATCCAGTCCCCGCACTTGCTTCCGACGGGGCACTGAGGGCGGACTTGACCCTGCCTGGCGGGTAACAGACCGGAACCGGGACTTAGGTTTTCCTGCGGTTTTTTTAAGGGCGGATGGCTAGGTGACGAGCATCCTCACGCTCTCACCACCGCGTCTGCTGCGCACCGCAGAGATTGCCATGTGTGACCCGGGCCGCAGTCAGTCCGAAGCCAGCACGTGGGACGTGGGGGCTGGCGGGCCTGGGGCACGTGGACGTGGCCCTGCAGACCGCGCACGACCAGGCCAGTGTTCTGTCTCCGGTTTCCGGGCGAGAGCCCATGGCTGTGTGATTGTCTGAACGTGTGCTACCCCATGGAGCGTGCACACAGCGTGACTCCCGGGTGGCCCGTGGCAGAGTCCAGGACGGCCTGTCCACTCTGTTCCGCTCTAGCTCCCGGCTCCTCTCCCGGCCTTGTCCTGGACCGCCAACGGGTGTGGGTGTTTTCTTGTGGTGTCTGTGTGTCTTCAGATACGGTGAAAAGGTTTTTAGAAATCCTTATTACCAGAGTGCGTCTATCCTGCTGGAGCGGGGCTGTGGGCTCGCTCCTGCCTGCTCCACGCGGAGTGACCCGTCTGTCCTTCTGCAGGTGGCAGACGGGTGCATGCAGACCCCAGAGGCACCCGCACCGACTCTGCATTCTTGGAGAGCTGGGGCGTGGGCCTGGGACGCCCGCGGCAGACTCAGTCGAGGAGGATGACTCCTGTGAGCGATGGAGGCACGGCAGAGAGCATCTTCGACCTGGACTACACGTCCTGGAAGATCCGCTCCACGCTGGCGGTCGCCGGCTTCGTCTTCTACCTGGGCGTCTTCGTGGTCTGCCACCAGCTGTCGTCCTCCCTCAACACCACGTACCGCTCTCTGGTGGCCAGAGAGAAGGTCTTCTGGGACCTGGCGGCCACGCGCGCCGTGTTTGGCATTCAGAGCACGGCTGCCGGCCTGTGGGCCCTGCTGGTGGACCCCGTGCTGCAAGCCGACAAGGTGCACGGCCAGCAGAACTGGTGCTGGTTCCACATCGCCACGGCAACTGGATTCTTCTTCTTTGAAAATGTAGCGGTTCACCTGTCCAACGCGCTCTTCCGCACGTTTGACTTGTTCTTGGTGGTCCATCATCTCTTCGCCTTTCTTGGCTTTCTTGGCTCCTTGGTCAACCTGGAAGCTGGCCACTATCTGGCGATGACCACACTGCTCCTGGAGGCCAGCACCCCCTTCACCTGCATTTCCTGGATGCTCTTAAAGGTGAGTGTTTCCGGCGGGACACCGGGGGCCTCTGCCGCTGCTGCCCTGGTCTGCACCCATGGTGGAGCCCGCTCCTTGGGCACCGTGCTCTGTGGTCACCCCAGACTAAATCGCAGTGTGCGGAGTCCGTGAGGAGCTCCTCCTGGCTGAATTCCGTGTTCTAATTGCAAATCTCTTAGGCTTCTGGCTCCGTAGCGAAACAAGACTCTCTGGATCTTAGCACTTAGTCGATAGGATGTTGTAAGCCCCAGAAAACATGGTATTTTTCTTTCAAATGCTTTTTAAAAAAAAAATCCATAAACTATATATGTACACACACATCTTTTTTAAAATTTTTATTTCATCTTATGTTATTTTAACACTTATCATGAGATCCACCCGCCTCAGGAGTTCTTACGTGGACAGGACGTTACTGCGGACCACAGGCACGGCGTGTCACGGCCGAGCCCTCGAGTTTGCCCCCCGTGCTTGCCGAAGCTTCCAGCCCCCTCTCCCTCCAGCTGCGGGCAGCCACCACCCCACACCGTTCTGTGAATTCGGCTACTTTAGATACATAAGTGGAGGCTCACTCCTCCGGGCGTCGTTTCCGCAAGGCTCACGCACGTGGCCCACCGCAGAATCTCCTCTCAGGCAGACGGGTTTTGCGTTGTGTGTGGGCGCCACTCTGTCTGTGTCCGTGGGTCCGTCGCGGGCACCTGGGTCGTGGGTGCATCTTAGCCGCTGCAAATAGCGCTGCAGTGAGCATGGAGGTGCTCCCAGCTCTTCGAGATCCTGATTTCGGTTATTTTGGAAGAGCGTTCACAAGTGGGATGACTGGATGACGTGGTAAAACCTCCGTGCTGTTCTGCACGGCGGCCACCCCCCTCCGTTCCCGCGACACCGTGCCGGGGTCCCGGTGTCTCCACGTGCTCGCCCACACTGGTCTCCTGCATGTTGTTGATTCTCGCCGTCGTGACCCGTGAGCAATGGTCTCACGTGGTTTTGGTTTGCTTCTCCCTGGTGATCAGCGAGCTTACACACTTTCATGCAGCTGTGGACCATGGACGTGTCTTCTCCCAAAAACTGTTCACCACCTTGAGCCATGTTCGGATCAGAGTTTTGTTTCCACTCGCGCCTTGTAGCTCTTTATCTGCGTTGGAGAGTAGTCTGCTGCTGGTCACGCGGTCTGCAGGCGCCCTCCCCCCACTGTGGGCGTGTGTTTGCGCCTCTGCCGTGAAGGTTCTTAGCTTCACGCGGTCCCAGTTTATTTTTGTCTCTGTCACCTGCGCTCTTGGCGTCATAGCTGGGCAATCGTTGCCAAGACTGGAGTCATGAAGCTTTTTCCCCATGTTTTCTTCCAGGACTGTTAGTTTTGGGGCCTTCAACCCATTCTGACTTTTGTGTCTGATGTAGGAACGTGGCCCAGTCTTCCCAGCACCACCTGTCGGAGGGACGGCCCTTTCCCCATTGTAGGTTCTTGGCCCTTTTGTGGTTGACGAGTTGAGCGTCCGCGATGGATCTCCTTCTGGCCTCTGGGCTCCGTGCCCGCCTTCCCGCCAGTGCCATGCCGTTTTGCGTAGCTCTGTATTATAGTTTGAAATCAGGAAGTGTGGTGCCTCCGTGTGTTCTTCTTTCTCAAGACTCAAATGACTATTTGTGGTCTTGTGTGGTTTTCCGTGAATTTTAGAATGGTTTCTTCTATTTCTGCAAAGAGTGCCATTATGATTTTGGTAGGAATGGCGTTGAACTGGGGATCACGTTGGCGAAGCTTTCTAGTCAAGTTTTCAGTTCCTTTACTAAGTGTTCTCAGCTCCTTGATTTCCTTTTGGGGCTTTTTTTTTTTCTTAAATATTTTCTGTCTCTGTTGAAATTCTCATTTTGTTCATGCATTGTTCTCGTGACTTCAGTGACTCGCATCTTCGTGACAGTTACGGGTCCTTCTCTGTGAGATACATCATTTAACTCCAGTCCCTTAGGGTCTGCTTTGGGAGATTGACCTTGGGAACACCTTTGCCCGACCCTGCCCTTGCCCAAGGCTGTTGCTGCCTGTGCTCAGACAAAGCAAGCTCCTCTCCCAGGCTCCACACACTGTCCTCACGCGGGGGCCAACCCCACCGGTCAGCCTGGCCAGAGATTCTGGGGCTCTCCGCCGGCTCTGTCCCTCCCCAGGGGAAAGTCGGCCGCTGTGCAGTCCGCTCCCTCCGTGCGGAGCTGGAGTTGGGGGCAGAAGCTACGGGGTCTGCCAGCCCAGCCACCGCCTCTCTTCTCCCCGGGGCCCGGCAGCTGGACTCTGCAGGACCAACCAGACCGAGGCCAGTCCTCCGCCAGCCCCTCGGAAAGGGTGGGGTGCTGGACGCATGTAGCAACTCCTCCCTCTTCTGGGGTCTCCTCCTGACCCTGGGCTGCTGGAGGGTCCCTCCCTGCCACGGCGAGGGCGGCTCACATTCCCCCGCATGCAGGGGCCTCCCCAGGGTTTCTGATTTCTCACAAAGGAGCTTTGTGTGTGCATCGTGCTGAATCCGGGTGTTTGCGGGGAGGGTGGGTCCGGCTTCCCGTCCGCTGCCTTCTGATGTCTGTCACAGCTTGCGTGTCGTCTTACGCTGGTGTTTCTGAATAAGGTGGTTTTTCTACTGATCAGAGGGGTCGGGACCTACCATCACTATTTGTGTAGTATTTTTTGCCTTTTTGTTTGTAAAACAGTATTTTTAGAAGCTGTATGTTTTCTGGATACCATCTTGATAGCAAAATGTTCAGGTGAGACTCTTGAGAGTTCTGTCTTTAGCGCAGATTTCTTGCCATCTTCTGTGGCTCACTGTTCCCAGGATGTTTTACGTGAAACATGAAATACTGCTTTTGTTTCGTAAGTGTCTTATGCAGTCACCACAAATGGGTCAGGGCCCTGAGCACTTCTGTAACGCTGTGGTGGCTTCGGGAGAAAATTGAGAGGCAGGAAGAATCATCGGTGCCTTCAGGTCCCCTGGGGTAGACAGTGTGGGAACATCGGAGTGAGTGACCGGTGTTCGTGGGGCAGACCATTCACACGTAGCAAATGCCGGCGTCTGGCCTTGCTGCGGTCCCCCGGGGCTGCCCCCGCCTTGTGCCGCAGGAGGACGTGTGAGCACGGGGACAGGTGCCGCGGCGAGCAGGCGGGCCGGGCAGCTCGGGAGGGCCGGGGCTGGCCCGTGAACCCCGGCCCTCCGGCTGGGGAGCTGTAGCCGCTGCTCAGTGCCCGGGAGCTTCGTGAATGCGGGGTTTGCGGACGGTTGAGGTCCTCAGGCAGCAGTGATTTGGGGGAAGGTTGGAAATCGTTAATGGAGTGGAGGAGTGAAGCCGGCTGACCTCCGAATGATGGAGGCTGCTGGTCCAGCGGTGGGTCGCTTTGATAAGACGCCGTGACTCGGGCGCCGCCAGTGTGTCCTGCTCACGCCCTGCGGCTTTTCAGTTCTCTCCCTGTGGATGTCCCCTCCATGAGAGGGGCTTCCCGAGTTTGGAGAGCGGGGGCTGAGACTTCCCTGCGTTCTGTGGCCGTGAGCACAGCACCAGCGTCGTGGTCAGCCGTGGACGGAGGCTGTGCCGGACACACGGGCTGCCGTCCGGCCATCCTGTCCCGTCTGCCCCCCGCACAGGGCAGCCCGCTCACGTGGATGGGCTGGACCGCCGTGGTCAACAGGGACCTGCACCAAACCTACTAGACAGACGTGCCTGGGATGTAAGGCCCACGTTTGAGAAAACAGATGATTAGTTCTCTGGAATTTTTGTTATTTTTTTGTTGGAACTTCGTAAAAAAAAAAAAAAAAAGAAAGAAAGAAAATCCTCTTGTCTCCTTCCAGTCCATAGTGGTGATCAGTGTTGAACGGCTTCACGTGTATTTCTCCAGACTTGTGTCTCCACCGCCTGGGCCCGGCGTGGCCACCAGCCTCTGGTCCTCAGCATCCTCGGGAGGAAGGCAGACTCCAGCGGTGGGTGGGCTCGGGAGAGAGACTTGGTTTTGGATTTTTCTGCTGCCTCTGCAGTTCGCTGGGTGCTGTTTCTGCAGGATGGAGAAAGGGGTCTCCGTGTGTTCACTTCTTAGCACCCTGACTCTGCCAAGCCGGCAGACCCCTTCAGCAGAACTGCACCCCAAATTAAGGTAGCTTAGGTCAGTGTTCCGTGTTGTCGTTCACATACTACTAAACGTAAGTAAGTGCTGCCTACAGTATTGAAATCCTTTTAAGCTTTCAGTAAAGCTGCCAAAGTCATGCGTAGTTGGGCATCCGGATTTAAGAATCTGTCAGAGCACCAGGTCTGAGTTGTTGAGACAGCATGGGATGGACCTGAAGACGGCAGACGTCACCGTGATTTAAGGCGGGCTCTGACTCCAGTAGTGGCTTATTACTAGCATTTCCTTCTTGACTGATTCTGAAACGTTAAAGTTAATAAACGAATTGCACAGGACTCGAACCTCGGGATAAAATTCACCCACAATGACTGGCCCGGGTGTGCATGAGGCCTGTCAGTTTCCGTGCACATGCCCCACGCTGTGCTGCAGAAAGCGGCTCTGTACGTGTTGTCACCGACGCTGTCCCTGTCCCTGCTCAGAGCACGTGGTGACGCTGGACACCAGGTGACCCGGGTTATGCCAAAGAATGCTCAGTTCTCAGGCTTCGAGCTTTCTGAACATAATTACTCTGTGAGTAAAAGTTCATATTTGTGATATGAACATTAATAATTTTTTTTTTAAAGATTTTATTTATTTATTTGAGAGAGAGAGAATGAGAGACAGCATGAAAGGGAAGAGGGTCAGAGGGAGAAGCAGACCCCCAGCTGAGCAGGGAGCCCGATGTGGGACTCGATCCCGGGACTCCAGGATCATGACCTGAGCCGAAGGCAGTTGCTTAACCAACTGAGCCACCCAGGCGCCCTGAACATTAATAATTTAAGAAGGCCACTTTTAGCAGTGAGGGGAATAATGGGGAAGAGCCCTTTGTTCTGTGAATTTGGAGGGAATGGCAAAGTGGGACGGAGTCCGTGCTGCTAAGCACGAAGGAGGGGTGGGGGGCGCTGGCGTTGAGGTGTGCTCCGCTCTGCTCCCGTGTCCCCACAGTTTGTACTCTCGAAGCCTGATCTCCTCCACAGGAGCGATCTGACTTTGGAAACATCAAGGCTCCCGTGTTTCTGTGCTTGAGAAAGGTGTACCTGTGGCCTCCTCCTACGACCCCACAGAAGATGCATGCGCTCATTGGTAGTAACCGGGCGCCCTGCCAGTTGCACGTGGGGACTGGGGAGGAAACGCGGACGACGGACCAGCTCTAGAGGTGGAGGCCGCGCGGGGCAGATGTGTGCTTTGTTCCCTTGGGAAACAGTGTGGCCAAGTCCAGAGAAGCTCGCCCAAGGGAGCAGAGTCCATGCAGCTGGGATCGTGTGTCCCCGCCCCCCGTGTGCCTCCAGGCTGCACCCGGTACTGCAGTGGGTGTTGGAGGAGGGTTCATGAACAGCGCACCTGTGGTCTGAGTTCTGTCCATCGCCGCCTCTGGGCCTGGTGATGGGACCACTTGGCAGAGTCCACACGGTTTCTCACCGGACTGGGGCACGCCCGAGGGCTGGGGCACCTGGTTCCTGCTGGTGGAGGGCTGACGGCGGTGTGGCTTCTCCTTCAGACAGGAGCCTCCGAGAACTGTAGCCTCGCCCTCTGATTTTACAGAAAAGTTAGCAGACGTATTTGGTTTTATCCTTCTGTCACGTGGCTGTCAGGACCGCTGAACACAGATCTGGTCTCAGCTTCTCCCCGTCTGTGTCTCAGGCCCCTTTAGAGTGGAGGTGTTACACTTGTTTCGGGTTTGTGCCTTGGCTCTCACTCCTGCGTGTTTATTGCTCCAGCAGAGTGGGGTCCACGGGAAGCATGTGGCTACGTTCCACCTTGAGTGGCACCAAACCCAGGGTGGGAGCAAACGAAGTGCTTGGTGAGTCTGTGAAAAGCTGCCCGTGGGGTCTGGAGGTGGCATGCTGCACGAGCAGGGCAGCGTCCATCCCTACAGACTCCGTCAGGGAGGCTGCCCGCGGGAGGCCCGAGAACCCACGTGCCCGGAGAGGGAGCGTGCTGTTAGAGCCTCCAGGGGCCCTTCTGTGGGCCCTTCCGTCTCCTCGCTTCACGTCCATGCTTGTGTTCAAACTCTGCCCGCATAAATAGGGTGCTTCTGTGGGGTGTTCTTTCACTAACTGAATTATCAGTAGAAAACATGCATGGGTATGTCTGCTCTAAAAGTCGTAGACCCTGCAGAGTTGTTGTGAAGTTATTTTTGGGTAAGTTCAGTTTTTCAGACAACAGGGAAGTTCCTTGTTTTTCTCAGTTTATTTTTCCTGAGTCATCAATTCCGTGGATTCTCGTTCTCCTGTGTCAGAGCTGTGTGGACACATTTTTATGCCATGAGAGATTAAGATTCCTTCCTTGTTGTTTAAAAACATTCAGGAGTTGGTTTGCTGCGTCCGCATCGGGACTGGGTGGACGTAGCTCAAGTAGAACCGTTCCCTTTCCCGAGGCCGCGTTCTGCTGCCCGCTCAGAGTTCCCTTCTGCAAGCGCAGGACCTGCTGCCACCCTGGGGGCCACCTCGGCATGGAGCTCCTGAGGAGGATTTTGTGGCTTCGGTTCAGCAGAGACAAGGTTGGAGAGGCTGGCGTGTGGGAGGTCTGAGGGGTGCTGGAATGTGGTGCTGGCCCTCCCCATGCTGGATGTCTTGGGGCCAGATGCCCTGGTGCTTGGCGAGGTCCCGCCTTGGCGTCCACGATCTGATGGACCATCTTCAAGTTCTCTGTTCAGTTTTGGCTACGACTCTTGGAAACTAGTTTAGTGTGAATTTAGAGTTGTTTTAAGGAAAGCCCGTCTCTGCCTGTGTCCACGGGCTCCTGGGATAAAAGTACCAAAACTCCAGGCAGGAAATGTGCATCATCCTCAGCGTCTCTCGTCTCGGAGATTCTCGTCCCAGGGCTGCCGTACGGGAGCTCAATCTGTCGGTCGGTATGTGTGAGCTCAAGGTTAAACGTGAACTTTGGGGGGAGATTGAAGAGAAGACTGGATTTTGCTCGTGGGAGAAACTGCCAGAAGGAGAAGAAGGGACGGGTGAGGAAGGGGCCCCGCTGTCCGTGTGGTGCTCAGTCGGCGGGCGGCCCCTTCCCCCAGGAAGCCCCAGGCAGGGGAGGGTGTGCGTGCGTCTGCGGGGACGTGTTGGGCTGGGTGGACCCTTCGAGTGCGAGTGCGCTGACCGGCTTCTGCTCTGTCCACAGGCCGGCTGGTCCGACTCGCTGTTCTGGAAGCTGAATCAGTGGCTGATGGTTCACATGTTCCACTGCCGAATGGTGCTGACCTATCACATGTGGTGGGTGTGCTTCCGGCACTGGGACGGGCTGCTCAGCAGCCTCCACCTGCTGCACCTGGCGCTCTTCCTCGTCGGCCTGAGCCTCCTCACGCTCATCCTCAATCCCTACTGGACCCACAAGAAGACTCAGCAGCTGCTCCATCCGGAGGATTGGAACTTCGCGCAGCCGGCACCCAGAAGCAGCCGGCCCGCCGGGGCCAACGGCCAGGTGCCGCCCAAGAAGGGACAGTAGCCGCTGGGGGCCCGGACTGCAGCGCGCGGCTCCTGGCCCCGGGCCCCGCTGGCGTCCTCCGCACGGGCTCAGGTAGACACGGGCTCCGAGTCCAGCACTGTCTCCGTCGGACCAACTGTGTCGTTCATGTTAATTACCACGTAGCCACAAAGTGTTTTTAAAGCTTCGGTTTGCCTCTGGGGCTGGATTTTTGCCGTCATAACTCCGTTGTCTGCTATGGTTTGTTCCCGCGCGCCTACCTATGCGGGGCCCTGATCGGCACCAAGGAGGGCATCGGTGGTGGAGGCCGGGCCACCTGTCTGGGAGGGCCTGACGTGGCGCTGTGGCCGCCAGCGTGGTCTCTCTGGTCACACAGTCCACGTGCCGTGTGTCCTGTCCGGTCGTGGTGTCTGGCTTAGTTGGAGAGAACTGCCCCGAGCTGGGTGCCCCGTTCGTGCCCCTCGTTAGAGCGTCCTGCGTGAAGCGTGCAGCCCACTGTGCATGCGTGCGTCCAGGGCGCGTGGGGACCACGGCCAGGAGCTGCCGCCTGGGACCGGACCCCGCCTGACGGGAGCGTGCACGACCGCAGGGCCTGTGAGGCTTGTGGGTCACGGGATCCGTGGGAAAACACGCAGGATGTATTCATGCTCTGTGGCGCACTCGGCAAAACACGGGAGACGTTTGGTAATCGGATTTGTCTGGACCGCAGAACCGTTCTGAATAGACCGAGTTGCCGTTGGGCTTCCCATCCGGACCCTCGTTCCGTGGCTGGTGTGTCTGTGGTGTCAAGGCCGAGCAGCGGTCGCTCTCCCCCGGGCGCCGAGGGGCTGGACGGCAGGGCCCGCGGCCGTGGCTCACTCCACGGCAGCCCTTGCTCGGTGCCTCCCGAGGCGGTCGCCTTCACCACGCCGCGCCCGGTGGAGGTCCCAGCAGCCTGGCTCGCGTGCCGGGAGACACGGGCAGCCCCGCTTCTGAAAGCTCCCTGCGGCCTGTCCGCCTCTACCAGAGCCCTGCGTCCCCACAGCAGCGCCTCCCTGCCGGAAGGGAGGCCCCGTGGGTTTCCGTCAGGCGGCGAAAACAGGCACAGAGTAGGTCTGCAAAGTGTTGCAGCGCAAACTTTAGGAAAGTGGGGGTCATTTCAGCTCACGACGTGGGCTGTGGGGGAGACCCACGCGCACATTTTATTCTGGCCATGACCGTGCAGTTAAAATTAAAAGTTTGTTTTTTATTGAAAGCCCATTTGACACGTTTGCAAAAAACGTGTTTATGGGTCGTGGAGGCGCCCGGCCTGCGCTCGTCCTGGGACACGGAGCTCACAGTGCTGTGTCCTCAGCGCTGCTGCTTCGACCTGCGGGTCGTGCTTAGGTCAAGATGTGCAATACCTGCCATGTCCTCGTAAGAAGTGACTTCGATCTCAACAGTGCCCAGCGCCCCGCGTCCCCGCGAAGACTGCTGCCCGGAGGCCCCGCGGTCACGCCCGGTCTCGCGGAACAGAGGGGGCTGCTATGTTCTGATGGGACGAAGTGTAATAAAGTAACTTATGTTTATGGACCCAAAAGGATGTCAGTTCCTGTCTCTCAATACTGTTTGTTTCAGTGCAAGTCTTGCGTTATCTTGGAGGTAGAGACTGAGGATCGGTCTCTGTTCAAAATTTGGGTTAAGGTATGAAGTAGTTAGCTTAATTTTTTTAAAAAGATTTTATTTATTTTGACAGACAGCGAGAGAGGAACACAGGCAGGGGGAGTGGGAGAGGGAGAAGCAGGCTTCCCGCTGAGCAGGGAGCCCGACGCGGGGCTCGATCCCAGGACCCTGGGACCATGACCCGAGCCGAAGGCAGGCGCTTCACCGACTGAGCCCCCCAGCCGCCTCAGCTGAATTTTTGTCTGACCTACACGAGGCCTTGGACCTTCCCCAGGTTCACCCTTGACTCGGTGCATCTTCACAGAGATGCGGTTCTCGTGCAGGGAGAGAGCTACCAGACAACACATGAGCTTACCCCCACCCCCGCACACACCCGTTGGCGTTCCCTCTGAGCAGGGCCTTCCCGTGAGGAACACACAAGCAAGCCTGTTTGTGTAGAAAAAGGCTTTTGGACCCTTTTGATCCAGGACCCACAGGTTGTGTGGCGCTTCCCGGGCTCTGCGCCAGGCCCAGGCCACCCCGCACCAGCCGTGTGCGTGGTGAGGCTGCCGAGGGAGAGGCCCCTGCAGAGCCCGGGGCGGCCGGTGTGACTCACGCATCGTCCGCGGAGAGGGAGGGCAGCTGCTGAGCTGGGAGAGCGCACACAGCAGACAGAAATTCTGGAATCTCGAGAAATGGGAGGATCTGGCAGCATGAGCCTGGACTCTCCTGTTACAGGTGCCTGAGGTGGGGGCCAGCCGTGCCCGTAGCGAGGACGCGGGCTCTCCAGCGTGGCCTCGACGTGGGGGTTACAAATCATTATTGCGTGGCCCTGCACTTTCTCTTGGTAGCCATGCTGTGGTTTTCAAAATGGGGAAACCAGGCCAAGGGGGTAGAGCACGTTTTCTCTGTTTCCGCCCCTGCTCGTCTGCGTTCCTGAGCGCCCTGCAGGCAGGGAGGCCGTGCCCCCGCCGTCTCTCCGCGCAGACCCCAGGGTCCCCTCAGAGCGCCCCGCACGCCGCTCATTGCCGCCGCTCCGTGCCGCGGGGCGCTGCTGGGCGCTGGGCCACGTAACCCACAGTGCCTCACCGTTGGCGCAGACGACTGAAGGCAGCTCGGGATCCTGGCCTGCTGGTGGGAGACGTGGCTGGGACACAGCCACGCGCACACGTGGGCCTACTCCTGGTGTCAGAGCTGAGGTTCAGCTCGATGTGGGAGGCTCCCTGGCTGGTCCTTGCCAGCCGGTTTAGCAACAGCCCGGGTTCACCGGCGGTCTGTCGGTGAGAGCGGGGTCTGTGTCCGTCCGTCCGCGTCCCGTAGGGCCTGGCGTGGGACAGCTACTCAGCAGCAGTGAGCCAGGGAGCGAGCAGACCCAGGGCCCTGAGGCGGCCGTCCAGAAGGGTCCCGTCGGCGAGCAGGTGCTCGCGAACACGGGCTGATGGAGCGTTCCAGACGAGGCAGGGTGGAGAGGTGGTGAGCAGCACCAGCCTTGCTCAAGGGCGCCCGGCAAGGACATTCTTGGTGGGGAACCGAAAGCTGGCTGAGCTGCAGGAGGGTCTCATGCCTCCGGGGGCCCGTGGAGGCGGGATCCGCCAGACTTCTCTGCCCCGCGGGTGTTGGCATCCACGTGTCCGTCAGATGGCGTGGTGGTTCACTGAAGTATTGTTACCTGTGGCTCAGTGTTCTACAAGGCGAGCAGCCTTCCCTTTATTCCATCCTGTGAACACTGTACGGATAGAAGCAAAGCGGAGAAGCCTGCCTCGTTCTGCCTTCTTGCAGTCAGACGTGGAGATGTCACCTGACTTGCCGGCCACCTGTCAGGTGTCCCGTGTAGCCGTGGGTCCCTTCCCAGCAGTAGCCTCCTGCTCAGGCTGGCACGGACTCGGCACCAGTTAGAAGTCCTGACAGGTGCGTGGGCCGCCAGCCCCGTGCTTCAGCAGGAAGGACACACAGCCCCTCACCCGGGACAAGGTGCGGGCGAGTGGGGCCGACCTCGAGCCGGAGGGCTGCCCTGATGTTGCGATCAGAACACCTCCGTGCTCAGGGCCCCCGAACCAGGCGCTTGCTTCCCGCCCACACCCTGCTGTCCCTTCCCAGCTGAGTTCCCGTTAGCTCGCGGGACAGGCGGGAGGCAGGCGTGGGCTCTGGCAGGCCCCGGGCAGCAGACGCGGCCGCGGGAGCACGGAGCCCATGGGCGCCCGACCCAGTGCCGCCGCCGCCCGTCAGACTGATGTCAGGAGCGAGAGCGCAGCCCCCCAGAGGTAAGCAAACACGACGCCCAAACTCTCACTTCACCTCCACGTTTACCGTTTGCTCTCACGGCAGGGCTTACTGATTCGATAATTGTTTTTAAGTAGCTCTTCCCCTTGGTCGGGAACTAGAATATACCCTAGTACGGGCTGTCTTGCCTGATCTTGTCTAGAAGACGGCGATGGGAGGAATCCGGGAATCTGTTTTCTGTCTTCTAATGACTCGGAACGCAGAATGTTCTGGAATTGACTCCAGGGTATCCAGAGCCTGGTAGTGTCCCTTCAGGGTGGCCCGAGGGCCAGCGTGGGGAGGCGGAGAGAAACCACACCGTTCGTTCTGGAGCCGGCCAGGAGCCCAGAGCCCGCTGCAGGCGACACCATCCCACGTGGCAGAGCTCTCGTCGTCAGCCGGGGCAGCTGCGGCCTCCTGTCACTTGGTGTACGGCGTCCCTCAGCGTCTTGCTGCTCTGTATTTGCGGTGTCACACACCCTCCCCAACACCCGCCTCCCTCCCTCCCCCGGGGAGGGTGTCTGTGTTGGGAACATAGCGTGTCCTGTCCCTCCTTCTCCCTGCTTCCTGCACGTCGCTCTATCCCTGAGCTGTGGGTGTGCTTCCCCCAAATACGGGTCTCCTCTGAAGGGACGGCGGTAGCGACCAACCCGAGAAACGTAAGGCCGCGAACACGTGACGGGCTCTCCGGTTTCTGTCCCGGCTGACGCTGGCCCCACACGCCCTGGCCTCCTGCCCAGCCTGCTCCGATACGGTTGAGGAATGATGTCCCTCAGCCTGATGTGCTGTCAGGATCGGATTCAGGTTACACATTTTTGGCTGGAAAACAAGTAAATGTTGCTGTTTTGGGGTATCAGGTCCGGATACCCCAAACTGTCGGCCCCTGACTGGTAACGTTAACTGTGGTCCCCGGATGGGGGCTTGTCTGGTTTCTCCACTGCTCGGCTAGTATTTTCCCTGTGTCACAAAGGGTCACGTGTGGGGATGGTTGGGAGCGTGTAAGCCCCGTGTCTCCGCAGCACCGCCCGCCGATGTAGCGCTGCTTGCTCCCTGTGACGCCGGCCAGCTGTTACTCCTCGGACGCCACGATTCCTTCTATGTTACCGGGAAACTGTTGTCAAGACAAGTCTTACCTTCTTCCCGTGTGGTGTTTATCGTCAATGCGGGTTTGTAGATTCTTTATGCTCTAACTTTGGTTACAGTAAGTAGCTTATGGCTCGATGAACGTTCTTGTACGTTCCGATGCTCAGAATGCCCCAGATTTGCGAGCACCAGTCCCAGTGTCCTTCTGTTTGCCCTGTCCTTGCTTTTGACCACTTCCGTCCTTTCTGTTGCAACAGGATGTCCCTTCTTTGTATTGTCCCTGTATTGGACTCAGCCATCTCTCCAAGGACCCTGGTTCTTTTTAGTGAGGGTTGGTACTTAGAAATCAAGAGATGAGATGCGCTCATTGTGCGTAGACCGTCACGACTTCTAGACCCTCCTGACCGCAGCGTCAGCCTGTCCCCCGTCTTGTGCAGTGAGAACGGCTTCACAGCATCGTCACTGAATGACCCATCGCTCAGACAGGCTCGGAATCACTTCACCTGTACGACTACAAAAACCAAACCTCCCCAGCAGGGCGAGCAGTTTGCGGGGTGCTGTTCTTCGGCCTGAGGGCGTCTCCTGGAAGCTGGCTGAATCCAGCCTCCTCCCCGCGAGATGATCGGCGTCATTACTTGAAGGGCAGCTGGGCTCATTGGTTGTTTTGCATTCAGTTTGTGAGTCTTCTCGAATCCTTGTTAGTTTGATTTTGGTGTTTGAATCTGTAGAACATTATCATGATTCCTATTCAAACCCTGTGTTCAGCAATGTCATCCCATCCCATCCTTCCTCCACCCTGACCCTCCACTCCTCCTCAGTAACCGGTTTCATTTGTGTTCACAGCTGTCTTGAGCCATAATTCACATCCCATTCAGTGTACTCATTTCAAGTGTGCAGTTCAGTGGGTTGTACTGTTCATAGGACGGTGCAGCCATCACCGCGGTCCGTGTTAGAACATTGTCCTCACCCGGAGCAACCCCACACCATCAGGAGCCACTCCCCGGGGCCACCGGTGGCCTCCCAGCCACAGGCAACCGAGAATCTACTTTCTGTCCGCAGCTTGGCCGGTTCTGGACGCCTCATCCTAGCGGTATCACACGGCAGGTGGTGTTCTGGAGTGGCATCCTTCGCAGAGCACGAGGCTTCCGGGCTCATCCGTGTGGCACCACGCACCGGTACCGTGCTCCTTTTCTGTGGACAGACCGCGTTTTCTCCCTTCGGCGATGGTCCACCTTTCAGACGTCATGGACGATACCACCGGAACGTTCTTGCACATGTTCTTGTGTGGACATGTGTTTTCCTTTCTCTTGGGCGTGAGCGGGGCGTGGACTTGCTGGGATGCAGTAGCTCTACGTGTAAAGTTCAGGACTGGTTGAGTGGCCGCACCGGCTGCTGTCCCCCCAGCAGCGGTGAGGTTCCGGGTTCTCCACCAGCTGGTCCTCATCTGCCTGTGTCATTGGAGCTGGTCTGGTGGGCACGCAGTGATCTTCTGACGCCCTTGATTTTCCTTTCCCTGATGGTTAATCATCCTTTCATTAGCTCATTGACATTTGCACATCTTCCCTGGAGAAATGCCTACTTAGGGTCTTCGTTTTTTTTGTTTTTGTTTTTGTTTTTCTTAAGTGGGCTCTACACCCAGCACAGAGCCCAACACAGGGCTTGAACTCACAACCCTGAAATCATGACCTGAGCCAAGGTAAGAGTCGGATGCCTCACTGACTGAGCCACCCAGGCACCCCTCTTTGTTCTTTTCTGATTGCATTCTTGTATTTTTAGTCCTTTTATTGTTGGGGTGTGAGGATTCTTTTTATACTCTGGATACGTGCCCCTCCCAGGCATAAGATTCACTAATATTTTCTCCACTCTTTGGGTTGTCGTCAACCTTGATGGTATCCTTTGAAGCACAAAAGCCTTTATTTTTCCTTTGTTGTGTGTACTCTTGGTATTTAAGAAGGCTTTGCCCAAGGTCACAATTTACATCTGTATTTCCTTCCAGGAGGTTTATAGTTTTAGCTCGTACATTGAGGTGTTTGGTCCATTTTGGGTTAACTCTTGTGTGTGGTGTGAGGAAGGGGTCCACCTTCGTTCTTTGGCATACACTTGCTCCCACCACTTTGTTGAAAAGATTATTCTTCATTATCATTCATTATCTCCCATTATCATTTATTCTGAATGATCTTGGCACCCTTGTCAAAAATGAATGGACTTCGGGGCACCTGGGTGGCTCAGTTGGTTAAGCCACTGCCTTTGACTCAGGTCATGATCCTGGAGTCCCAGGATCGAGTCCCGCATCGGGCTCCCTGCTCAGCAGGGAGTCTGCTTCTCCCTCTGACTCTACCCCCTCTCATGTGCTCTCTCTCTCATTCTCTCTCTCAAATAAATAAAATCTTTAAAAAAAAAAAAATGAACGGACTTCAATATGAAGGCTCATTCTAGATTCTCAGTTCTGTTCTCCTTATCTGTATGTCTGTCCTCCAGCCGCTATCACACTGCTCGATTACAGTAGTTTTTTCGTACATTTTACAACTGGGCAGTGTTTCCACATACTAATGGAGAATGTCTCTATCTTGTTCTCCAGAAGTCAGCAAATGCATTTCTTTTCTTATTGCCCCTCCTTCCCTGCCCCACAGACACTTGCTCTTTTCCTGGATATGTTCTCTCCGTTCTGGTTCAGCTGCCTGATACCCCAGCTGGCCCACGTCTCATCCATTATTCTCTCGGCCACCCGCCCCAAGCCTCAGACGGTTGCCATCTGTCCGTGAATGAGCTCACCCATGTACCTGGTTGTAGTCAGAGGGCGATCTTCAGAAGAGCCGCTGGGTGGGAGATTGCTGGAAATGCCTGTGTGGAGTGGTTGGCCCAGAGCCCCCGCCGGGAGCTGTGCCGCCGCGAGGCCATCCCAACTCCACATGCGACCATCACCACAGAGTGAACTGGCAAGCTTCCTGACGAGTGAACTACTGTGTCTCAGACAAGTCATAATTAGCGCCTCTCGTACTGTGAATAAAGCTTAACATTGTTCTATGTGTTTAAGGCCCATTTATATATATATATACTCTAAGTCATCTATGCATGTCTTTTTCCCATTTGTTTCCCACAGGATTGTTAACTCATTTGCAGCTTTAAAAATTCTTTATATATCAGGGATACTAGCCCTTTATCTCTAATACGTGGTCATATTCTCTCAGTTTGTCGTTTATCTTTGGACTTTGCGTATGGAGATTTTTTGTTTGTTCTGTTTGGCTGTGCATATTTTTTTAAGTCGAATGGATCAGTCTCCCATTACATCTGGATTTTGATTCAGGGTTAGAAAAGCCTCCTCCCCACCCATGCCATAGAAGAATTGTCCAGCCTCATCATTTTGCACTTCAGTCTCTGGTCCATTTACATTTTGTTCCTGAGTATAGTGTGAAGAAGGGATCTACTTTTATCTTTTTCCAAATAGCTATCCAGTTGTCCCAGCACCGTTTGTTAGAACGTCCGTCTTCTGTGCAGATTGGACATGATGTCTGTCCGTCTGCACTGGGCTGTTTCTGCATTTTTTTTCTCTGTCCTGTTGGTGAGCTGAGCAATGTGTTTCGGTTACAGAGACTTCGTAATTTGTTTTCAGTGTGTTCAACTTGTCATTTCCCTGTTTTCTAGCTGTTTTTGTGCATTTTCCCCATATGTACTTTAATACCCACTTACCTAGCTGCAAAAACAAAAGTTTACTGATCCTTTATGGAGCTCCCCTTAATTTTGCACGGTACCCTAGGGAGCCCTGACATGAGGGTGACTCACGTCTGCTGTTCCAGTCACTCACTGCTGCGTAGCCGACCGCCCGACACTCGGCAGGTTAAAACCACGTTTGTGAGTCTGGATTCACCTTCTCGCCTGAAGAACGCCTGCACCCCTTCTGCTGTATTCTCTCGTCACGAAGCCTACCCGGATCCCAGGGGCGGGTCCAGAGAGCCCTTGCTCAGTGAGACGCCGGTCGGAGGATGGTGGCCTCCCCATCTGACACGTCCGCGTGCTCAGGAGTGTTTTCTGGGTCTGTCGACACAGGCGTCCCACACGTCTCACTGTGTCTATTTGTAAGCTGCTGGTCGTGTTTTCTTGCTGTGGGAAACGCGCTCTTCTTCCGCCCTCGATGGGGTCACTGGTTTCGCATCTGAACGCTACTGCTGTTCGCAGGGTAACTTTTTATCCTAACTTGCTGATTTTTTTGAGTTAGTTCTGTAGTTGATAATCTGGATTTTCCCAACATACCCATCCTGTCATCTGCATACAGAGATATTTTTACTTCTTTTCTAATTTTTCAGGCCTGTGGTTGTGTTTTCCTAGGGTGCTGACTTTGGCTCACATTCAGTGGTAGCAGACACAGCGGGGACACCGTGGGAATGCCTCGGGACTGCCCGTTCCGAACACGCCGGCCTCCGTCGGGCGCCCCACGCTGGGGAGCGTCCGCCCACCCCCGTTATCTGAAGCACTTCTAATCAGAACGATACTGAACTTTGTTAGTTTTTCTTCCCTTTCCTTTTAGCATCCATGGAGGTAATCGTGTAATTTTTCATTTTAGACCCATTCATGTGATATTGATAGCTTTCCCAGTATCGAACCACCCTTGTGTTCCTGTATAAATCTCACGTGGTCGTTGACTATGGTTTTCTTAATGTTGGAATCTATTTGCTAATATTTTGAAATGTATGTTAATATTCGTGAGTGATACTGGTCTAAAGCTCTTCTGCGATTGAGTGCTTGTCTGTACCAGTTTTAGGTATGTTATACTTGCTTGCTGAAAACAAACTGAACTCTGTTCTCTGAAATAATCTGTTTAGTGTTGGGGCGAGCTGGCTTGCAGAAGGGTGGTAGACTCTCATGAAACCCTCCGGCATGGTGCTTTTTGGGGCGCGGGGGCTCCCTGATGAATTTCTGACTTTCTTCTCTGGAAATTGGTCCCTTTAAGCTTTCCATCTCTGTTGGGGTTGATCTTGGTACATTTTTTTCCTAGAAAATTATTCATTTCATCTAAGCTACCAACTATTTATTTATTTATTTATTTATTTTGCATAGAGGTCTCAGCGAGTTTCTTAAGCGACTCAAAATAGTCAAATTTCAGATTTTCCGAGAGGGCTTCGGGGTCAGCCCAGCTGAGCACAGAATGAGCCGATAATCGTCCTTCTTGTCGTTCCTGTTGCTGGTGTAGCAAGGTGTTCTGATCATGTGTGAAATGCAAAATCTCGGAAAGCAAACCCAATCTGTAACACGTTAGCTGTCCTAACACAATCCCATTCAGTACAGTGAGTGAGTGACTGTCCTGGGAATAATAACACATTTGTTGCCTTCAGCATCCAGGCCACACACTGCGGGGCCTCGTACACCTGCTTCAAGCAGGAGATTGAAACGAAGGTGTCCGTGTTGTCACCAAGGAAACTCCGAGGCGCGCTCCGCCCAGCTCTGGCTGTTCACGGGTAGGTTGTGCGGGCTCCAGCGTAGAGGAGCTGCCCGGGACGGTGTTAGTGCACACTTTACAAAGTCAGTGCTCACCATCAAACAGTTCACATCGAAGCCAGCGCCCTCCTCCTGGGCCCCTTCCTGCGGGAGGAGAGCACGGGGAGTTTGTCTCTGTTCTTAGGCATCCAGCAAGGGACGGAGCGCCACCGTCCCTGGCGACCACCGTCAGAGTCTCTACGTCCCTGCCGCTCCACAGTCTCCCGTGGGGTTGCTGCAAGTGCTTCTGTCCCCAGTAGGATTCCCTCACTGGCGGCGCCTGAGACAGGACGTGAGGGCAGGAGCCTGTGTGGACGGCCAGGAGGCGCCGAGCGAGGGGGCCATGAGGCAGAGAAGGAGAGCAGCTGCAGGGGTGTTCTCAGTCCCTCCCGCTGGAAAAGCAGACCGCATGGAACACATGTTTCTCGAGTCTCCCTCAGGTGGAGGCCGGCTCTGCACCTGCTCTCAGCAGCTGTCTGGTCCCAGCACGTCCCTGTCCTGCTCAGGGCCAGATGGTTTCTCTAGACTTAGGGATGCAGACAGGGCGCCCCCGGGACTGGCCAGAGCCTGGATGACGTGCTCAACAGGGACTGGCCAGAGCGCTGGATGACGTACTCTGTGGGGACTGGTCAGAGCGCCGGATGACGTGCTCCGTGGGGACTGGTCAGAGCGCTGGATGACGTGCTCCGCGGGGACTGGCCAGAGCGCTGGATGACGTGCTCCGTGGGGACTGGCCAGAGCCCTGGATGA
>NW_022589718.1:39377277-39404155 GCF_004348235.1 Phoca vitulina | reverse complement strand
TGACGTGCTCCCCGGGGACTGGCCAGAGCCCTGGATGACGTGCTCCCTGGGGACTGGCCAGAGCCTGGATGACGTGCTCCGCGGGGACTGGTCAGAGCCCTGGATGACGTGCTCCCCGGGGACCGGCCAGAGGCTGGATGACGTGCTCCCCGGGGACTGGCCAGAGCCTGGATGACGTGCTCCGCGGGGACTGGCCCAGAGCTGGATGATGTGCTCAGGACACCTACCATGCTGGCTGTGAGCCTTTTTTGCACATGTTCTTGCAAAAACATATGTTTGTCAATTTACATAAATGGTATTGGGTGCAGATACTGGTTATTTTTTCCAGTCAGTACTTTTTTCAAGACTTACCCACCTAGCTGTGAGTACATGCTGCTGTTTCTAAGTCCTGCCTGGTATCCCAGCATGGGATTCCCCATGGGAGCCGCCTGTCCCGCACTGGACTCGGCTCCCAGCTCCACCGGCTCACACACCTGTCACCCGCACCGTCTGTTACGGACCCCGGGGGATTGCATCCCGTTATCTGTGGGAGTGGAAGCCGGGGTCAGTGGGCAGCAAACGCTGATTTTCCTGCGTTCTGCCAGATGGCTCACAAGAATGGCTACACCTGTTAGCCCACTCCCTGCCAACAGTTGGCATGATTTAGATTTCTAATTCTTGCCAGCCTAATGCGAGGCTGAAAATCGGTACCGCATGCTGCCAGTGGTTTTCTCTGATGACTAATGATGGAGGAGTCCTCGTGGGCACGGTAGCTTCCGGATCAGTGTTGTGTTCCTGCGTTTACCCTTAAACAGCACAGACCCGTCCTCCGTGGTTCCGAAGCTCAGTCATCCAGGACAGGTGTCACAGGGCTAAAACCAGGGTGTTGGCCGAGCCAGGGTCCTTTCTGGAGGTAACGGGGGAGGACCCATTTCCTTGCTCACTCGAGTTGTTGGCAAACTCCAGCTACTTGGAGTGGTGGGACAGGGACCCTCTCTCGCTGTCATTCCCAGCCCGCAGGCTGTGCTGCGAGCCCCACACGGCCCTTCCCCTGCTCAGTCCCTCTCCAGTCCCCGGCTCCTCTCCCTAATCCACCTGGGGCAGGCCTTCCACTTGTAAGGATTCATGTGTTCACCCGAGATCCACCTGGTACTCCGGGATTATGTCCCCTTTTCAGGGCCAGATCATTAGGCACAGCTGCAGAGCTCCTTTTCCCACGTCAGGGACGTACACGCAAGCTCCAGGGGTGAGGATGTGGACATCTTTGGGGGGCCAGTTATTCTGCCCGCTGTAATGTCATTTGCCTGGAATTCCTCTCCCCTTTTTTAATGTCAATTTGCTGAAGTTTCTTGCATGTCCTAGATACTAATTTTTTTTAACTGAAAATACCCTCTTTCAGTTTTCCGCCTGCTTGTTAACTCATGGTATAACTCATTGAACGTCAATCCTTAATGCTGACATATCCAAGTTAATTTTTATCTTGTGGGTTGTGCTGTTGGTGACTGGGAGTTTTTCCCCATCCTACATCACAGAGGCACCACCCCGTATCATCTTCTGTTAATTCTGTAGTTTTATCTTTCACGTGCAGGTGGAACTCCCCCCGTTTGTGGTATGAGGGGGTCCTCTGTTGGTATTTCACGGTCAGAGACCGCCCCGAAACCCAGTGGTGTAAACAACCCTTCTTACCATGCGCGTGGGCTCCTTGGGTCGGGGATGCAGACGGGGCCCGTCTCCGCTCTGCAGTGGCTGGGGCTGGGGTCCTCCCGAAGCTTCTCCACGCACACGCCGGGTATCTGACGCTGGCCAGCTTTGTGTCTTCCCATGTGGAGAAGAATTTTCCCCTGCCACGAATACTTACAGTATTTGGTTGTGTTCGTGCGTATGCACAGATGCACCTGTCTGTCTGTCTGTCTGGTCTGTGTATCTGGTGCCACTGGACCGTCTCTTTCTCAGCAGACTTCTGGCCTGTCTCCTCGTCCCTCCATACTTGCTGTTGTTGTTGTGTTTGCTTTGCTTTGCTCATTTGCCAGCCCACACCACAGCGCAGAGCCCATCAGACCCGAGGTCACTATCGGGTCCCAGTTCCTTTTTGAGGCAAAATCTGTGTAGAGTAAGGCCGAAGCCCTCCCTCGTGCCATCACCGAGTTTGAGCACCGCCTACACTCGAGTGCCCCGTGCACTCCTCCCGGAGGGTCTCTCAGACCCTCCCCCGTCGGCCCTGCTCCCCGCACCCCCAGAGGCAAACGCTGCGACCATCGGACGTTCCACCTTAGACTTGCTTTGCCTGTGCTAGACCGGCCCGCAGCTGTGCTGTGTAGACTTTGTCCTTGGGGTCTGGCTCCTTTCGCTCATGTCCGTGAGCTCTGTGCACAGACTGTGGGTCTCGGAAGCTCTGAACACCACTGTGTTGTGGGACCAGCTCGCCCTGTGTGCTCTCCCCAGCTCACCGATGCTGGGTCATCTGCGGTTTCCAGCTCTGCGGAACACAGCCACCACGAGTGAGTTTGCACAAACCCCTCGGTGTGCACCTGCCTTTGTTTTCCCAGGTAAACACCTCGGGGGACTCGCAGGTCATAGGACGGATGGGAGTTTAACTGATGGTAAAATGCCATGCTTTCCCAAAGAGTTTGCCACTGAAGCAAGGTGGTCAGTGGTGTGGTTCGGTCTTCTGTGTTCTCGTCGTTCCTTGGCTGCTGGGTGACCGCCGAGACTCGGCCCCGTCACTGCCTTGTCTCCCTTAGATGAGACAGTGCTGCTCCTTGGGTTCGGAAGCTCGGTCACTGGTCCACACGCACTTGAGACTGTTACCTCTTCCTGAGCCCTTGACCTGCTGAGCACGGTGCACAGCGTCCCTCCGGTTCTTCTGCTGATGCTGCGTCTTCCGCAGCCGGTCCCGTCTTCCCTGACAGAGCCACGCCGACGCCCTTGGGTGCCTCCCAGCCGAGTGTGTCCCTGGTGCAGCGAGCGCAGGGTCTTGCTCCGTGTTCTGGCCTAACGTTCCTGTTCTTACTCCGTTTTCATCCCTCCTCTTTGAACCAGACGCCTTCCCCTGCGTTCCTGGGTGCTGCGCCCTCCCCCTGCACGCACCACGGCGAGTTACCCCTCAGGAAGGGGCCATCTCACTCCTGTTGCACTGCCCCGGGCAGGGGCTTCCGTGTCTCCTTCCTTCCTGTTGCAATTTTAGCATTTGTGTTTGCAAAAAACATGCCTTTCATCTGCATTTCCTCATGAATGTATATTTTTTAAAATACATTGTTCTTATTTTGGCAAATCTTTTGATGTCTGTAGTTTTCAGAATCATTGTATATTTTGTTTATTTGCATCTCCTTGCTTGTTTAAGATTTTATTTATTTGAGAGAGAGAGAACAGGAGCAGGGGGGAGGCAGAAGGAGAGGGAGAGGCAGGCTGCCCACGGAGCAGGGAGCCCGACGCGGGACTCTATCCCAGGACCCTGAGATCATGACCTGAGCTGAAGGCAGATGATGCTTAACCGACTGAGCCACCCAGGTGCCCCATGTTTTTTGGTTTTCATTAGTCTTGCTCAAGGTCTGTTTATATTATTAGTGTTTCCAAAAAGTAGGGGTTTTCTGTTAATCCTTTCTCTTTTCCAATAACTTACTTCATTTATTTCTGCTCTTTTATTATTTCTTCTTACTTTGACTTTATTCACTTTATTTTTTCTAAATGTTTGTATTGAATATTTAGTTTTCTTTTGTAGTTTTCTTGTTTCCTGTACTTTGAAATTATGAAATTTCCTTTAAGAACTGCTTTACCTTTGTCCCACAAATGTTGACATTCTGTTTTCATTTTCATTCAGTTCTAAATATTTCTTAACCCTGTTAGATTTTTTCTTTAAGCTCAAGTGTTATTTAGTAATATTATTTTCTTCCCCAAAATGTGGTATTTTTACAAAGCTGTCCCTTTAGTATTTACTTCGAAAATTATCATCCTATGTTAGAGAGGATGTGATTGCTTTTCTGCTTTGGGATTTATTGGGTTTTCCTTCATTGCTAAATGCATTCTTCATGATACATGATCAAATTTTATAAACATTCCATGTATATTTTTTAAAAATTGTAGTCTCTGTTGGGTACTGAGTTCTATATAGATATAATAGCTTAAGCTTACAAATGTGTATTTAAATCTTCCATATCTCTGCAATATTTTCTTTTTACAGTAAGAAAATAAGAAACCTCCAACCGCAACTGCCAACTTACGTTTCTCTGTACAGTTCTGTCAGTTTTTGCTTTGTGCATTTTTCAAAGTGCTGTCTGGTACATGCGTGTTCACGGTGGTCTCTCCTGGCCCACCTGTTTGCTGCCTGGCGTTCACCCGTTAGAAGACTCCTCCTCGGGCGCCTGGGTGGCTCAGTCGTTAAGTGTCTGCCTTCGGCTCAGGTCATGATCCCAGGGTCCTGGGATCGAGTCCCACGTCGGGCTCCCTGTTCGGCGGGAAGCTTGCTTCTCCCTCTCGCACTCCCCCTGCTTGTGTTCCTGCTCTCGCTATGTCTCTCTCTGTCAAATAAATAAATAAAATCTTTAAAAAAAAAGAAGACTCCTCCTCTTCACCCACAAACATGGCACAACCTCAGGCCGGTCTCCAGCTGTCTGGATTCTCTTTACTTCTTCCTTCCTCATCCCCTCAGTTGAAGACCGAGGCTCCAGTCTGCACTGGGACGCAGTGGTGGGGCTGCCAGCTCCTAGGCTGGGTCTGGATGCAGCGTCTCTGCTGTGCTCCCGGTGCAGGTGCATCGCCCGGCTCCCTAACCCCAGGCAGCTGGGGAGGCAGGTCCCCTGCCCTCCTGCCCTGCCGGGCCTCCACGGGGGGCGAGCTGTGCCGGCACAGACAGGACGAGCTGGGCGGCGCCCGCAGCAGCCTGCTGGACGTTGCGGAAACACCCTGCCCCGTGTCTCCCTCGTCCCCGTGCCCTGGCATTGTCTTCTTCCTCCCTCGTGCTCCAGACCCCAACCTGGGGCAGTTCTGGCCCCTCAGCAGACCTGTTCCCCTAACCAGTCCAGCAGATACCGGCCCGCCCAGAGCGTCTCTAGCTCCCCAGCCGCACCGTGGCCCAGCGTTGGGTACGCAGGCTCTGTCTGGCTCTGGTCCTGGGAGGGACGCTGTCTCCGGACAGGTGCATGTGGCCTCTCCCTCCCCGTGCCTCAGTGTGCACCCCGGAGGTAGCCTGACTTCCTCCCACCATGGAACTTGCTGGGATGAGCACGGGGACATTTTTAGGGCCATCGTTCTGCCTCCCCCAGCCTCTCCTGACTGATGTCTGCTTTCAAATGGGAGATTCATCACTGAAGTTCCACTTGACGCCAGGTGACATGGGTCCCCCATCATGGGAGAGGTCAGGGATGTAAGTTAAGCTCTGGGTTTGGTTTAGAGGGCACAGTCTTTGGAGAGAGGACGGATGGAACTCAGTACCACAGGGGACAGAACCTCACCCCCATCAGCGTGGCCACATCGTGCAAAACTGAAAACAACAGGTGTTGGCAAAGAGGATGTGGAGAAAGGGGAGCCCTCGTGCACTGTGGGAGCATCAGCCACAGCGGCCACGCTGGAGAACCGCGCGGAGGCTCCTCAAGATGTCAAAAATAGAGCCGCCCTACAGCCCAGCGACTGCACTGCTGGGTATTTACCCAAAGGACCCCTGCTCCCTGCTCACGGCAGTGTGAGCCACACAGCCCAGACACGGGAGCAGCCTGAGTGTCCATCAGTGGATGCAGGGATAAAGAAAATGTGGCGTATTGACGTACAATCGAATACGGTTCACCTAAAACACGGAGGAAGTTGTGATACCCGCAACAACATGGCTGGACCTGGAGGACAATTTGTGAGGGAAAGGAGCCCATCACCGAGACACACATGTCGCTGTCGGGGTCGGGCGGACGGGGAGGGGCAGTCGGCGACTCGTGCTGCAACACTGAAAGACGCCCGCGGTCCGGAGGTGGGCGGTGGCGACGGACGGCACCAGTGTGCAGGCGCTCCGTGCCGCTGACCCGTATGCTTGAAAATGGTTATGACGGGACCTTTTAGGTTCCACATGTTTACCATAATTACCACTAATACTAATGATAGATCGAAGGACTTATCATTTGCCTTGATTTTGCTATTGCTGAAAAAATGTTAAAGAATAGGCAACAGAACTCAATTGCCCGCAATTTATAAACCCGTGAACGTGATCCGTGGCCGGGTGAACCTGGCGAGCCACGGCCCATCGCAGACCGCAGGGGCTCCTCAAGGCCGTGTCAGGACGTCCGCGGCGGGACCCCCAACCACCACGCAGCAAGCCGTTTAGCAGGGGGCTCACAGCGCAAACCCTGCCCGAATCGTCCCTGAGCTCCGTGAGGCCAGCTGGGACCCGGAGCCGACTCCACCACCTTCATGTGCCTGCGGGCGGCCTTGCCACGCGCCTCAGTCCCCCCACCCCAGGCGTGAGGACATCCAGGACTTACAGAACATGACCCCCGGGAGGAAATCACACTGTGGCCATTCTCATCCCGTGGGTCAGGGCGGTGTGTGATGTTGTGCGGTCTCTCCAGAGCACACGATGGGAGATGCGTGTCCGTGTGCGTGTGTGTATGTGCGCCTTGCAAGGTGTTCATCTTGTGTGGAAACACAGACCATCTGAATGCACAGGCAGGTAGACCAGGAAGACGCAGCCCTCCTCAGGCTCCGTTTTGGAGATGCTGAGTGTGTCTTATCATTGCAAAGGTTTTCAGAATGCTGTGGTGGAGGGAATAGTTTTGTTTTAATTGGGAATGCTTTATCTTCTTTAAATTTTTTATTTTAATTCCAGTTACTTAACATACAGTATAATATTTCAGGTGTACGATATAGTGATTCAGCACTTACATACAGCACCCTGTGCTCATGAGAACAAGTGTCCTCCTCCATCCCCTCCACCCATCACCCATCCCCCGATCCCCCTCCCACCTCCCCTCTGATGACCATCAGTTTGTTCCCTATGGTTAAGAGTCTGTTTCTTGGTTTGCCTCTCTATTTTTTCCCCCCACGTTCTTCTATTTTGTTTCTGAAATTCCACATATGATGAAATTATATAGTATTTGTCTTTCTCTGATTTTGCTTAGCATGATACTCTCTAGCTCCATCCATGTCATTGCAAGTGTCATTGCATATTCTTTCCTGCTTTGTGAAAGATTCATTGACCATATAAACATGGGTTTATTTCTGGGCTTTCTATGATATTCCATTCATCTCTGTGACTACTTCGGTGCCAGTGAAATACTGTTTTGATCACTACAGCTTTGTAGTATATTTTGAAATCTGGGTTTTGTGAGATCACCAGCTTTATTTTTCCTTTTCAAGATTGCTTTGGCTATTTGGGGTCTTTTGTGCTTCCATACAAATTTTAGGATGTTTGTTCCAGTTCTGTGAAAAATGCTATTGGTATTTTGATAGGGATCACATTCAATATGTAGATTGCTTCGGGTAGTATAGACATTTTAACAATATTTGTTCTTCCAACCCGTGAGCATGGAACGTCTTCCCACCTTCAATGTCATGAATCAGTGTTTTACAGTTTTTAGAGCACAGGTCTTTCACCTCCTTGATTAAGTTATTCCTAGATATTATTTTTGGTGCAATTGTAAATGGGTTTGCTTTCCTAATTTTTCTTTCTGTTGCTTCATTATTAGTCTATAAAGATTGCACCAATTTCTGTACCTTGATTTTTGTATCCTGCAACCTTACTGAATTCATCTGGCAGTTCTAATAGTTATTGGTGAAGTCTTTAAGGTTTTCTATAGAGTATCATGTCATCTGCAAATAGTGAAAACTTTACCTATTCCTTGCTGATTTGGGTGCTTATTTCCTCTAAGTTTGTGAAAGGCTCCTCTTCCTGAGGTTCTGTTGCTCTGTTCTTTCCTCTTCTTCCTTCCATTGGTCTTCAGAGCTGGTTCCTCAATACTCACCATAATGAGTATAGTTACATCTACGTGTTACAAAGTTATATTGGCTATATTCTCGATGCTGTACTTTACATCCTGATGACTTATCACAACTCCCATGCCCCTCCCCTCGGGTGACCACCAGTTTCTTCTCTGTGTTTGAGTCTTCGTTTTGCTTTGTTTCTTTATTTTTGTTGAGATTCTTCATATAAGTACAATTATACAGTATTTCTTTCTGTCTTATTTGACTTAGCATAATACCCTCTAAGTCCATCCACAAAAGGCAAGATCTTTCCTTTTTTATGGCTGAGTGATACTCCATGGTGTGTGTGTGTGTGTGTGTGTGTGTACCACATGTTCTTTCATTTTGTTAACTGATTTATTTGTGGATATTGAACAATCTTTGTGTTCCTGGAATAAATCCTAGCTGAACCTGGTGTGCGTTCCTTTTGATGGATTGTCGAATGCAGCTAGCTGCTACTTTGTCGAGGATTTTTGTATCTCTGTTCATCAGGGGTATTAGCCTGAAGTTTTCTAATAATGTCTTTGCATGGTTTTGGGATCAGGATAATGCCGATCTCGTAGAAGGAATTTGGAATCATTCCTTCCTCTTCAATTTTTGGAACAGTTTGAAAAGGATAGGTATTAGCTCTTCCTTAAGTATTTGGTAGAATTCACCTGTGAAGCTGTTTGGTTCTGGACTCGAATTTTGGGGGGTTTTATGACTGACTCAATTTCATTGTTAGTAATTGGTCTGTCCAGATCTTCAATTTCTTCCTGATTTGGGTTCAGATGAGTGTCTCTTTCAAGGAATTTATCCATGTCTTCTAGGTTGTCCAGATTCTTGGCATATACTTTCTTGTACCATCTTACCATCTTTCCTATTTTTATGGTGCCATTTGTAACATCTTTTTCATTTTTTTTTTAATTGAAGTAGAATTGACACACAATGTTACATTAGCATGAAGTGGACAACAAAGTGATTCTAAAGCTCTCTGTTACGCTGTGCTCACCACAAGTGTACTGTCCTTCACTCACCACACAACACTGCTTCAGTGCCATGGATGATGTTCCCTAAGTTATACCTTTCATCCCGTGACTTATCCATCCTCCCTCTCCCCTTTGTCCAGTTTGTTTGTTCTACACCCTTTCCCCTCAGGAAACCACCACTGAGTTTTCTGTATTTATGGGTCTGTATCTGTTTTGTCCATTTGTTTTCTTTTTTAAATTTCACATATAAGTGAAATCCTGTAGTATTTGTCTTTATCTGTCTGACTTATTTCATTTAGCATAATAAACTGTAACTCCACCCCTATTGTCACAGATGGAAAGACCACATCCTTTTTATAGCTGAGTAACATTCCATTGTATGTATACACCACATGTTTTTCATCCATTCATCTATGCATGGACGCTTGGGTTACTTACATATGTTGATACTGTAAATAATGTCACAATAAACATAGGGGTGCATATGTGCTTTGGACTTGGTGTTTTCATGTTTGACGGTAAATACCTCCAAGGGGAATTACTGGATTATAGGGTAGCTCTATTTTTAATTTTTTGGGGAACCTCTGTACTCTTTTCCAGCTGTAACAGTTTGCATTCCCACCAACAGTGCACGAGGGTTCTCCTTTTTCTCCACATCCTCACCAAACTTGCTATTTCTTATCTTTTGATTCTAGCCATTCTGACAGGTGTGAAGTGGTGTCTCATTGTGGTTTTGATTTGTATTTCCCTGATGCCGAGTGATGTTAAACATCTTTTCATGTGTCTGCTGGCCATCTGTATGTCTTCTTTGGAGAAATGTCGGTTCATGTCTTCTGCCCATTTTTAATTGGATCTTTTTTTTTGGTGTTGAGTTGTAAGTTCTTAATATATTTTGATATTAACTCCTTACTGGATATATCATTTGCAAATATTGTCTCCCACGCAGGGGATTGCCTGTTCATTTTGTTGGGCAAAAGCTTTTTATTTGGTGTCATCCTCTAGTTTAATTTTGCTTTTGTTTCCCTTGTCTGAGGACACCTATGCATAAATATGTTTCTAAGGGTGATGTCCAAGAGTTTACTGCCTGTTTTTCCTTCTAGTTTTATGGTTTCAGGGCTCACATTTAGGTCTTTAATCCATTCGACTTTAGTTTCATATAGAGTGTAAGAAAGTGGTCCAGTTTTATTGTTTTGCATGTAGCTGTCTGGTTTTATCAGCACCATGTGTTGAAGAGATCGTCTTTCCTACATTGTAGGTTCTCACCTCCTTTGTCGTAGATTAATTTCCCACATAAGTACGGGTCTATTTCTCACTTCTCTGTCCTCTTCCATTGATCTCTGTGTCTATTTTTGTGCTGCTATCATGCTGTGTTGATTACTGCAGCATATCTTGAAATTTGGGATTGTGATACTTTCGGGTTGTTCTGTTCTTTCTCAAGATTGTGTGGCTATTTGCAGTCTTTTCTGGTTCCCTACACATGTTAGGATTGTTCGCTCTAGTTCTGTGAAAAACGCTGTTGGTGTTTAGATAGAAATTGCATTACATCTGCTGATTGCTTTGGGTAGTATGTACATTAACAGTATTAATTCTTCCAGTCTATTTGTGTCATCTTCCATAGCTTACATTAATGTCTTTCAGAGTTTCCAGAGTAAAGGTCTTTCATCTCCTCAGCTAAGTTTATTCCTAGGTATTCCTTTTTTGCATTTATAAATGGACTTGTTTTCTTAAGTGCTCTGCTACTTGATTATTAGTATATAGAAATAAAATTGTATATTAATTTTGTATACACAATAGTACTGAACTCATTCTAATAGTTTTTTGGTGGAGTCTTTAGGCTTTTCTGTGTATAGTATCCTGTCATCTGCTAACTGTGATAGTGTTACTTTTCCTTACGAGTTTGGATGCCTTTGATTTCTCTGATTGCTGCAGCTAGGACTTTCAGTACTATGTTGAATAAAAGTGGGAACAATGGGCATCTTTGTCTTGTTCCTATTTTTCACCAATGAGTGTGATGTTAGCTGTGGGTTTGTTGCATATGGCCTTTATTATGTCAAGGTATGTTCCCTCTCAGTCCACAATGCTGTTGAGTTTTTATCATGAACAGATGCTAAATTTTGTCATATGCTTTTTTTTGCATTTATTGGGATGATCCTATGATTTTTATTTTTCATTTTGTTAATGTGGTATATCTCATTGGCTGATTTAGGGATTTTGAACCATCTTTATATCCCTGGAATATATTCCACTTGATCATGGTGAATGATTCTTATCATCATTCTTGAGAAAGAAGGACAAAACTGGAGGTAACACAATCGCAGATTTCAAGTTATATTACAAAGCTGTAATAACCAAAACAGTATGGTACTGGCAAAAAAAATAGACTCATAGAACAATCAAACAGAATAGAGAGCCCAGAAATAAATCCGCACTTATATGGCCACTTAATGTGTGCCAAAAGAGGCAAGAACATACAATGGGGGACAGACAGTCTCTTTAATAAGTGGTGCTGGGAAAACTAGTGAGTATATACAAAAGAATAAAACTGGACCACTGTCTTACATTATACACACATTAACTCAAAATGGATTAGGCATATAAATGTTAGACAAAAACCATAAATATCCTAGTAAAAAAACATAGGCAGTAATCTCTTTGACATCAGCCTTAGCAACATTTTTCTAGATATGTCTCCTCAGGCAAGGTAAACAAAAGCAAAAAATAAACTGTTGAGACTAGACCAACAACACCAACGAGGTTTTTGCACGGCGAAGAAAACCATCAGCAAAATGAAAAGACAACATACTAAATGGGAGAATATATTTGCAACTAATATATCTGAAAAGGGGTTAATATCCAAAATATATTAAGAACTTACACAACTCAACACCAACCAACCAACCAACCAACAATCTAAATACAAATGGGCTGAGGTCCTGAATAGACGTTTTTCTGAAGAAGACATAAAGTGGCTAACAGATACATGAAAAGATGCTCGACATCACTATCAGGGGAATACAAATCAAAACCACAAGGAGAGATCACGTGACACCTCTTATTTTACAAGAAAATACAAGTGTTGGCAATGATATGGAGAAAAAGGAACCCTCGTGCACTGTTGGTGGGATTGCAAATTGGTGCAACCGCTGTGGAAAACAGGGTAGAATTTTCACAAAGAATTAAAAAGAGAAATACGATATGATTTAGTAATCCCACTACTTGGTATTTATCCAAGGAAAATGAAAATGCTAATTCAAAAAGATATTGCATTCCTATGTTTATTGCAGTATTGTTTACAGTATGAAGAAATGGAAGCAATCCAAATGTCCGTCAGTAGATGACTGGATAAGGAAAATGTGCGCGCGCGCTCTCTCTCGCTCGCTCTCTCTATATATATACATATACACACATACACACAATGGAATATTACTCAGCCAAAAGAAAGAATGAGATCTTACTATTCGCAACACAATGGATAGATCTAGAGGGTGTTATGCCAAGTGAAACAAGTCAGTCAGAGAAAGATAAATACCATAAGATTTCACTTGTACGTGGAATCTAAAAAATGAAACAAATGAATAAAAAGCAGAATCACACCTATAAATACAGAGAACTGGTGACTGTCAGAGGGAAAGGGGGGTTGGATAGACGGGCAAAATGGGTGAAGGGGGGTGGGGGATACAGACTTCTGGTCATGGAATGAGTAAGTCGTGGGGACAAGAGGTACAGCACAGGGAACATGGCCAATGGCGCTGTGACGGCGCTGTGTGGTGACAGGTGGGAGCCGTCCCTGTGAGCACACCGCAGCGTGTAGACCTGTAGGATCACGGTGTTGTACACCTGAAACTAATGTAAGATTGTGTCAACTATGCCCAAATAATAAAGATGTTTAATTCACAGGTACATAGATTTTGATGGTAAAGAAAATCATTTTCAGAGAAAAGTATCTACTTTTGAAAAAAATAAGAGTGAGATGAATATAACCCGTACATGTCAGCCTCTGGGTCCCTCCTCCCTCGGTGAAACACACCATCACCGGCCACCACACAGGCCCTTCTTTAATACCTATACGCACGAACTCAGTTCACACCTTCTCCCGCCCAGGGCCCGCACACAGAAGCACATCCCCAGTAGATTATATTCAACCGGCAGAAATCCAACCCATCCAACCTGGTGATACGTACACGGGGGACCTCCCTGTCACGTTAGGACACAGGACACGTTATCCTCCTTGAGCTTCACACCAGCCACGAGACCGGTATCCGCCACTGGGTGGGCACCCCTGAGCTGGGTCACACGAACCGATACAACCTAGGGGAGCCACAGTCGGACTCCATCTCAGATCTGACTTCAGGGCCAATCATTAATACTCCGAACTACCTAATAAGTCACCCGTCTGCTCTGCGTTTGATTCTGTAACAAATCCCAGGTCTCAGCTGCCCTCCTGAGCTTCTGCTCCAGCTGTCTTTACCTCCCTGGTCCTCTGCTCCTCACTCACCTCCCTTTCCCTTCCTTAATTTCCCGTTAGCCACTGTCTTCCTCATTTCAAAGGTAGCTTTGTGTTCAAAGGGAAAAGAGGTAACAGTAAGGAGAGAGAACCGAGAAACTGCCTTTTAGATACGGGGGAAAGTGATGAGGTTGTACAGAAAACAGACCTATCTCAACTGTAATCTCATTCTTTGGGCTTCCAGTGAGCATAAAGAGGTGATAGAGAAACAGAGGAGACAACAAATAAGCAAACCTTCAAGGAAAGGAATACAATAGCACAATTTAAAAACTGGGAAAAGGAGAGAGGAAGTAAGGATGTCAGAGGAGTAGGAGGACCGTAGGTTTACCTCATCCCTTGAGTGCAGCTAGATAAATATCAAATCAAGAGATTGATCTGAGGACTGACAACAAAATGTACAACTAGAGCGAGAGAAGAGGCCACACTGTGGAAGGTAGGAGGTGCTAAGATGTGATTTGGGGGAGCAAAGGATTTATAGGTGCTGCGCAGGGGAGGGAACCCTGATCATGGAGGGAGGAAAAAGAGAGAGAGAGGAGTGCACAGAGGATCACACGAGGAAAATACTTCTCCAAAGACATTGACTGGAAAAATGAGAGGGGCTGATTTTTGTGAGCTTTACCAGCCAGTGGGGCTCGAAGACCGGAGTTTAGAGGTCCGCGGCATGGCCAGTGTAGAACCCAGCGGGCGCTGCATTGCTCCTGTGGAGCAGGAGGGCAGATGGTCCATAGCAGGTGTGAGCTGAGCATCCCCTGGGATGCACGGGGAGAGATGGCTCCCCCTTCCTGGAGCACATCTGGGAGAGGTGGCTTTGGCTCTCCAGGGACAAGAGCCAGCAGGTGCCATTCTCACCCCCCGCCCCTCAGTATAGGCAGAGACACCGGCTGGACCCTGCTCTTTGCTGTGCTTTCCTCCCAAGTCCAGCCCCTTGTGCGTTGGTACAGCTGCCCTTCTGAGACACCTGCATCCGTCCCAGCACAGTGGCCCCGCCCAGAGAACCAGCGTGGGCCCCCACTACACCAGGTCCCCAGGTTCAGAGTTTCAAAACTCAGTGGCCTTCCTGGGATAGAACGCAGATGCACTGCACTGCCAGGTGGACGGAAGACCTGCACACAGGGTGAAGGCAGGGGTCTGAGGGAAGCCTGGGACACATGAGGGGAAATTAGTTGCTCTTCTGGGAGGGCTTCTCAGACAGCAGTGGGTACAAACTCCCCTCTCTGGGACAAGGGAGGGGAATGGTGCCATTTCTCTCCCCCGCCCCTCAGCATAAGCCGACTTCAGTAAGGAGCACAGTGCCAACAGAAGTGGCCTAAACCGCTTACATCAATCCCTGCACTCAGCAGGTGCTCCTTTTCTAGGACAGAGCAGCGGGCCCCTCCCCCAGAAAACCAGCACAAAGCACACCCCCCAGCCCCCCAGACCCCCGCACACACCTTGTCTACTGACCATAGAGTTCTGCAGAGCTTCAGCTCTAGTGGAAATAGTACCACGTCTCTTTTAACAAGCAGACCAGAGCAGACCTAGTTAAAACTCACCACACTCTGGCCAAGGTCCAAGCGCTCCCCACGGCAGGCAAGGAGAAACTCTGCAGCCGACCGACCTGAGGGAGAGGGCAGCCAAAACTCGGCAGCAGCGTGCACCCCACACACAACACACACACTTCCTGAAGCACCGGGCCCTGGACAGTACATGACCTCTTCTTCGTAAGCCACTCCTCTCAGGAGCAGGAAACCTAACAGGCTTTTTGAACGCACAGAAGACAGAGACTTAGACAAAATGCCAAGATGGACGAATTCATCCCAAAAGAAAAAAAAAAAGTCAGGGCCAGAGAGCTAATTGAAACAGATGTAGGTAATACGCCTGGTCCAGAATTTAAAGCAACAATTGTATGGATGCTGGCTGGGGTTGAGAAGGGCAGAGAAGACACCAGGGAGTCCTTTGCTGCTGAGATAAAAGACCAAAAAACTAGGCAGGCAAAATAAAAATAACAGACACATGAAAAAATACTCAACATCATTCGTCATCAGGGAAATACAGATCAAAACCACAATGAGATATCCCCTCATACCTGTCTGAAGGGCTAAAATGAACAAGTCAGGAAACAACAAATGTTGGCGGGGATGCGGAGAAAGGGGAACCCTCTTAACACTGTTGGTGGGAATGCAAGCTGGTGCAGCCACTCTGGAAAACAGTATGGAGGTGCCTCAAAAAGTTAAAAAATAGGGGCGCCTGGGTGATTCAGTTCTTTGAGTGTCTGACTCTTGATTTCAGCTCAGGTCATGATCTCAGGGTTGTGAGATTGAGCCCCGCATTGGGCTCTGGGCTCAGTGTGGAGTCTGCTTGAGATTTTCTCTCTCCCTCTGCCCCTTCCTCTGCTTTTGCATACATTCTCTCTCTATCAAAATAAAAAATAAAATCTTTTTTAAAAAAGTTTAAAATACCCAGCAATTGCACTTCTAGGTATTTATCCAAAGGATACAAAAATAGTGATTCGAAGGGGCACATGCACCCCAATGTTTACTGCAGCAATGTCCACAATAGCCAAACTATGGAAAGACCATCGACAGATGAATGGATAAAGAAGATGTGGGGGGTACACACACACACACACACACACACACACACAGAAATATTACTCAGTCATCAAAAAAAAAAAAAATGGAATCTTGCCATTGGCAATGATGTGGATGGAACTAGAGGGTATTATGCTAAGCAAAATAAGTCAATCAGAGAAAGACAAATGCCATATGATTTTACTCCTATGTAGAATTTAAGAAACAAAACAGATGAACATAGGGGAAGAGAGGAAAAAATAAAACGAGACAAACCATAAGAGACTCTTTAATCATAGGAAACAAACTGAGGGTTGCTGGAGGGGAGGTGGGTGGGGGGATGGGATAACTGGGTGATGGGCATTAAGGAGGGCACGTGATGTGATGAGCACTGGGTGTTAAACACAACTGATCAATCACTAAATTCTGCCCCTGAAACTAATAATACAGTATATGCTAACTAAATTGAATTTATGACTCCAGGAAACAAACTGAGGGTTGTGGAAAGGAAGGCAGGTGGGGGGATGGGATAATTGGGTGATGGACATTAAGGAGGCAGGTGATGTGATGAGCACTGGGTATTATATGCAACTAATGAATCACTGAACATTACACCAAAAACTATGGGTGTACTATATGTTGGCTAATTGAATTTAAATTAAAAAACTAAATTTAAATAAAAAATTTTAAAAAAGAATTGAATCTTGCCACTTGCAACAACATGGATGGAGCTAGAGAGTATAATGCTAAGTGAAATAAGTCAGAGAAAGACAAATACCATATGATCTCGCTCATACAAGGAATTTAAGAAAACAAATGAGCAAAGGGTGATAAAAGAGGCAAGCCAAAAAACCAACTCTTAACTACAGAGAGTGGACTGATGGTTATCAGAGGGGAGATGGGGGAATACACAAAACAGGAGATGGGGATTAAGGAGTGCATTTGCTGAGATGAGCATCGGGTGATGTAGGAAATTGTTGAATCACTATATAAACTAATATAACACTGTAAGTTAACTGGAAGTAAAATAAATTTTTTTAAGAAAAGGTAAAAAACTACATGTCATAAGGCCCTAGGTGACATAGATAGTCATTTCTCTCATGGATCTAGGCAAAGTACATTGAAAACCTTCTGGAAAGGATTCATCATTCCAGATGCCATTAAGAACATTCATGATTCGTGGCAAGAGGTCAAAGCATCAGCATTTACAGGAGTCTGGAGGAAGTTGATTCCAGGCCTCATGGATGACTTTTAGGGGTTCAAGAACTCAGTGGAGGAGGTAGCGCAGATGTGATGGAAATAGCAAGACAACTAGAAGTGGAGTCTGAAAATGGGACTAAATTGCTTCCATCTCATGATAAAAGTGTCATGGAGGAGGAATTGCTTCTTATGGATGAGCAAAGAAAGTGATTTCTCAAAAGGAATCTATTCTTTGTGAAGATGCTGAAATGACAACAAATGATTAAGAATATCACATAAAAGTTGTAAACAGCAGCAGGGTTTAAGAGGATTAACTCCGATTTTGACAGAAGTTCTCCTCTGGGTCAAATGCAATCAAATGGCATCACACACGACAAACTTCATTGTTGTCTTCTTTTAAGAAGTTACCACAGCCTCCTGGCCCTTCAGCGACCACCACCCTGGTCAGCGGCCATCAGCCACCAGACCAGAGCCTCCACCAGCAAAGACTAACTGATGGTTAACACTTTTATGAATCATGTGTTTTTTAATGAAGGCTTCTACATTGCTTTCTTGGACATCAGGCTGTTGCACACTTAAGACTACCTTATATTGTAAACATAATTTTTATATGCACTGCAGAACCAAAAAATTCATTTGATTCACTATTGCAATGTCTGTAACCAAATCTATAATATCCCCAATATGCCAGGATTACTACACCCTAAAAATGTTTCAGACAGGTTGAGTCCTGCATGGGTTGACATAGTGAAAGAACCAAGTACATGACAAAGTTAAGAAATTGATTCACAGATCACTGTAAACCATTTTTCCTTCTGTCTTCAGTTTAAAAAATTAATTAAAAATGGGATAATAATACCCATACATTTTTAGAATTATCACTTTGAATATGGTACTATACATGCTTAGTGAACAGAATTATGGAAAATTATAACCTGGCATATGTCATGAATAAGAATTATAGAAAAAATTTACAGTGTAATGAAGTTAATTTATAGAATGTACTTAAAAAAACATAGGTGACAAAGAGCTGGGCATGAAATCCAATTAGCAGAGCATTAGGCATTTATATTTTTGTATTTGCAATTGGTTTATAATTGTTGTGTTTTCATTAGCATAAGATGTGTAATGGTGTGTGCCAGATAAATTACTCTATTTTACTTAACATTTGAATTAGTGACTAAAGAAAAATGGTAAGAGCATTTTGGTATAAGATGCATTTTGAACAATACTGAATTATCATGTGTTTACAGAGTCAGTAGAATTGGAGGGAAGAAAAGGCAGAGGTCAGCAATGGAGACAGTAAGCTGCATTAGGTTCATGTGAAGTCCACTCTCCACAAAGAGAAGGCAGACCTGATACTCAGAGGTGCCTTCCAGATCATGAATAGTCAAGTTTAAACGGGTTTGAGAGTGGATCAAGCTAAAGCCCAATGTTGCTGGAGGACTGATCCCCACAGAGAGGAAAGGATTTAGAACAAATCGCCAGCTACAAATTGAAGTTCACAATGGAGGTCTCCTGACTGTGGTCCAGGGTTCCTCTAGGGCATCACAAACCAAGACAAAGTGGTACAAGGGTGCTCCATTCTTTTTAACAAGTCAGAAGGACCACAGACCAGTACTTCCCATGACAAAGTCTATTGCAGAAAACAAAACAGGATAGTCAAAGAAATCCTGACAACCCCTCCTCGTGCTTGAAGAATGATGGCATCTCCATCCTCCAGTCGTGCCCTCAGTGAGACCAGGGATAGACAGTCAGCCAAGCCACTTAGTTCTTATTAACAGATCTACTCGCATGAAAAATAACCACTTGTTACAGAATTCAAGTTAACCCAGAGCAGTAAACACATTCTAAGATTTTTATTTATTTATTTGGAACTGCGTGCACATGCACACGCACGCGCAGAGACAGAGAGAGAGAAAGAGAGAGAGTGCGTGCACATGCAAGCATGAGCAGGGGGAGGGGCAGAGGGAGAAGCAGACTCCTGCTGAGCAGGGAACCTAATGCAGAACTGGATCCCAGGACCCTGAGATCATGACCTGAGCCGAAGACAGATGCTTCACTGACTGAACAACCCAGGTGCTCCAACACGTTCTAGAACAACAGGAAGGACTTTTATCCATAGTCCTGTTTTTCCCCAAAGCTCTGCCACGAAGCGGGCACTTCAAACCCGGCAGGACCATGCTGGCTGAGACAGAAGCCGGAGGGGCCGAGACACCTGGGGTGTGTGACTTGAGCAGCACACGCTGCGTGAGAGGGTGCGTGTGAACCCACACTCAGCAAGTTATCTCCTGAGCAGTAAAAGTTTAGATCAAATCAGGGGTCTAAGAAGTGAAAAGATCTCAAATGGTGTCTCAGCCGCAAACCACCAGACGCGGGCCCACATGAGGACACAGCTAGCACGCATAAAATGTGAAGAAGAAATTCTAATTTGCAAGGTACCATTTTGAAAGGTACTGAGTGTTAAGTACAAATGTTACGATAGGGTAAATTAGGCGTGCATTGACCTAGGGTAGGGTAATAGCCACTGCGAATTTACGGTGGGTCGTGAGCTGGTGGGCTGCTCTGGGGGTAGCCTGTGCACCTACCTCTGCTTTGGAGAAACACCGCCTCTTACCCAGTCACGCACCTGCGGGGACAGAAGGGGGCTCTGAGTGGCATTCACTGACACGCCTGAGGATTCCACCTTGGGGCAGCTCACAAGTTACCTCTCCCAGGGTCACCCCTGGAGGCACAGGTCCCAATCGGCAGCTCCCTACTGTTCTGGGAAGGGGGGCTGCCATTCCCAGTCCTCCCTGGTGCTAGAATTCCCTTCTCCCAGGGGCCGACTCCCTCCCATAGGAGAGAGGGGGCTTCCCCAGGTCTCAGCAGACCCAGGAACAAATTCCGATAATTAAGAAATGAATAAGGTTCCATTCCAAGATAGCAAGGTAGGAAGACCCTGAACTCACCTCCTCCACGGACCCACCAAATCTACACTGATGTTTACAGAAATTCCTCCTGAAGAATTGAGAGCTTCTGTACACAGAGATCACACAGAGAGAATAGAGAGACAGAGAGATGGAGACATGGTAATAAAGGGAAAACCCCCCTCCATGCTGTGAACTACAGTGGGAGGGCCGGTACTGGAGACTGTGAACAGACTCATCTGCCTTGGGGCACAGAGAAAAAAAAGCCATGGTTTAAAAGAGCAACTAGTATATAAAGGATCCAGAGCTAGAAATCTACAAAATGGGGTAATTGCTGGAATTCTCTCTGGGTCAGAGGGCCTGTGAGTGCCACAGCTTACATTAACCATCCACCTTGGTAGAATCGGCAGGGGCAGAGCATAGGACCTGGCCAGCCCACTGCCTTGCTGAGCCCAGCTCCCCTTGCCCATACCAGCCCGTGCCACCCACTAAGGCGGCCCCGCATGGTGCACGCTGGTCAGCCCTCACTACAGTTGCAGTCGTTGGGCCAAGGTCACACAGGCAGAAAGGACCACAGAACACTCCAGGCCCCTGCCACTCGGACTACAGATGACTCGCTAGGATGCCTCCAATTCAGAGCGTTCCCGGGCCTCCTAGCTCCGAGCTGCACTGGTTCTAGCAGCCTTGCCTGGATGCCCCATGCGCTGAGCAGCGCTGGACACCCTGGCCCAAGGCCCCCCTTAGCTCCACCTGCCCTGCCAGGGTGACCTCTTTGTGGAGAGCTCGGGGACCACCATGGTGCACAACCACTTCACCTTTTGCTGTCCTTCCAGAATACCCTCTCCGTGGAGATCCCCAGGGTTCCCCAGTTCTTTCGCACTTGAACTTCAGCTGTCCTGGAGGGGTGCCACTTGTGTCATCTCCAGGACTGCCCCGGCCCATGCCCATTTCAGTTCAAGCCACGCCACCAGAGTTCCCAGGACCACCAGCTCATGCCAGCCACATCTCCAGCCAGCCAGCCAGCCAAAGTCACCAGACACACACAGTCTACACAGTGAATGATCATGCACAAGACCATTCCTTCAAGTTTAGAAGTAGCTGTTCCTCCTAATTCATAGAAACAATCAAAGAAAGTCATGTAAAATGAGGAGACAGAGGAATATGCTCCAAACTTAAGCACAAGACAAAAACTTCAGAAAAAGAACTACAGGAAATGGAGATCAGCGATGTGCCTGATAAAGAGTTTAATGTAATGATCATAAAGATGTTCACAGGAAACAGAGGGGAAGAACTCAGGGAAAGCTTCAACGAAGAGAAAATATAGAAAAGAACCAATCAGAATTGAATAATATAATAACTGAAGTGAAAAATACACTAGAAGGAATCCACAGATGAAAGGATGCGGAAGAATGGATTAGCCATCAGGAAGACAAGGTAATGGAAAGCATGCAAGCTGAACATCAAAAAGAAAAATAATTAAAAATGAGAATAAGAGAATAGGTTAAGGGATCTCTTGGAGGACATTGGACAAACGTTTAGATTATAGGGGTTCCAGAAGGAGAAGACTGAGAGGAAAAGGAGCACAAAATTTATTTGAAGAAATAAAAACAGGAAAATTCCCTAAGCTGGGGAAGGGAACAGACATCCAGGTTCAGGAAGCACAGAATATGAATCTGGAGCTTGGGAAGATGGCAGAGCAGGGGGATGCTAAGCTCACCCCATCCCATGTTTACAACTAGGTATCACTCACACCCGAGGAAATCCATTGGAGAGCAATCTGAAGACTGGCAGAACAAACTCCACAACTAACTATAGAGAAGAAGTCACAGTGGAGAGGTTAGGAAGGGCAGACGGGGGGCAGGGAGCTGCCCACAAGAGGCGGGGAGCTGCGGGTGTGGAGAGGGGAAAGCACCGGGGGGCCCACACAGGGAACATAGATTCCCAAAGGGCCTGCCTTTAAAACCAGAGGGGCTGAATTCTGAGTTAGCATAAGCGGCAGGAATTGGAGCCTGGAGCTTTATAAGTCAGCGGACTCAGCGCTGGGTGAGCCCGGAGAGTGAGTGGTAGCTGGGTCCCCACCCTTAAAGAGACAGGCCCTCAGGCCAGAGAGTCTGCGCAAGGCCTGGACAAACAGAGGGAGATCTGTTTATACTGGATTTCAGGGCCTGTTGGGGGACTTCTCTGGGAACAAAGGAGAAGGCAGGTGCCGCCCCCCCCAAGCATAAACATAGCCCCCTGGGGGAGGTGCTCTGCATAGTCACTTGTCCCCTAAGCTGCCTGCAGTGTACCCCGCCCCCACGTTCTCCTGAGGACTCACCCACTCCCAGTCTGCCAGCCTCGCTCTGGCCTCAGGGCTCAGGGCACGTCTCCTTAAGGCTGCGTGTGCCCCACCCAGCTGCTGCCTGGGCCCGCCAAGCCCCTGGCAACCTCTTGGGCTTCAGGGGACCTGGCCTAGGACTCGCGGCTCAGCACCACTTGGGCGTGTGCCCTGCCCAGCTGACTCTCGCCCCTGGCCACCAGCCCTGTCAGATGGCACGCCCCACCGGCTGCCAGGAGTAACGAGTGCCACCCAAGCAGCAGCCACGCTGCTGGACCAGTGGCTCTCTGCAATCTGGCTGACAGCCCTGCCCCGCCCCGGAGCCCTCCGCTCGCCCTGCCCCGCACAGCTGGCCGGCCTGGGGCTCCCTAACATCGCAGACGTGGCAAGCGGAGCCGGAACCAGCAGGGAGTGCGCGCAGACATCCGGACTGAGAGGAGAAGCAACTCAGACACAACCACCACACGGAGGAGACTGCGCTCGAGTGCCAGGCTGCGGGGGACAGGGGACACGGCACTGTGGGGCCCCACAGGACCTCTTCTGCGTAAGGCCACCACTTTCAAGAGCAGAAGACCCACGACTCTCGTCTATCTAACACACAGAAACAGACACACAGAGGTGGACAGAATGAGGTCCCAAGTCTTTCAAGAACGGGACAAAATGACAGCAGGAGATCTAAGTGAAACAGAAATAAGTGATATGTCCCAAAGCGAATTTCAAGTAATGGTCATAAAGGTACTCACCGGGCTTCAGAAAGGGTGGAGGACCTCAGTGAGACCCTTGACAAAGAGACAAGAAGATCAGAAATGAAGAACTCAATAAAAGAAATTAAAAATACAGCAGCTGCATAGATAGGAGGCCAGGGGCACAGAGGGATAGAGTCACTCTATCCTCCGTCCACGCTAGACATTCGCTACTCTCTCCTCCACTACAGGGTATTTCTGTGAATTTCCACCAAGCGTGCAGCATCCGCAGCCTCCCCCTCCCCCTCTCCCCTGGAGACAGCAAAACCCACCCCTCCTTGGCCCCCTCCCCCTCCCCAGCCTGCTCAGCATAAACAGGAGGATGGAGACCTCTGCGATGATCCCCTTCCACTTAACGAAGCGTACATAACCATCATGCCGTGCGGTTGATACACCTCCCTGTCATGTGTGCATGTTAGTGTCTGTGTGGACGTCTCATCACTGTGTGGCAGGAACTACATGGGACGTTTTGTGCGATCATCATCACCCACGAATTCACCATATACAACAGTCTGCGCAAGTCTCGTGTGGGAGTAGACAGCCCATCCTAACTCAGGCATCCCATGAGCACCAACCACGTTGCTCAGGGGTCACCTGCGTGTGTCACACTGTTTCCACGGCTCTGACTCTCGGGGTCCTAAGACGCCCGTCCCATCACAAGCACACGGACAGGGCCATTATCTGTGGCTGACTACAAAACACACCCCACTTGCTTTGTACTTTTAAAATACCTTAAGTAAAGTATGGTTATTTATCTCATTCCACGAGGTTGGATCATCTTGGATAAGGACACACAAGCGTATTTAAGAAATAGTTATATTTCCCTTGGATGCACTGGGGGGTTCTTTATGCCCACAATGTTTAAACAAATACATAAAGAACTCAAAGAAGCTTCTGGGCTCTGACTGCCCCTCCTGGCTATTTCTTCTATTCTCTGTGGCTCCTTTCAATTTTGCAGGCCCCTCTCTCCCTCCTGGTCCCTCTGACATGGCCTCACCTAGAACTTCTCACTCCTCATGGAGCTGCCCGTAATTTCTGAAGACCTGCAGTGACACCTCTTACCTCACAGAAATTCTTGACTCTTCTTTCCTATGAGGAAATATTTACTGAGCATAGTGATGATTTAAATAACCTTTATTCTTCCTAGTGACTGAACGCACCCATCTTCCTACCGACAAAGCTTCAGTATAAATAAATCATGGCCATATTAGCCCAGAAATAATGCTAAAGAACCCTGAGCCTTCCTAACATGCCCTAAAGTGACTACTGCTCCCAAAGGCATTTGTCAAGTCCACGCTCGGAGATGCAGGGGAGGGACGCGGCACAGAGGATCACCGTCCTCCCTCCCTGGGAATCCCAGGTGGACAGCGACACCGTTACCCCCGGCTTGTGTCCCACGCTGTAAAGTCTGCAAACCTTTCAAGGCAACCGTTTGCATGTTTGCAAGAGAGAGATGATAATACTTGACCCAAATAAGCTTGTAATCTGTGTTCTTCTAAGGTGGGGGTTTAGGACAAAACAATCATAGGAGAGTGACCATGGCTTTTGCCACGTTTCTAAAAATAATCTTGAGAAACAGATAAGCAGGCGTCTATTTGGACGGACAAAGGAATACAACATTTGAGAGGAAGACTGTCCTGAGAAACCCAAGAGGCAGGCCATCTGCAGGGGGCCAACCGGGGTGACTCTGCGCTGCTCGGGCAAGGGGACCCGGCCGGCCTGCACTCCCCTCCCCAGAGGCTTCGTCACAAGGGCCACCACACTCCACGTCTGCCCGACCTGCAGGGTCTGCTGTCAGAATCTGGGTGGGTCCCCATGCATCCCACGCCTCCTGGCCAGCTTAGGCAGCCCGCCACTTCTACATTTCAGGGGGTTCCGGGCCTCGTTATGCTGCATCCTCCGTGTGTAGCACTGAATGAACGGGCCCAGGGCGTGAAAGCAGGAAGATTGGCAGGAAGCACTGCTCTGAACATCCACCTGTGGCCTCAGCCCCTATTCCTGGATGACAAAGTCAGATGCACCCCAGACAGATGCTGACCAGGTCCCGAGCACACCTGATCCCCCTGGTCCCTGCTCCACTTGTCTGTGCATCAGATACCACTGTTAAGTGCTGGGCAAGGGCCAACTGTTCGGTCCTGCCATGTCCATGGCTCCCACCAGACTAGGAGCCTCTGGTGGGCAAGGACCACATCCCACTGTCCTTTCTGACCACAGCACGGGATCTGACACAGACAAAACCTGTCGCAGAACCAGTGGGTCAGGTGCATCAAGAAAACATAAGCGTGAGAACGTCAGATGAAGCAGAATTTTCAACTTGCCATCAGGATTAGGAAAGGGGCAGAAAACCCAGAGAAGTGCTTATGTTTTTTAAACCTTACATTTATTAAACGTCTCCCAGAGAAAGCAACAAGGACCCGGAGGGAGGATGCTGAGCTGGGCACGTTCAAGAACGGGACAGGGAGAGACGCCCCTGAGCAGTGATCAGAAACGCGTCAGGAGCTCTTAACACACCAGACGTTTATGTCACAAAGTATCGGAAACAGATCTTTCCTGGGAGGGACAGTCGTGGCATCCGCACGGCTAACGGCCCCTGTCTGCTGGCAGAGGCTCAGGGGGGCCGAACTTCCAGGCCCCAGCAGCTTGCGCAGCTCACCTTCTCCATCAAAATAGTGTAGCCCGGTCCCACAGTTCAGAATTGGTCTATTTTAGGACTGGACATTTTTCAGACACTAAATTTAGCTCGCTTGAATTCTTCTTAAAAAACGCTATCCCATTAAACCTTTTGAAACAGGAAATCTACATTTCATTATAAAGTCAGAACACAGTGTTCTCTGATCAGCTGTGAAGCGCAGGGGAAAGTGAGCGTTAGGGACGGCGCACTCGGCAGAATCAAATGCCTCACGGGGGTATTTTGGGAAGGTTGAGGGCATACAACAAATGGACTCATGCTTAGATGTCTGATCATGAAATATTGAAAATGTGTGGTCATTAATTATTTTTAAAATAATAACCTATGGTATGAGTTCTAAAAAGTGATTTTTAGTTTGCCTTTTTGTTATCTTTTATTAGTGATTCTGGCCATTCTCAAATGCTTATGGACCAAACTATTGACTCTTTTATGAATTTCCTGATTATTCCTTATCCATTTTTATGCACTCATGAAAATAACCTTTATACATAAAGGATATTAACCCATTTTTAAGGATAAGAACAAACGTGCCTCCAAGCTCACCATGTGTGCCTTTAGTTTTCTCTGGGTGGGCACAGAAAGGTTTCCCGACGTTCCTTTCCTCTCCTTTGCTCTCGTGGCTCTCACACTTACAAACCCTGTCCTGAGCCACGATCAGCTCACACTTGCCCCCTTTCCCAGCTGTGGCGAGGGTGCCACAGAATGAGCACTCACACCGTGCCGGTGGGGACGTCCTGCTCTGGAAGGAGCTCGGCAGCAGTTTCAAGTTCTAAGAACGTTCATGCCCACTGCGGTGAGCCAAAAACGGCCCCCAGGGGACGGCCACTCCACTGCCTGGAATCCAGCAACCTGACCTTGTTTGGAAACGAGGTCTTTGAGGGTGTGATTCAAGTAGGAACACGGAGAAGAGCCAACGCTGCCGGGTCATCTGGGTGGGTCCCAGATCCAGTGACAAGAGTCCCTCAAAGAGAGAGAGACTGGAGATGGACAGGAGACACAGACCCAGACCAGAAACCACATGAAGATGGAGGCGGAGACCGAGTGATGGGGCCACAAGCCACAGGACCCCCAGTCAGCCCCCAGAA
>NW_022589718.1:39359774-39362277 GCF_004348235.1 Phoca vitulina | reverse complement strand
TGGGAAGGGACACCATGAAATAGAGGGTTAACATGATGTAGCCACAGGGTTTTTGTAGATGCTCTTTATCAAGCTGAAGTCCCCCTCTGTTCCTAGTCTGAAGAGTTTTTATCATGAACACGTGTTGGGTTTTGTCAAATGCCTTTTCTGCATCTATTGATACATTCGTGTAATTTTGTACTTAGCTTAAAAGTGATGGATTACCTTCACTGATTCTGAATGGCAGTGAGATTTTTAAGACATTTTGGCTACAATGAGAAGACTGGAGGGGGTAGGAGTGAGGAAGCAAGAGTGGAATTGGGGAGCTCAGTTTAAAATGCCTGGAGGAGGGGCGTCTGGGTGGCTCAGTCAGTTAAGTGTCTCCCTTTGGCTCAGGTCATGATCCTGGGGTCCTGGGATGGAGCCCTGTATCGGGCTCCCTGCTCAACAGAGAACCTGTTTCTCCCTCTCCCTCTGCCCCTCCCCATTGCTCGTGCTCTCTCTTTCTCTCTCTGTCAAATAAATAAATAAAATCTTTTAAAAAGGCCTGGAGGAATTCTAGTGAGAGATGATGAAGGCAGCGGGGGCCAGAAACACTGCAGGGAGAACACCCTCGTGGTTTTTCTGGGCAGGTTATGAGGGGAGAGAGAGGGAGGAGAGGAAGCACAGGGATCCCACGTCTGGCTCTGCACCTGGGCAGGTGGCACTCCTGCGAGGACACCGGGTGGCAGGTGCACACTGGTCAGCCTGCACTGGACCCGGGGACGTGAGGTCCTGTGACCTAGGAGCAGGCACACGGGGGTGGATGCGGGAGACACGCCACAGATGACAAAGTGGAGGCTGACTTTGTCGTCAATTCTTTCAAATTTGTGTCTGAAAGGGATTAAGGACTTAGGGCGGGAGGACAATCGGGTTTCTGGGAAGATTTTTTGTAAAGCTGCCAAGTCCCGAGTGGGCTTGAACTCTGGTGGGGTGTGGCAGAAGGGAAGGACAAGTTCAAGATGCAGCCTCCTCGAGGACATTAGTCCAGCGAGTAACCCCTCCTCCTGCACCAACATGTTTTACGTAACTTTATTTCTTACAACAGTTTCACGTTCACAGAATTGAGGGGAAGGTGCAGAGACTTCACGTGTACTGCCTGCCTCCCCCCACCCCAGCCCCCCATCATCCACATCCCCACCAGATGGTACCTCTGTTACAACAATGAGCCCACATTGACCATCATCATCCGGAGTCCATCGTGAATCCCGTCGGGGCTCACTCTCGGTGTTGGACATTCTGTGGGTCTGGACCAGTGAATGGTTACCCGGACTCACTGGTCCCCTGAAGTCTAAAGTCCCAGTCAACTGTTTAATGGATGCCTACATTTACGGGTCTAGCGAGCCTCTCAAACTTCACGGGGCAGATGCTGCCGGCCGCCCCCAAGGATGATCCTCTCAGAGGCTTCCCATCTGCTCCGTGTGACTCCATCCTTCCGGTTTCCGGAACAACACCGTGGACACATGCCACACTGCTCTTCTTCAGAGCCCACACGGGTCAACATGAAAACCTCTTTTGCTTTGTCGTCAAATACATCCGAAATCCGAGGACGGCTTCCTACAACCTCGGAAGCTACCAGCACCCTGATGCTGGCCACCGAGGTCTCTCCAGGTGCGATGGACTCACGCTGGTCTCCCTGCTTCCTCAAGGGACTTAAGATGTAGGTCAGAGAAGTTCACTCCTCCGCTCCAGCAGGCTGAGGATTTTCCATGGCTCGCTGGGAAACGTAGAGTTGTGATAATCCCCTTTGGGCCCGTGTCCCCAACACGGAGGCCTGTTTCCTGCCTGATGGCATCCGCCCCTCTGCCCTCCCTGGTTCCGCTGCAGACACCGTCCCCCAGGAGCCTCGGGGCACATGTGCGTCCCCTCTGCTGAGTGCTCTCTGCCTGGTTATCACCAAGCCTTGCTCCTCTGCGGCTAGCCTGGCCCACTTGACCTTCCTGTGGAGCCTTCCTGACCGCCACACTCGTGTCCACGTGACATGCCGTGTGTCTCCCTTCATCCCCTTCCCGTCTCCCAACATCAGACTTTTCACGACGTGTCCGCAGCATCTGGAACAGTGCCTGACATGGACAGACTCTGGGCTCTGGGAAAATCTATTTTCCAAGAAGTAAATTTGAGAAAGGGAGCAAACAATAAGTCAAGGTCTTAGAGAAGGTGCAGTGGGGTTGGATGGGGGCGCACAGGGAAGAAACCCACCGGGGGAACGTGGACCTGCGGGGAAGAGGGACAGGGGAGGACAGTGGTCTTCCCCATGGCCGTCAGCAAGCTCTCTTCTTCGCCTTGGCCTTCACACCCCTAGTTCTGGGGTACCTTAGGACACCTGGTGCAGGGTGGGCGCTAAGCAGGCCCAGCACTGCTCCCATCCCTGCAGCACCAGCACCCCTGATGTGGGGCCTCGGAACCCGGGGTGACACCGTGGGTGGTCACCAAGCCACACTACCAGCCCTCCCCTCCCACCGTGCCTCTTCTCCCCATGACCCCC
>NW_022589718.1:39331253-39359764 GCF_004348235.1 Phoca vitulina | reverse complement strand
ACCTTTTGCCGGACTCTGGACCCTGGCCCACCTCCCGTCCAGACCCCAGACCCAGACCCAGACGGATGTTGGCGCTGGGGGCCCGAGAGGACCACCGGGGCGGCCGGGAGGACCCCAGGACCCCAGGTATCTCTGGGATCCGTACCCCAGCCCTGGGTGTCCAAAGGCCCTGGGCGGAGGCGACAAGGCCCGTGGGACCCCGAAGGAGCGGGGAACACCTTTCTGTGAAGGAGTATGGGATTTGCAGGGGCCGGGGTCGGTCCCCAAAGACTTTGCAGAGACCTGCAGCTTGTAGTGGAGCATACACTGTGGGACTGTTTTCCTCCCTTGGAACAGGTCCGAAGCTCTCTGAGCCTCATTTGCTTCATCTGTAAAATGGGCATAATACTCTACCTTGTAACAGCGTTCATTAACTGATATTTTCAACCAGCACCCAAGGGGTGGAATACATTTAATTGGCTAACATTTTGGTACCTTAGAATTGAATGTGGGAAGATGCAGGGAACTCCCATCTCATCAAGGTGCAACTAAATCTCATCCCACTCAGTCATCAGCATTCAGGTGAAGAAGGGGAAGGTTTTATGTTTTCCCAGTTTTACTGAGATATGATTGACGTTCAACCCTGTATAAGTTTAACGTGTGTGGCATAGAGACTCGACATGCATGCACACTGCAAATTCATCACAGTAAGTTAACATTCATGTTTTTCCTTGTGCTGAGAACTTTTAGGACTTTCTCTCTTAGCAACTTTCAAATATAGCACACAGCATCGTAGACTAGGGTCACCATGCTGCACATCACGTCCCAGGAGGTATTAACTGTACAGCTGGAAGTTTGTACCTTTGGCCACTTTCCTCCAGTTCCTTCCCTCCACCCCTCACCCCTTCTGTTAACCACTAATCCGTTCTCTGTATCTATGCATTCAGGGGTTTTTAGAAGCCACACATAAGTAAGACCATATGGTATTTGTCTTTGACTTATCTCATTTAGCATAGGCCCTCAGGGTCCACCTCTGTGGTTGCAAATGGCAGAATTTTCTTTTCTTTCTTTTCTTTCTCCATCAGTCCATCAATGGTCATTTAGGTTGTTTCTGTATCTTAACTACCGTAAATAATGCTGCAGTGAACATGGGGAGGCAGATAACTTTACAAGTTAGTGTTCTCGTTTCATTCAGATATATTCCTAGAAGCGGGATTGCTGCATCACATGATAGTTCCATTTTTAATTTTTCCACAGTGGCTGCAGCGATTTACATTGTCACCAGCAGTGCACGCGGGTCCTCTCTTCTCCACAGCCTCACCAACACTTGTCATCTCTTGTCTTCTTGGTAATAGCCACACATGCTAAGAGATTGAGGTGAAATCTCCCTGTGGTTGGTGTTTGCATTTCCCCGATAAAAAGGGATGCTGAGCACTTTTCCATGCACCTGTTGGCCACATGTATGTTTCTGTGGGAAAATGTCTATTTAGATCCTGTGCCCATTTTTCAATCAGATTGGGCTTTTGTTGTTCTTGTGGTTTTTGCTATTGAGTTGTATGACTCCTTATATATTTTGCAGATTAACCCACTCTCAGATCTATGCTTTGGAAATGTTTGCTCGCTTTGAAAAGCTGCTTTTTCATCTTGTTCACTGTTTCCTTCACTTTGTTCATTGGATATAGTTTCACTTGTTTCTTTTTGCTTTTCTCTTGGTGTCTAATCCAAAAAAATCATTGACAGGACAATGTCCAGGAGCTTTCCCCAAATTTTTCTTCTAAGAGTTTTTTGTTTTCAAGTCATTAATCCATGTTGAGTTGATTCCATGTGTGGTGTAAGAGAGGGGCCTGGTTTCATTCTTCCGCATGTGGCTGTCCTGTTTTCCCAGCACCATTGACGAAGACACTAACTGTCCCCATTACATATTCTGGCCTTCTTCGCCTCCAGTTAATTGACCATATACATATGGGTTTATTTCTAGGCTCCCTATTCTATTCCATTGGTCAGTGTGTCCATTTTTATGCCAATGCTATTCTGTTTTGATTATTGTAGCTTTGTCATATAGGTTCAAATCAGGATGCACGCATGCTTCCAGCTTTGTTCTTCTTTCTCAATTTAGCTTTGGCTATTTGGGGTCTTTTGTGGTTCCAAACAAATTTTATTATTGTTCTATTTCTGTAAAGAATGCCATTAGACTTTTGACAGGGATTGCATAGTATCTGTATATTGCTGTGGGTAGTATGGGCATGTTAACAATATTAATTCTTACAATCCTTAAGCACAGAATATCTTTCCATTTATGTGTTTCTTCTTCAGTTTCTTCAAAAACGTCATAATTTTCAATGTACAGATCTTTCCTCTTGATTAAATCTATTCCTAGTTATTTCATTCTTTTTGATGCAATTGTAAATGGGGTTGTTTTATTTCTTTTTTTTTTTTGAGAATGCAATGCTTTAAAAGCATTTTAAACAACTATTGATATAATGTACCATAAAGCAAATATCAAAGAAAATGTTTTGTATCAATATATTCTCTGAGTGTGGATCCATTAACTCAGAAATCAACGAAGGTAATTAAAAAAAATTTATAGAAATCTAAAAAATATATATATATATTTTAAATTTTTTATTGTTATGTTAATCCCCATACATTACATCATTAGTTTTAAAAAATATATTTATTAAAACTCACACTCAAGAATAAATCATTCTTTGAAATTGGATTATACTTACAAGTGAAGGCTAATTTTTTTTTTATAAAAAGTGTGAAATGCAGCTAAAGCAGTAATTCCAGGAATGTTTATAGCTTTCTATGCTATAATTAGAAAAAAAGGGGGGTCAAGATTATTGGCTCTATAACATTAGCAAATTAGAAATAGAATAACAGAACAACCCAAAAGTAAATAGAGGGGAGAAAATAAAAATGATAGGATGAAAATTAACAAAGTGAAAAATAATAATACCATAGAGACAGAACACAAAAGGGATTTTGGCAAAGATTAAAAGTATGAAAATCAGTCTCACACACACACACACAAATATGAAAATCCCTGGCAAAATCGATCGAAGGAAAATAGAGAGGAGTGGGAGGTGGGAGAGGGAGCAAGGGAGGGAAGGAGAGAGAAGGCATAATATATAAGTAATCTTAGCCATTGTGGTAGCAGAATAATGGTCTCCCAAAGTGTCCACGTCCTAGTCCCCAGAACCAGTGACTGTGACCTCACATAGCAAAAAGGACTTTGCAGATATGATTAAGGCAAGGACCTTGAGATGGAGACATCCTTGATTATTCAAATGGCCCAATATATTCCCAAGTGTCCTTAATATGGGCTGAGGGAGAAGTGTTCAGAGTTAGGTGGTATGAGGAGGATCCTGCTCAGTGTTGTTGGCTTTAAAGATGGAAGACGGGCATCAAGTCAAGGGATGGGGATGACCTCTGAAGATGCACAATGCACGGAGCAGATTTCCCCTCGAAGCCTTTGGAAAGGAACACAGCCCTGCCCACCTCTTGATTTTGTCTTCGTGAGAGCTGTGTCATACTCTGACCTACAGAAGTGTAAGATAATAAATCTCTGTTGTTTCCAGACTAAGTCTGTAGTCCTCTGATACAGGAGCAATAGAAGAGCAATCCAGGCATGAGAAGGGGGATCGTACGCATACATGCCGCAGAGATTCAAACAATAGTCGCATCATATCATAAGTAGCTCAACGGTAATAAATTTGAAATCTTAGAATCCCTGGATAAATTTTTCCTAGAAAAATCTAACTTACCAATACTGACTGGAGAAAGCTTACAAGACCTGAAAGTTCAAAAACCATCATAAAAATTAAAAATTTCCCAGCAAGAAAATAGAAGCTCCAGTTGGTTTTGTGGACTCGTTCTACCAAATATTCAAGGAAGAGAGAATTTGAATTTTATTTTATTTTAAATATCTATGTATTTATTTTAGAGAGAGAGTGCGTGCACAGAGGGGCGGGGGGAGAGGGAGAAGAAGAGAAGCAGACTCCCTGCTGAGCACAGACCCTGACATCACGACCTGAGCCAAAATCAAGAGTCTGATGGTTGGTTAATCAACTGAGCCACTCAGGCATCCCTCGAATTTTAAACAAACTCTGCCAGGGAGTAGAGGAAAGATGTTTCATAAAATTCAAACCCCATTAATAATAAAACTTCCCAGCACGTGGGAATGAAGGTGAGCTTCCTTAATCTGATAAAGGGCATTTCCATGTATATTGGGCGGTCTATGGGCCATTAAGCATAGCTGGTAGAAGTTTAAGTTGGTCCAACTATTTGCAAAGAATTGGTGTCAACTAGTGACATGGATGATGTGTGCACCCTTTGACCTATCATCTCCAGTCCTGGATGTCCGTCCTAGGAGGCAAGAAAGGGGTGCCCAGGGAGACATGTTTGTGAAGGTTCATGGAAGTGTGGCTCATAACAGCACCAACGCGAGAGGCCAGAATGCCCGGCAGCTGGAGAATTACAAGTCTCATCTCTGGAGTCTTCACAAATTCATTCTTTCAGAGCACTGAAAACGAGTGAACATCATGTTGAACGTAAAAAGTCTCAGAAAAATATACACAGTATGACACTATTTATATCCAGGGCCAAGAATGTGGAAATGGAAAAAAGCATATGAGAGAGAGACTGAGAGAGGGCAGGAAGTGTTGGTGATTAAAGCAATAAACTAAAGCAAAGGCATGACAAACACAACATTTAGGATATTCCAGTCACCCCCGGGGATGGAAGAAGGGGACGCAAATGGGGACACTGATATATTCTAATTACATCCTGTTTCTTAAACCGGGTGGTAGGTAAACGGGTATTGGTTAGACTGTTCTCCCTATCCATATGTGTGTTATGTGTATTGTTCTGGGTGTGTGGAATATATCGTAATTCTCATGATATGCTGCCACAAGATGGGTCAGGACACTGGGTTGTGGGTTAGGCTGAGTCATCTATGGGGTGCCTCATGTGGAATGAATGACAACCCAAATAGCAAGAATTCTCTGTAATAAATTCTTAGATTGGTCGCTAACCGTGGACTGGGTGGGAACTTTGAGGTAGCTAAGCCAACTCACAGACCTGAGAAGCTAAATACTTTCTGCAGTCATCCGACTAGTTGAAGCATGACTAAGATGAACACAGCCATCCCTTTACTTTCAGCCCAGTGCACATTTTATTACCACAGGATGTTGCTTCTTAAGAATACTATTTAATTGGCCTATTATTTCAATTAATAATGTCTGTTTTCAGGAGAGGGAATGTTCAGGGGATTTTAGAAAATGGTGGCAGTTTACCCCTCGGATCACTTTGTTAACATTACTGATCTTCCACAACAGAGCCATCTTGTCTACGTCTTATTTGGGAAGGAAGTAAAGAAAGGGATTAAAACAATATTGTAAACATTCACTGAGTCATAGCCTTTCTACAGAAGCTTCAAATCTTGGCTGGATCTAACCCAGCAAGGGCCAACTTCTTAGAGCTAGAAAGGGTGGGGCTGTTTGTTTTCCTGGTAGTCTGCTTGTTAAACAACACAGCCAGAAATAATTTGGGGGCAGTGCGCCTGGGTGGCTCAGTGGGTGAAGCGTCTGCCTTCGGCTCAGGTCATGATCCCAGGGTCCTGGGATCGAGCCCCGCATCGGGCTCCCTGCTCTGCGGGGAGCCTGCTTCTCCCTCTCCCTCTGCTGTTCCCCCTGCTTGTGCTCTCTTTCAAATAAATCAATAAAATCTTAAAAAAAAAAAAAAAAAAGAAGTAATTTGGGGGACAATTAGGTGAAAATCGAAAAATGTCAACAGTGATAAAAGTTCACCGAAAGGTTTGATTTGGGATGTAAGGGGGAAAATGTATGGACAGTAAGGGCGTGCTAATAGCAGCCACATTTCTGGGCTCTCGGGAATGTTCCGACCACCCTAATCTGAAGGCTGCCGGTCACACATAACTTCACTTTCCGGTTGTTCGTGGGAAGCTAGGTTTCCACGACAGTGTTGCCCCAAGCGTTGCTGTATGCGCAGCCGAGCACGCAAAACTCGCTAACGCTAAGCTACCATGCATTTGGAATCGGGAGTAACACAACACAGTAACGTGTTTGTGCATGCAAGTAAACCAAAGACAAAAATGATACACAAAATAATGGACCTGAATGTGAAATTACTTAGAATTTACGTTAAATATGGACGCCCCAAAAGATGTAGGTTCAACTAGAGAGGAGCCAAGGACCAAGCCTTGAGAATCTGCAAGCTGGGAAAATAAAGGCATTTTAAAACTCAGGGCATTTCTTTATTATGTAAAACTCTCTTCCAATTGTACCTCTTTACCGAGGTATCCACTCAACTTAAAAATTAACTGTCTGGAGGTACGATTTACATGCTAGAAAATTAGTGTACCCATTTTTAATGTACAGCTAGATGAATTTAGAAAAATGCATACACCGTGTATGTGGCCCCCAACCAAGACAGACAGCACCCCCCTTCACCCCAATTTCCTTATATCTCCCCAGGCGACTCACCAGCTGTCCCAGGACACGCCGTTGGGTATTTTTTCCAGTTTAGAACCTCACGTCGATGGGAATGCACCCGTGTGTCTGACCTCTTTCAACTTGGCATAATGTTTGGAGATTTATCAATATTGTTCTGTTTTATTACGAGTAGCAACCCCTTGTATGAATAGAACCGGATTTGTCTAGCTGCTCACAGGTGGATGGGTGGTCTCCAGTTGGGGGCTGTTTTGAAGAAAGCTGCCGAGATAATTCTTCTACAAGATGTCTGTGGACACACATCTTTATATAGTTAGAGTGAACCCCTAGGGGTGGAAATCCTGAGTCAGATGGTCAGTAGAAGCTTAATGTATAAGAGACTGCAGAGATCATTCCAGATAAAACCCCCACGTGGGCTCCCATAACCAAGGCGTAAAGATTCTACTTTCTCCACGGACTTGTCAGCTCACGGTACGGGCAACTTCACCACATCCTCATTCTCGTGGGTGAACACCTCATCCGATGGTATATTCTTTAAAGATTTATTTATTTAAGTCATCTCTACACCCCATGTGGGGCTCGAACTCACAACCCCGAGATCAAGAGTTGCCTGCTCTACCGACTGAGCCTGCCAGGAGCCCCCGCCTCATTTTAACTCAGTTAAGAGTAGGGCTGGAGGATCCCAAGCAGAATGAAGGGGGGCACATGGGAAACTAGGGAGCCCTCGAAGTCACTGGGGGAAATGAGAAAAGAACGCTGCTCAGGCGCAGAGGTCCCTTTGGGCGAGGGGGAAGCAGTCCTGGGAATCAGTAGGGGTCCTCTGCCCGGTGGGATGGACGGCTGGTCGGGGAGCTGGGGTTCCCTGGAGCAGGTGCGACGCGGGGGGTCAGGGCCCTTTGTATGGGCAGCGCAAATGCAACGTCCCTTGGGACTGTTTGGCCTCATCTAATCAACTGCTGGTCCTTCTGCTCTGCAATGACCCACATCCTAGAAATCAGAGAGAAATACCTCTTTCATGGACAAACTCTTGAATAATTATAGAACTTAAAATGTAGTGTGATGGGCGACCACAGCCACGTTTCCCTTGGTCCCTGCAGCCTGCAGATGACAAGCAGAGACAGAGTAACAGCCCCAGGCCGCCTCCCTCCTGCTTTGGCCTCCGCTCCTCGGGTGACCTCGCCTCTCTACAGGGCAGAACCCCGGCGCGACTCTGCTGCAGGCTGGCCGGGAGCCCGGCGGGTCGCTGTGAGTCGGGTGAGCCCCTCTGCTCTGCACGTGGTCTGGCTGCTGTGTGGACGGGCCTGGAGCGCACGCTTAGGAAGGAGGACGCTGGTGAACGCGGGGGCTGGCGCTCGGGGAAGCTCCGCAAGGGCAGGAGAGGCCCGGGCAGAGGAGGGCAGATCTGAGGAGGCTTTCGGTGGGTAGGCACGTGGCCAGGGCCGAGGCAGCGTGGGTTTCGTGGGTTTGGAGCAGAGAGACGGAGACAAGCCCTGCCCGCTGCCCGTTGGTGTGAGCCAGCGGACTCCGCGGCGTCCCCGGCGACATGCTTCCGCAGAGTGAGGTTAAAAGAGAAAACTCTCCCTCCCAGCGCTACTGACATCACACGTGTGGGGATTTCCTGCACCAGCCAGTTCTCCGGGCAGCACTGGGCGTCCCGCTGTGTGTCCCGCCGTGTGTCCCACCGTGCGTCCCACCGTGTGTGCCACCGTGTGTCCCACCGTGTGTCCCACCATGCGTCCCACCGTGTGTGCCACCGTGTGTCCCACCGTGTGTCCCGCTGTGCGTCCCGCCGTGTGTCCCACTGTGTGTCCCACTGTGCGTCCCACTGTGCGTCCCACTGTGCGTCCCACCGTGTGTCCCCCGTGTGTCGGAGGTAGCGTCACGGCCCCCAGGCGGGGGGCTCCATCCCCCAGGCCGCTCACCCCACATGCCAGCCGCAGGGGCTCCCGGCCCGCGTGGCTCTACAGCAGGGTTCCCACGGCCCCGTCCTCGGGTGCAGTGACTCGCTCCAGGGCTCCCAGAGCCCACACACGGGCGTGTGCCGGCTTATTCCAGAACCCAGGATATGATGAAGGATACAGATGAGCAGCCAGATGAAGACGCACGTAGGGTGAGGTCTGGGAGGACCCCCCGCGGAGCTGGGGGCATCACCCTCTCCACACCTAACATGTTCACCCCCCTGGAGGCTCCCCGAGTCCCCCACTGTTGGGAATTTTATGGGGGTTCCTCACGTGGGCGTGATGGAGCATGAACTCCATCTCCAGCTCCTCTCCCTCCTCGGAGGATGTGGGGTGCGGCTGGAGGTTCCACGCTTCTGACCGCGGCCCGGGGCTTCTGCCGAGCAGCCCCCAGCCTGAAGCTATGCCCAGTCACCTCATTCAAACAAACGTGCTCCTCCCACCCAGGAAGTTGCAAGGGGTTTGGGGGCTCCGCGTCAGGAGCTGGGAGCAGATAAATGGATGTTCTGTATTCTATCACAAAGGTGTGACAAAAACCCTATTACAGAGGGTGGAGAAGCAGACAGGGCAGTTGGGAATTAGAACGCCTGAGCATCTTGGGGTGGGTTCAGCATTCCCTGGGAGGGTCTGCGGGAACAGAGGTGGAGGCCCACCCGCGCTCTCTGTGTGAGAGTCGGCCAGTTTGCGTGGGGGCCTGCGGGGGTCAGGAGGATCCGTCCGTTTGGTGCACTGACATAAAGCTGGCTGAAGTCTGGGGAAGAAAGCTGCCGAGATGGTGTTGAGCAGGAGCAGGGACACCCTGTCCCCGATAAGAGCTGAGGATGACACGTCCCTCTGCGTGCGGATAGGAAGGGGCCAGAGGGCGGTCACCCCCAGCCTCAGGATTTAGATAAGATGGGAGGAGACGGAAGGTGTGGATGGTCAGCCCCACGGGGTTGCTCGAGGTTGGAACCCTCGGGAGGGAAGGTCAGTGACCCCGACAGCCCCAAACGTGCTCTCTGTTGGTGGCTGGGCCGCTCCCGGCTCCCAGAGTGAGCCGGGAGCTGCAGACCCTCGCTGATGGATCCGACTGCTGCAGCCGTGCCGGCCTCAACCTCTCCGCAGCCTCAGGGCACCCGAATTCCCAGCGCCCACGGTGCCTCCTGGCCACTCCACCCCCTCTCCCCGGCCTTCTCCTAATGGTCCTCAGACGACAGTGGGGATGGGGTTGATGACGGAATGAGAACACGTGCCGTCCTCCGACACCTGGCTGGGGCTCGAGATGCCTACTTCTCACTAATGGAGAGCCGCAGGACAAGGGGACAGGTTTGGGTGCAGGTGCCCCTCGAGTCACGGCCTGCTCCAGGCTGTGTGTCTTGCTAGGCATGGACGATGCCTATGCTTGTCAGCACTGAGAACTGCAGCTTGTTGTGGGCAGAACCAGGGCTCTCGGAACAGAAAAGAACCTTCTAGATCATCCATAGGAGTCTTCTTCCTTTGTCCCTTCTTTAATATTCTTTCCCAGCTCCAGCTCCTCAAACTTGGAACTGTTCTGCCAGAGGCTTAGTCTGGAGGAGAGGAGGGAGGGGGAGGGGACAGGGGAGGGAGTTGGGGGAGTGAGGGAGGGGCGGGAGAGGGAGTGGGGGGAGGATGGGGGAGGGTGGGGGAAGATGGGAGAGTGGATGGGGAGGGGGAATGGTGGGGGAGGGAATGGGGAGAGGGTGGGGAGGGTGGGGGAGGGGACAGGGAAAGGAGAGGGGGAAGGATGGGGGAGCATGGGGGAAGAGGGGGGAGGGGATGGGGAGGGAGTGGGGAGGGAGTGAGGGAGGGAGTGAGGGAGGGAGGGGGAGGGAATGGGGAGAGGGTGGGAGAGGGTGGGGGAAGCTGGGGAAGGGGATGGGGAGAGGGTGGGGGAGGGGGAGGGAATGGGGAGAGGTGGGGGAGGGGACCAGGAGGAAGTAGGGGAGGATGGGGAGGGTGGGGGAAGATGGGGGAGGGAGTGGGGAGGAGGTTGGGAGGACGGAGGAGAGGTTGTGCGGTCCATGCCCATGTGAGGAGGGGTGCAGCCCTTCTGACGGCCCTCAGAACCCCAAGTCTCGGCCTGCGGGCCCAAGGAACCAGGAGCATCGGTGTCCCCTCCCTCTCACTTGTGCTGCAGGTGTTTGGTTGCGGAGCTGCTTGCTCTCCTCAGAGCTCTCCCCCTGGGCCTCTCCTTCCACTGGACATGGAGCAAAGCAGGAAAACAGCTTAGTCGTTGTTGCAAGTGCTCTGAGAACAAACAAGTCCCTGTTTCCCGCCTGGAACAATGCTCGCTTCTCCCCACCAGATTCCAGCGATCTGTCTGGAACAGAGGGGCAGTGTTAACCCCCTGATCTTCCCAGGCCCCTCCACCCTCTTCTCCAGTTCTTCTGTCTTCTTTCCCTCTCCTCCCCACAGCGGTCATCCATTCGGCCTGCCATCCCTCCAAGGGGCATGGGCAGGCAGGTGGGAGGTGCATATGTTTGGGGCGAGTGGTGACAGGGGCACATGGGGAGAATGCGGCCTCCGTACTTAGGGCGCCCACACGATTCCCCTCTTCCTGCTTTCCTGACCATCATCTTCTGCTGACCAACACGCACTCCAGTTCAGCGGACGGGATCCTGGGCTGAGTTGAGGCATCCATAGACACTCTCCACTGGTCCTCTGTGTCCTGCTGTCCTTCTGGGGCACTTAGCAGCTGGGGGCCAGGGAGGCTCGACACCCTGCAATTCACGAGTCACGGCCTGGTCCTGCAGGCCAGTTTTGTGCACACCCCACACTGCCGACCAGGGTTCCACTGGGCCCCCATGGTGGGAAGCTGTTTATAACCATCTGACCCTGAAACCCAACTCTGTCCAACATGTGTGCAGGTAAACGGGGTTCCCAGGAGTACAGCCCTGAGCACCAGGGGGGGGTGGCCAGCTCCGCGGGGAAGCCGGACCAGAGGCGGCTCACCTGTGGTTTCCAGAACAGTTGCGGCATCACGGCCCAGGCCGCTCACGCTTTTCCTGATTCCTTCCTAACAGCTTTGTTGAGATATGACCGACGTACGAGAAACTGTGTGTAACGGAAGTCACAACTCAGTGAGCTTGGACGTCTGCGTACACGTGTGAAACCATCGCCACGGTTCAGACAGTGAGCACACCCACCCTGCTCCACTGAGGACCGCCTAGCCCATCAGAAGCCCGTCCTGGTGGATTCCTGATTGGCGTCTGTGTCAACCTAGTTGCCTGTCTTTGTTTTAGTTGAGAACTTCGTGAAGACACAAAATGATCAGTTGATTGGCAATGAGGCCACACCAGGAAATGAACTGTGTGAGGTTTGCCACATGCTCTGCCCCAGTGTGTGTCTTTGACTGTCCTCAGGGAGCTGGACGCGCTTCACCAGGAGTGGCTGCCCGAGGCCATCGGCAGCCCCTTCTGATCAGCCGGGTCCCTCCCCTGGTGGCCCACGCGGGCCGGACCGTCCCCTAGGAGGTCCTGTGTACCCACCGCGTGCCAGGCATGGTCAGCAAGCTGTGTGGGGGGATTGGCACACAAACACAGTGGGGACCATCCCTGGGACAGGAATTCGAGCGTCAAGGATGGGACAGGAGGAGAGGGGCTTATGGAAACCTGCTGGAGGGGATGGAATGAGGTGGGGCTGTGGGCAGGACAGATCGTGAGATGGATAGGCCATCGGGGTGGTATTTCACGATAACTGAACACGAGATGTGTGTCTGGCCCTCCGTTTGGTGTTGGGAGGGAGGCCCAGAGGAAGCCTGGCGGCCCCCGTGGCTCAGAGCTCACAAGGGAAGAGCCAGACACATGAGAACACTGGGGGCCGAGACTTCTAAGTGGTCTCAACACAGCCGGGGGCATGGGAGGGAGCTTTCCTTAAACCCGCACTGTGTGCTCTGAGCTGCTGTCCCTCCGAGACCTCCCTGGAGTCACGTGTGCCGCCCCCAGGCTTCACTGCGGTCCTTGACTGCGTGGCACCGGCTGGGCTCCCCCTTGTTGACTACTCTCCCATCACACTATGTAGGCTGTCACTTGACCACCGACAGAACCTTTAGCAAACACACTTGCAGCTCTGGGTAGAATGCCAGGCGGATGCGTGCCCACGGCCACATTTAATCTTCACCCCCAAGGGCCTCCTGAGCTGGGAGTAGCTAGTTGTAGTTAAGCCTGTCTACGTAGGAGAACTCGGAGGCCCAGGGAAGTGTCGACACATGTCCAAGGTCGCCCAGCTGGGAGGTACCAGAGACCTGGCCCTGGGGGACCTGGTTCCAAAAGCCTGTTCTGCCCTCCCACCGGGAACAGTGCTGTGTCTCTTTAAGCAGCTCATCTCTACTCTAGGGATGAGATTTTGTGAGTAGGTCTAAAGGCAGGGTGAGCCAGAGAAATGGAGCCCCTAGGAGACAGATTTTCAGAGGTCCGTTGCAGGGGCTTGGCTGGTGGGATGTCGGGGATGGCTGGGAGTCAGAACTGCCCAGCGTGGGCTGTGGGAGCTCTCAGGCAGGAGCTGAACCTCTAACTCTGCACAGGTGTCTCTTGGGTTCTCTGTCTCTGGAGGACCCTGGCTGATAGAACTGTTTCCCTGCTGCTCCTTACCACTTGCTAGGGTCAGTCTAATTGTAGCCATTCTTTTATGCGTGTGATGGCATCTCATTGCGGTTTTCATTTGGATTTTCCTGAAAATTATACTGTTGAGCACCTTTCCTGTTCTAATTGGCCATCAGTAATCTTTTGTCAGGGATTTGCTTTTAAATACACTTTTCTTGTTGATTGTAGTAATTCTTTATTGGCAAGTCCTTTAGTTTGTGTATTGCAAATCTTTACTCCCAGTCCGTGCATTGCTTCTCATTTTCTTAATGGCCATGAGATAAGCAGAAATGGCACATTTTTATGGAGTCCAATTCAATCCTTTTAAAGAGTGCATTTTTTGTCCTACCCCAAGACTGATATTTTCTACATTTTTTCCCAGAAATTTTATAGTTTAAGGCTATGATCCATCTCAAATTTCTAAATTCCATTTTTAATTCTAATAATTTCTTTGTAGATTATTTTGGATTTTCTATGTACAAAATCCTATTATCTGGGAATAGTCATATTTTCCCACCTCAATCTTCATACTTTTTGTTTTTCTTGCCTTATAACACTGGGTGGATTCTCCAATACAATTTGAATAGAATAGTGATGTTTGAAGATTTTAACACACCTTTCTCAATATCTGGTAGAAACAGTAGACGAAACATTGGTAACAAATATGACCAAACTGACATACACGGAACATTACATAATACGTGCAGAATACATTCTTCTCAAGTGCTCATAGAACATTTACCAAAATACACGGTATGCTGGGCCATGAAGCAAGTCTACAAATTTTAAAAGCCTGAAATTATATAGATTATATTCTTAGACCGCAGGGGAATTGAGCCATAATCATAATGAAAAGAAAACCAAAAAGTCTTTCAATGTTTAAAAATTAAACCTAACTTTTCTAAATCTCCTAAGGGTCAGAGAGGGAATCACAGTGGAAATTCTCAACCTTTCCCACATCAGGGCTCACAGACGATGGTATTCTATCCGTGAAGAGCGCTCACTATCATAAGCTAGACAGGAGTTAAGCCTCAAATCGGAGTTCTGCCTGCCCCAGCCACACTCGGCAGCCTTGGCCCCTCTGGTGGCCCCGAGCTAAGGGGGTCAACATGGCCATATGGGATTGTGAAACTCCAGTCTGGACTTCTAGTTATGATGGTGCTACTGTATTGTCCTCATAGGTCCAAAAACACAATTTCTGAGGGCAATATGACACAAAAAAAATGTGTCATATTTCACTTTGTGATTGTCCTTAAGTTTTTGAAAATAAGCTTGTGAGCCATCTATTAGAAATGTTGATTCAATCTGTTTTCATTCTTCTGGGAAAATAAATAGACCCAAATGATTATTATGACGTACTGAGCACCTGCTCTTACCAGAGGTCACACGGGCTCTTTGTAGAGTTCTCCCTTTTGAACTTCTAAGCTGAGATGTAGATATGATTAGTCACATTTTTAGATGGTTAGAGACTGTGTAAGTCACACAGGATTTTATTAGGGTCAGAAACTAAAGTAGGATCCCCAAATGGACTCCAAATCCCTTGTTTATTCTACACATGGTACTATTTTCCTCTTACCTCAGGTCTTCCTGATCTGGAAATGTAACAAGTGTGTGGCAAACTAATTCAGCTGGCCTTTTTACCTCTGTCCATCATGGCCATTAAGATAATTATCTGGGTGGAAGACCTTTGAGTAAGGTACTAAAAAAACCCCTAGGAATAGAGACATTCTAATATTTTTCTGATATTAAAGTCACTGTAAGGAAATATATTTTGTCATTGATTCAGCCCTCAGTATCTTCACAGTGTGCAGTAAAGACAGGTCTAAAATAGTATTTATAAAAATAGCTCAGCCTGTTCCACAAAATGAGCAAATGCTAACAATAAATACTGCTAAAACATTCCCTTACCTACTATTATTTACTTCCCAACCCCTGTAGTCTTTACATATTATGACTATGATTTACATCAGTCAAAATTTGCAGGGAAAGACCTTATACAGAACATCTGAGCTTTAGGGGTACATAATGTTTTAATTAACTGTGACAATTAGCTACTTTGTTTTATTCTAGAAGCCCAGGGAATGGGGCCAGAGATCTCTAAGGTGTCTGGCAGTTCTAAAATTCTGACTTTAAATTACTTCCATGACTCAGAGATTTGGGTAGAAGGGGAGGAGTCCAGTGTCTGTGAACGCCTCTGTTACCTGTAACCAGGTAACATTCTGTAGGTGTCATTGTGGTTTCTTTGTATTCTTGTTTAAGATACTTTTGTCCCAAATTCCTCCCTTTCAGTAGTAATTATAACAATAATCCATTTTCTTTTTACATTATAGAATAAATGCTGCTGGTTAACAACAGCACAGAGGACGACGGTCTTGTTCACGCTGGACCCTCGGGTGCAGACCCAAGCACATGCGTGTCTCTTCAACCACAAATAGACTCACAGTACAAGGATGCTCTGAGAGCCTAAGAAGCACTTAGCCATTCCAAGGGTGAAACCAGGTGAGGCTCTTCCTTCTTAGAGCACTACTTGAGGCTCTTAAATTGCCTGCGAACTGTGTGACATCCTTGCATATGCTAACGCCCAAGCCTTGGCGGGTCCGAGCAGCTGACCTTCTGCAGAGCCAGGACCGCCCCTGCTGGCAGGCCGAGCTCCCCAAGGGACGGGGCGGTGCTCTGGGGGTGGTCTGCAGCCCCAGGGGTCCGCGGGATAGGGCGGGTGTCTGGGGGGGTCCTGCCCGCCGACCCCACCCACGTGTGCGAGCCTGGGGGTCCTCGGGGAAGGGCGCGTGCCCGGGGGGGGTCTCGCCCACCGAAACCTCCCACGTGTGCACAGCCCCAGGGTCCGCGAGAAGGGCCGGGTTGGGGGGAGGGGGTCCCTGCCTACGACCCCGCCCACACGTGCACGGCCCGGGGGGCCGAGGCCGCGGACGGGCGGGGGGGGGATGGGGGTCCTGCGCACGACCCCGCCCACGCGTGCAAGCCGGAGGGTTTGCGGGGAAGGGAGGGTGTCTGCGGGCTCTGCCCCCCCACCCCCCGCCCACGCGTGCGCAGCCAGGCGGGGCGTTGGGCTTAGGAAGGGCCGCGGGCGGCCACGTGGCCCCGCAGGAATGCGCGGGCGTGAGGGTGGAGCGAGGCCGCGGACGGGCAGGCGCGGAATCCAATGAGCTCCTGGCACCGTCTGATCCGACCACTCAGGGCGTGGGGGTGGAGCTGCCTCCCTGTGGGCGGGGCCGGGGCGCATCCCCTGGCGGCAGAAGCGGGGCGGGGTGAGGGGCGCTCAGAGGGACGGCGGGCGGGGGTCCCGGCTGGGTGAGTGCGGGCTGGCGGGCCGGGCTTCTTGAGGGGTGAGTTCGGGCCGGGAGGTGGGGATCGCGGGGGGACGGTGCGGGGGTCCGGGTGGGGGCATGAGTGTTGGGGAGGCTAGGGTTGCGGTGGGGAGGGTGCGGGCCCGGGCGTGGAAGCGGGGGTCCTTGAAGGGCGAGTCCAGCGAGTTAATCGCGGGGCTTCGGACGAGGTTTTTTTTTTTCCTTTGAAAGTCTTCTTTTGCCGAATGCTCCCGAACTCGCTCAGTCCCGCCGATCTGTGGATTCTGGGCTGCCCGCCGCCCGAGATCTGCGGGTCGGGGCGCAGACAGCTCGGGGAGTCCCTTGTTTCCCAGGAACAGTGCAGATAACGGACCCAGCGTAGCCCCCCGCTTCAGTGGGGTGTCCTCGTAGCTCCTCTGAGACAGACTGCGCAGGTAACGGCCCGCGTGCAGCTCCGCAGCTTCAGAAGTGTGTCCCCTGTGCCCTTGGGCAGACTGTGCGGGTAAGGGACCACAGGCAGCCCCCCAACTTCAGTGGGGTACCCCCCGTCCCCTGGCACAGACAGTGCAGGTAGTGGGCCCCTGAGCAGCACCCCAGCTTCAGGGGGTCCCCTACCGCTCCTGGTCCAGACATGCAGGTAACAGACCATGAGCAGCACCCCAAGTTCAGCAGGTGTTCCCCGCTCCCACTCACGAGGTGTGGCGGTAACAAGCCCCTGAGCAGCAGCCCCCAACTTCAGCATTGTGCCCCGTGTCCCCAGGGATGGTGGTGCTAGGCTGTCAGGATAGTGCAGTAGGGTCCTCCAGGTGGGGGCCTGGAGGCTGCAGTAAACCAGACCCCACTCAAGTTGCATGAGAAATGAGGAGCTGAGGTGTTTATTTGGAAGAGTAATTTCCCTTTTCCTATAAAGACAAAGTCATTGGTCTACTTCAGGATGAAGGTAATTGCTACTTAAAAAATATGTTTGCCCTTCCCCCAGAAACTGAAGCAGGTGTGCGGGCCACAGGTCAGGAGGTGCTTACTTATTCCCACCTGGCCACACTTTTCTGTGAGACCTGAAGTTTTGACCATGAACACTTGAGTAAATGATTCAGCTTGTCACAGGGCATCAATGTTCAGAAAAAAACAGCAGATATATTTGATGTAATGTACTATTCATGTCCGTGACTCACTTTTGCTAGAGGTAAAACTTCTCATTAACCCAAAATCTCATGGGCTCTTCTCTTTTCTCTAGTTGAGTCACAAAGTAAGACTTAAGTAGCTGTCAGCATTCTGGATTTGGTGCAAGATTTACTTAGTTTCCCTGCAGGTAGAATATTGCAGGGGATAACATTTTCTCTGTTCTTTTATTGCTTACAAAATGTATTTTGAACATCTGTTTCCTAGGAAATCACTTTTATTAGAAAGGGAAGATGAGAATTACTCTGTGTTTTTAAAATATAATTTGCTCCTTAATCTAACAGCATTTATTTGATTGGCCCGAGGATATGATTTCGTGGCTCACATCTAGGGTTAGGTGTATCGTGTCTTTTTGTCATCAGATACAGACTTTGGTGATGTCATTTGTCTAAGATTCTCTTTCCTAATTGAGGAGTCTTTTCATCAAAAGAGTTACAATTAGGGTAGATGAAAATTCAAATATAATCAGGATAGCCTTTTACCTTAAAAAGTTGAGCTTGACTTTTTAATTTTACTGTATGTATCATCTTGATATTTTGAGGTGCTGTATTTTCTCTGTAGTTTCTTTTGTGGTGAAGTCAGGAGGAGAGTCTTTGGGAATTCTGGATAGAGGCATGCTGGTGGCTTCAAGGGGCTTGGTGTCAGGAGCCCTGGGTTGAGTTCTGGAACTGCTTGCCTGACCCTGGGTGAGTCAGGTTATCCCACAGAGCTTCCGTTTACTCCTTACGAAATTGTTGGAAAGTAATATTTATGACTTTATATAGAAACTGTTCTGCCTAATGAAGAGCAACTAAAAATGAGGTGATTTAGGCTGTATTATTCTGTAAATAATAGTTTTAAACCCCCCTGTCATAGGATATGGTATTTTATTGCACAAGGAGTCCTCAGAAGGCTGTGATGAAAGATTCAGATCTCAGAGCACGTTTATGTTCCATTGGTCTGTTACTTACAGTTTGCCCAGGTAGGAAGGTAAGTGGAGAGAAATACGACAGAAGAGGAAAGTAGGTGTGAACCATTCATTAGGTAGCCTTCCACCTTTCCCATGAAAGCCTTGGGCCAGTGTCATTTTGGAAGAAGAGGGGGAATCCTGGAGCTCTGCAGTAGACGGGGGAGTTCAGGTCTGGGTAAAGCTGACAGGGGTCCCGGAGGAGAGCTGAGTGCATTCTGCAGGAGGGTGTGGGCAGGGCGAGCTCCAGGGGTGGCAGTGGGTCTCCCATGTGAGAGCTGTGACAGGTGAGGGCCGTGAGCATGTTCCTGGCTGAGGACATGTGAGGCACAGGTGAGAGCTGGCCGAGCACCTTCTGTGCCACCAGCCTCACCCAACACACCACCTCATCGTCCGTCCCTGTCACTCCAGGTCAGACTCCTCGGAGTAGCCAGGCTGAGACGCTTCTTCGTGCTTCTTTCTTTGCATGTGGGGGAAGTTGCAAAATTTAGATGATGGAAATGATGGATCATCAGAACATCTGTTACTCTTTTATTTCCTGCTCTTCTTTAAGTCACCGCAGTGAATCGGACCTGTTAGGGGAAGGGGTATCTCTGGGTTATTTCCTATTTTAATTAAACAATGGGAAAACGATCTTTTGAAATATTAAAAGAATCCTTTGTGGGTGTTCATGTTTTCCTCTTCCATGAACCACATTCCGATATTAGGAATTATGTTTTAAAGTAAACACAGCCTCAGAGCTGTAACAGGGTGCGGTGCCCTTTGTGAGAGGGACACATGGAGGAGTGTAGGTTCTTTAGGAGCTCGGGGAGTGGCTCATCGTGCTCCCAAAGGAAATCGAGCCCCGTGTTAGCCTTCCCCGGGGTAGGGGGCAGCTTACCTGGTGGCCCATCCTGGGCTCTGGAAGCTTGACCCAGTGATCACTTGGGACTTGAACTGGGGATTTTATGAAGATAACAGAAGGAATGATGAAGGGTGCCTGCATCCTTTGTACTCGGACAACTCCATGTAGCAAAGGAACTCTTCACCTGTGAGGCATGTCGGGATCCCTGAGGGTGTGGGCTTTGCTTCCTGGGCTGAGGTTGTGTCTTCATCCTTATCTGGACCAGAGCCATGTTGTGTGGCTATGGAGATCCAGACCCTTATGTGACCACGTCATCATCATCATTATTATTATTATTATTATTTTAAGAAAGCAATATAGACATTGACTTCAAGATACAAATATCAAAAGGAAAAACACAAGGTCAAATATATATATAATGACTGAACTCGTGGCATCTGTCATTAGTATGGGTAGTGTAGGGCTGCCCGTATGAGAAAGAGCAAGGAATTATATTTTGATTAGAAGTGTGCTGTGCACACGTAGTGTTTTATTCTATCATTTGCCTTATTTCTCTGAAGGGAAACTAGAGTGGTGACTGGAGCTTGGTTTCCGACTTTAAGGAATGGGAGACAAGTGAATTGAAAGAGCAGTGTTGATGGTGACATGGTGCTCAGTGCCCAGTGAGGGAAGGTTTGAAGCTCGGACTTGGAAGCGTTGGTGTTCAGCGAGGATGCTGTCCGAGTTTCCAGCACATGGAGTCACTTGGCTGGTGTGCCTAATCGGGCCAGTTCCTGCCATTCTAAGGACAGCTTGGACGTGGCTTGAGACCCTAGGGCATTTGTAGAGTGGTCTGGATGGGACACCTGTGCGGGTCAGTGTAGACACAACCCAGGGAATTCCAGAGCTAACGATGAGCACATTTCTGAGTCTGGAGTTTGCTTCTCTGTGGGAAGCGTTGAGCTGGAGTGGAAAGAATTCACTGCGTCTTTTTACTCACCGTGTGAGCAGGTCTGAGCCTGGCAGGGCCCGTCGGATCGGACAGCCGAGAGGTTGTGGGCTGTTGCTTGCTCCCTCCCAAGGACAGGGACTGGGCTCCCCGCCCGGCCAGCCCTCCTGCTGCAGATGTGATAAGACAGTTGCTTCACGTTGGCTTCTCGAGCCCGCGGCTCCGCAGGGTGGTTGGTGGGAAGCGGAGTGGATCATGCGCGGCGCGCTGCCTGCTCCCTGGGAGGAGCTGCTGCGAATGTCCTCTGCGTGGGTTCTGTGATTTCAGCCGGCAGAAGCACCGCTTCCAGAGCCACACCCCTGAGAAACCCTCTCTGCACGTTCCTGTGCTGCGGGCAAGAGGTCACTTTTCATTGGGAACTGAGATCTCAGCTCCTCTATTTGGATCTGAGGCCACACGAGACACCAGGCTCCATGCAGGTCTAGTTCCGCGTGGGGCCGGAGGTGCGAGACTGAGGCCGAGCCTGGGCGGCCTGCTGACCCAGCTGCAGGCTCCTTCCTGAAAACTGTGCAGCAAAGCCTGGTTTGTGATGACGTCACAGGAAAGAGGGACAGGTTCAACACTCTGACCACAGGAGGATTCTGGACTTCAATCCCAGGTGGTTGGTGCAGGGAGGAGAGATGTCTGTTTCCCAGGACCTTGGCCAGAGGGAGATTTGGACCCTGGGATGGGTCTCTGCTCAGCTTTCTGAGATGAGTACCTCGGGCAAGGAGAGGAAGTGTGTGTGCTCACCTGTAATCGAGGAAGGTGTCTGGTTTCAGGTTGCATGGGCAGGTGGATTCCTCATATGGCTCATTTTCCTGATGGAGTTCAGGGTGCAGTAGGTGGACCCCCTTGTCCCAGCACCCTGGCTGTGCAAGAGCCCTGGGGCACCTTTTCCCCGGGGCTTTGGACCAGGAAATCGGAGGGAGTCAGTGGTGAAACCATCAGTGTAGGCCTCCGGTTCTGCCCTGCCGAGATGGACTGGTGACTGTGATAACTGCTATGGAAATACAGAGCAGGAGACAGGGCTGGGGTGCTGAAGGGGAGGTAAGGGTGGTGCTTGCTATTCACATAAGAGCTAGTGGGCCCTCACAAGGAAGGTGATCCTTGAGTCAAGATCTAAAGAAGGTGAGTGATACCAAGTCAAGAACATTCTAAACGGGAGGGAAAGCATGTGCAAAGGCCCCGGGGCAGAAGCATACCAGGTACGTCCAGGAGCAGCAAGAAGGCCCTGTGGCCACAGGAGACAGCCTAGGACATGACCTCAGGGAGGGGACAGAGGGAGACAGCCATTGCAGGGCTGTGACCCCATGGGACCCTGTTTCACTGGGCCATCCTGGCTACAGTGTTGAGAACAGATGACAGAGGTTGATGATGTGCAAGGGAGGTCCATGATGAAGCTTTTCCAGGAACTCAGGCAAGAGATGGGCTCCAGTGTGGACCAGACAGCTGGCCTCGGAAGGAGTGGTTAGTCCTATTCTGGGTACGTATTGAAGATGGAGCTCACAGGATTTGCTGATGGATTAGGTATTGGGCATGGGAGAAAGGAGGAACTGGGGTAACTCCCAGCTGTAGTTGGTTGTCCTGACCTGAGCGAGGGGAAGGAGGAGGTTTCTGGGGGAAGGAGGTCATCTGTGTTCCCCATGCTGAGGAAGGTGCCTTTCATGGTGGATCTGCTGATGTTTGTGTCCTGGAGAACATTTAACATCTACTCCCTCAGCAGCTTTCAAGTACAAGTATTCCCCACTTTTTAGAAGTTCAAGGTAAGACACTTGGCTTTTTTGAAAGATCTACGTCATTACCCGGCTTCAGTAACAGGAAGAAACCTAAGAGGATTTCCCTCCTATAAAAAAAGTCGAAAAGTGAGCATCGCGTTCAGCGTCTGTTCTGCGGGGAGCCACTGCAGAGGCGGCCTGCACCCCAACCAGCTCCTTCCTGGGAACCGCTCTTCGCGTCCAGCTCCCAGTGTTTTGAGTTGTGTCTGTGAGCATCTGTTGTGCTTTATCTCCATTTATTTTGGGCATCCATTAGGAAGTTGTGTCCCGAGGCCTAAGAAAGCCAAGGAGAAGTCATTTTTGGAGTCTGAGCACGCTCACTAATTTTTCTGTATAAATGAACGGTAATTCCTCCCTTGGTTTCCACCATTCCTCCTGTGAACGGTTTCCTAGGAACTCTGTACTTTCAAATAGCGGGGGAACCTGTACCCCATCCCGCAGGGTGAGCTTTAGTCTCCTTGCTGCACAGAACCTTCCCTGACTTACCTGTTGTATCTGTGGAATTTTGGATTTCTCACACCCTTCGCTCATTTTGCCCAGCCCCCGCCCCGGCCCCCGGCAACTGCCAATCTGTTCTTTGTACTTAGGAGCTCATTTTTATTCCACATAAAATGAGATCATATGGAATTTGTCTGTCTTATTTCAGTTAGCTGTCAGGTCCATCCAAGTTGTTGCAAGTAGAAGAAGTTCTCTTTTTACGGCAGAATAGTATTCCACTGCATGTGTATTATACTGTGTTTTCTTTTTCCATTCATCCATCAGTGGACACGTTGGTTGTTTACACACACTGGCTATTGGGAGTAATGCTGCAGTGAACATGGGGTGCAGATGTCTCTTCAAGGTAGTGTTTTTGTTATTTAGGGTAAATACCTAGAAGTGGGATTGCTGGATCATATGGTACTTCTAGTTTTTGTTTTTTGAGGAACCCCCATACTGTTTTCCAGAGTGGCTGCACCAGCCTGCATTCCCACCAACAGTGTAGGAGGGGTCCTCTTTCTCCGCATCCTGGTCAGCACTTGTTACCTCTTATCTTTTTGATATTAGCCATTGTAACAGGTGTGAGGTGGTCTCTCATTGTGGTTTTGATTTGCATTTCCCTGATGGTCAGTGCTGTGGAGCACGTTTTCACGTACCTTTTGGCCACCTGTATGTTTTCTTTGGAAAGCTGTCTATTCAGATCCTCTGCCCATTTTTTAATTAGGTTGTTTTTTGGCTACTGTTATACGAATTCTTTATATATTTTGAATATTAACCCTTTATGTGATAACATGATTTACAAATATTTTATCTCATTTGGTAGGTTGCCTTTTTATTTTGCTGATGGTTTCTTTTGCTGTGTGGAAGCTTTTTAGTTTGAAATAGTCCTCCTTAATTAATTGATTAATTACTTATTTAATTTATGTGGTGTTGTTGCCTTTGTTTTTGGTGCCATATTCAAGAAGTCATCACCAAAACTGATGTCAGGGAGCTTACTGTGTTTTCTTCTAGGTGTTTACAGTTTTAGAGCTTATGTTAACGTCTCTAATCCATTTCGAGTTAATTTTTGTGTATGTTTTGATGTAATGGTTCAGTTTCTTTCTTTCGCACTGCTCGTATCTGTTCAGTTTTCCCAGCACTATTCGCGGAAGAGACTGTCCTGTCTGCACTCTTGGTTCCTTTGTTGTAAATTAGGTGAACAAGTGTGGGTTTATTTCTGAGCTCTCCCTTCTGTTCTGTGTGTCTGCTTTTATCCAACTACCAAACAGTTTTACTGAATACCATAGCTTTGCAATGTAGTTTGATGTCAGGAAGTGTGATGCCTCCAGCTTTGTTCTTCTCTTTTGAGGTTTTTTTGGCTATTTGGGGTCTTTGTGGTTCCCTACAAATTTTAGGGTTGTTTTATTGTTGTGAAAAACACCACTGGAATTTTAATAGGAATTGGATTGAATCTGTAGTTAGCTCTGGGTCACGTGGACATTTTAACAATACTCTTCCAATCCATGAACATGGAATATCTTTTTATTTATTTGTATCTCTTTCAATTTCTTTCATCAGTGTCTTAGAGATTTCATTGTATCGGTTTTTAACCTCCTTGGTTAAATTATTCCTAGTTTTTTTTTTTTTTTTTTGATGTGGTTATAAATGGGATTTTCTTAATTTTTCTGATAATTTGTTATGTATAGAAATGCAACAGATTTTCGTATATTGATTTTGTATCCTGCAACTTTACTGAATTAGTTTTAGCCATTTTTTGGTGGAGTCTTTAGTGTTTTCTGTAGGTAGTATCATGTTTTCTGCAAATAGAGATGGTTTTGCTTCTTCCTTACCAATTTAGTTGCCTTTTATTTCTTTTCTTGCCTAATTCTGAGGCTAGGGCTTCCAGCACTCTGTTGAATAAAAGTGGTGAGAGGACATCCTTGTCTTGTTCTTCATCTTAGAGGAGAGTCTTTCAGCTTTTCATTGAGGATGTTGTGAGCTGTGGACTTGCCATGTAGGCCCTTTATTATGTTGAAGGACATTCCCTCTAGACCCACTTGTTGAGAGTTTTTTTGGTAAGTCATAACTGGATGTTGAATTTTTTCAAATGGTTTTTCTGCATTGGTTGTAATAATCATATGATTTTTATCCTTTTTATTAATATGGTGTCTAATTGACTGATTTGCAGATGTTGAGCGATCCTTGCATCCCTGGAATAAATCCCACTTGATCATGGTGTTTGATCCTTTTAACGTTGTGCTCATTTTGGTTTGCCACTCTTTGGTTGAGGATTTTTTTTTTTCAAGATTTTATTTATTTATTTGGCAGAGAGAGACAGCGAGAGCAGGAACACAAGCAGGGGGAGTGGGAGAGGGAGAAGCAGGCTTCCTGCTGAGCAGGGAGCCCGATGTTGGTCTCGATCCCAGGACCCTGGGGATCATGACCTGAGCCGAAGGCAGATGCTTAACGACTGAGCCACCCAGGCGCCCCATTGGTTGAGTATTTTTACATCTTTATCAGGGCTATTGGCCTGTAATTTTCCTTCATTGTATTGTCTTTGTCTTGTTTTAGTATTAGGGTAATGCTGGCCTCCTAAAATGCATTTGAAAGTGTTTCCCATTCTTCATTTTTTTTCTTGAAGAGTTTGAGAAGTATTGGTATTCTAATTTTAATGTTTGGTAGATCTCATCAGTGAAGTTGTCTGGCCTTGGATATTTGTCGGGAGGTTTTTGATTATTCACTCAATCTCCTTATTAGTAATTGGTCTGTTCAGATTTTCTGTTTCTTCGTGATTCAGTCTTTGTAGGTTGTTTGAGGGAATTTTCCATTTCTTGTAGTTTGAACAATTTGTTGGCTTGTAATTGTTCATGCTAGTTTCTTACGATCCTTTGTATTTCTGTGGTGTCCGTTGTAATTGCTCCTCTTGTACTTGTGGTTATTTGAGGCTTTTCTCTTCTTTCCTTGCCAGGTCTAGTGAAAGGTTTGTGAATTTTATCTTTTCAAAAAAACAGCTCTTCATTTCATTGATGTTTTCTATTGTCTTTTTGTCTTTATTTCCCCCCACTCTGATCTTTGTTATTTCCTTCCTTCTGCTAACTTTGGGCTTAGTTTGTTCTTCATTTTCTAGTTCCTTGAGGTATAAAATTGGGTTGTTCATTGGAGATTTTTCTTGTTTCTTAATGTAGACATTTGTTGCTACAAACTTCTCTCTTAGAGCTGCTTTTCCTGCATCCCATAGGTTTTGGGGGTGTAATGTTTCCATTTTCATTTGTCTCAAGGTATTTTTTCTGATTTTCTTTGGATTTCTTCTTTGACTCATTGGTGGTTCAGTAGGATATTGTTTAATCTCCACATATTTGTGTTTTTTCCCATTTTCTTGTGCTTGATTTCTAGTTGCATACCATTGTGTTTGGAAGAGGCGCTTGATATAGTTTCAGTCTTCTTAAATGATTGAAACTTGTTTTGTCACCCAACCTGTGCTTTGTCCTGGAGAATGCACCATGTGCACTTGAGAAGTATGTGTATTCTGCTTTTCAGGTGAATGTTGTGTGTTAAGTCCATCTTGTCTAATGTGCCACTTAAGGCCAATGTTTCCTTATTTTCTGTCTGGACCATCTGTCATGCGTACTCTACCTTAAGACTTAGTGGTGCTCAAGGAGAAAATGCCCACCACTTTGGAGGGCTGCAGGTTAAGGAGTCTTTAGTCTCCCAATTATCATCATCTTCATGTTCCTGAGCCTCTGCTCTTGCCCCGTGGCCTCCTGAGTGTTGCCCTCCACCCGACTGGCCCTCCTTCCCGGTGCTCTGACCACATCAGTCCCCTGATCAGACACCTCTGTGGATCCCGTCTGAGCTCAGGATGAGGCCCTGCCCTGGACGGGGCTGCAGGTCCCCATGGCAGGTGAGCTGCCTCTCCTTCTGTCCTGGGGCCTTCCTCCTCTCAGTCTTCCTCTGGGAAGCACTCTCTTCTCCCCAGCTCTGGGCTACTTCTAGCCTCGCAGAGTCTCAGGTGGCTCTATTTCTGCATCCCTGCCACAGGCCTGCTATGTGGGCAGAGTGCCTGTGCCATCTGGGCACCCTCCTCTTCCTCTTCCCGAGTCCACAGTGTGGCTCCAGCCAGTGTTGGGTGTGTGGGCAGCCCCAGCACCCCGGGGTCAGGGGCCCTGTCTTGGGGGGAGGGAGCAGGTGGGGTGGCCCTCCACCCCAGGCTGAACTGCTGCCCCCTGGTGTTTGAGGAGAGTGGCTCGCTGTGCTCTGGGGTGATTGGACTTATTCTGGATCTGACTGATGTAATAACACATCCGCACGGTGCCCCTTCTTCTCTGTGGGAGCGCCTCCTTACGCTTCCTGTAAATAGCACCTTGCTGCGGGAATGGGAGCGCAGGGCCGGCCCCTCCACATGTGCAGCTCTCGCGCCCTGGCACAGTGGTTTCCCTGCGGGGAGCCAGGGGAAGGACTCTGGCCCCCAGGTCCTCCCCAGAGACTTCCGTCTGATTCCTGGTGTCCTTGTCTGTGAGGATGGTTTTTACAGTTGGAATTCACGTTCTGCAGGAAATCTCTGGGCACGTGGGTCGTAGGGGAGGGACTTGGGGTTTTACTGTGGGTCACGTCCTGAGCTGACCCTTTCCTGGGGTGCTCCGGCCCTGTCCTGGGATCGGGCACAGCGTGGTGTGGGGGATGACAGGGAGGCCTGAGCAGGCTGAGGAGGGGGACCAGCCCCAGAACTAATCGGAGAAAGAGGCGTATACTGGTAGGCTGCGTGGGGGTGGGGCGGGGAGCACAGAATGTCTTCACTAGGAGCAGAGGCAAGTGGAGCTTTTCTTCCCCTCCAGGAGTAACTTTCTGCTATTTGTTTTATGAGCGTCATGTTTAATGAAAACATAGGTGGGAAACATTGTCTGTTAAAGAGAGTTAACTTACTCCCCGGTAAGTTTGGGTCACACGAAGCAAGTGTAATTTTGTCCAGGTGATTTTGAGGTTTAGAGAAAACTCTGGATTGTCCCGACTTGGATGACCCATGTGTGTGCATTCAGTGTGGGCCGGCCTCTCAGGAGCTTTCCCGGGGATGTGCTGTTTGGTGGTGAAGCCTTTGCCCTCTGTAGTCTCCTCTTGGTAAACTGGATCCTCAGAGGGTAGGAGGATAGCCCTGTCACGGGTCCTGGCAGAGCCGGTGTGGACCCCAGTCCCGGGGGCCCACCCCTGCCCACCCCGCATCCCAGACTGAGACAGCAAGCAGTCCGTCCAGCTCCTTCCGTAGTTTGGGTATTTAAGAGACGGAAGAGGAGGCCAGTAGGAGTGAGCGGAAGGGGAAGGAGGCAGTGTGCCCCAAGGAGAGGTGAGGGCAGGAGGGGCAGCAGGGGAGGGTACAGGTCTACAGGGTCCTGGGGCCTCCCCACCTCGCTCTCTAGCTGCCCACATTAGGACCAACCAGGAGCACCTGCTGCCCCCAGCAGCTGACCCCTGCCCCCTCTTCTCCTCCCTCTCCCTCCCCTTCCTTCCTCCTCCCCCCACCTTTTTCCCTCCCCTCCCCCGCTTCTTCCTTCCTCCCTCCTCCTCCTCACAAAGCTTTGTTGAAAATGAACCACTTTCTGGGTTTCGTTCCTTATTAGCAGCCCTAAATAATTAGGTGTATGTTTTTTTCAGCTCTGCAAATGTGCGGAGTATGGCTCAGGCATTAGTCAGAGGTTACGTGCCTTCCTTCTTTGGAACCAGCATGTAGCAGCCTGCCTCCTTTACAGGGAGCCCTGTCTGGAAAGGCCACGTGGTGGTGCCCCGTCCTGAGCCACGCTACTCCCTATGGGGTGGGCACTGTGGGAGGGGTGGAGAGGGGCACTGCTCCTTCTCTCTCCTCTGTCTCTCTCTAGAAGAAAGTGATGGGGCCCGTCCTGACTCTAGGTTGGCGAGGGGTAGAGAACAGAGCAATAAACAAGAAGGTGGACATACGGACAAATTCCTCTCAGTCAGTGCAGAGGCCCCGAGGGGGAGGAAGGGGGAGGGGTGCCAAGATCCTGGTGGGGGGAAGGAGGCAGGGGTGCAGAGCCCTGGG
>NW_022589718.1:39317067-39326253 GCF_004348235.1 Phoca vitulina | reverse complement strand
CAGTCCAGCTGGGAGAGGTCAGGAGAGCAGGTGTCCCCAGAGCCCAGGCCCCCAGCCCTCTGCTGCTTCCCTTTCTGCTGCTTCTCAGTGGAAGGGACCTTGGCTGTGAGTGTCCTGCCGTCCTCAGATTCCAGAGCTCCGAGCGTTGCTGTGGCCACAGGTGCGAGCACATCTGCCCTGAGCCTCAGCATCCTGCTGCGCACGTGCCCTGGGTGCTCACCTTGCCCATCTCCACAGATGGTGCAGATGCAAGGAAATGCCGTGGGAGCAAAGGTTCAGGTCTGTTTCTGTGATGTGGCAAAAAGCACGAAAAGCGATCTGGGGTGTTGAGTGGCTGCCCCGGCCTTGGAAACTATCTTGTGATGTGGAGCCACCCAGCCTCTGGATATGTCCTGCGAAATCGTCCCGCAGGGCTCGCCCCTGGACCGCTGCTCTGACGGAATGCGTCATCTTTTTGTTTAAAACCGTGACCTGGGTGCACAGTGCAATCTTTCATTAGGATGCTTAAATTGGAAAGTGACCGCAGTAACACAGCCCAGACTGGAATTATGTCATGCTGCCGTCCGCCGGAGGACAGTGTGTGTAAGCGAGTCTCGTCCCCTGTCCCGAGGTCAGTCTTGGGCAGAGCGGGCTGCAGCCCCACTCAGAGGGTCCCCGGGGAGGGCGCCAAGGTCCAGGCACCACCACATGATGGTGCACAGACGTGGGTTCAGCACCCGCTTGGCTGCAGGGGAAGCAGGCTTTTTGGTGTGGCCCGAAGGGCCCATGGGTGCAGGTCACGTCCGTGGCGCCAAGCAGGCTGTCGGGGGGAGTGCACGCAGGCCTCTGAAATCCGGAAGCAGAATCACGTGTTTTTGGGTTGGCCGCCTGGAAAGGGTCCTTCTCAGGAGCACGGCTTCCCGTGGACGCTGAGTTTGGGAGAAAGCCGTCCCAGAGCGTGCTGTGATCTGCTGGGCCCTCACGGGTGATCCCGAACACAGAGCGCGGCGCCGGAGGCCGGGTCCCAGCGCCCGCTCGGCCCGAGCTGGCCCCAGGGCCGGTCAGGCGCGCAGGGGCCCTGAGCGTGAGCCGTGCGCCTTCTGCGGGGTGGGCCCTCGGCAGCACAACGCCCGAGTCGTCAGTGGGAAAAGGCGCGCCCAGCTGGACTCTGTTCTTCCGCATTTTACGTACAATTAGCACTCATGAAACTTGGACTCTGTGGTTTAGTAAGAGAGTGTTGGAGACGAGTGAACAGTGGGAGGGGAGAGGAGACACAGCGTCCGGCGGCTGCGCCCTAGGTCCTCCTGGAGGAGCCCCAGGCACAAACGCCACCACCTTGTCCCCCGACAGGAAGGATGACTTCTTGTGGCCGTGCCTCCAGCCGGCCTCACGCACGAGCAGAACCTGTGCTGAGATCAGACCCAGTAGAAAGCTTTGCCCGAAAGCCCGAGGACCCCTCTGGCTCCCCAGGGCTCTGTTTCTCGGGGATGTTGTCCACGAGCTCACAGTGCAGGGTGTCTGTACCCCTGGTCTGTGGCGAGACTGTTGAGTAGCTGCACACGCCGGTCCTCACCTCTTGGGTGGCTAAAAATACCAGTTTCCCTTCTTTCCTCACTTCCTCTCGCGACTGTGGAATCCATTGTCCCCTCTTCCTGCGGATATGTCGCCTCTTTCCTGCTCCCCGCGGTGCCCGTGGGGTCTGGGCGCACCGGCCAGGAGGGGCCGGATCCAGTGTGGGGGCCAGCCGGGCGTTTCCTTGTGTGACCAGCATCCTGGATGCGCTCGTGCACTGCATCACGTCATTGCTGGCCTGGGTCCACGTCACGTTTGCAAGCTCACCTGTAGGACGCGTAAGTGTTGGAGCCTTTTTGACTCAGTTCCTTGGGAGATGACGTGGCAGGAGAAGGCGCTGCCCTCCGTGCAGCTCTAGGGCCCGCACGGTCTCTGCAGCAGGTGCCCTGTCCCTCCCGTCGCCCGCTGCCCCAGGAGAGGTGGCCCGTCCCGCATCCGTGCTGGGGGTCAGGCAGAGCGCATGAGTGCCCACGCGGGCTGTGACCCCTGCAGACCACGCGCTCGGTGCCTTGAGTGCGGTGGACGTTGGTCGGACGTTCGCTGGCTGACGAGTGGTGGGCGTGGGGTTCGGTGTCGGGGTCTCCGTGCCTGTGTCCCTCTCCCTGGGGACCAGGTCACTGCAAGCCCGAGGCCGCTGCAGCTTCTCAGGGAGACGTGCTCCCACCTGCGCTGTTTCCTCCCGTAACCGCTGTGGTCCGTGCGATTCTCTAGGAGGGTTAACTCTGCCGACGGAGCATCTGTCCTAGCGAATCTCTGGAGAGGGCTGGGCGTGGGCGTGGTGGCACAGATGACAGATGGACCAGTGTCCGCTGCCACCTACCGGGTGCCCCCTGCGTGCCAGGCCCCATCCTGACCCCCTGTGTTCAGATGCTTCACCCCTGCAGCAGCCGAGGCCGGCGCCCCTGTTGTCCCCGCGCTCCCGGTGAGCAGCTTGTGCCCAGAGACGCGGGACGCTCCGGGGCTCCCTGTGGCCTCTGCAGGAGAGCAGGGAGCAGGGATGCAGCCCCAGCGTGTGCGTCCGTCTGTCCTGGGTCTCCCCCTGGGTGGGTTCCTGGAAGCCCCCACGCCTCGGTTTCTTCCTTTTGAAACTAGTGTGGGCACCGTGTCACCGGGGTGAGATGGGATGAAGCCAGCGGATAGGCCTGGAGCACAACACGGAGATGCTCGGGCAGGGGGTGGTGCGCGGCCCCCGTCGGTGTCCTCACCAGCATCCCTTCTGCATGGGGCGGGGGGGGCATGCAGTGTGTTGGCGAGGGACCCAGAGCTTGCCTGCCGGTTCCTCCAGCGTGTTCTCCTGTGCGCCGTGGGCGGGCCGCGGCGTCGTCACTGCTGTGCCCACCTTGGTGCTGTCCTCGCCGCCTCGGAGCCTGGCCGTCTGCTTTTCACCCGGCCGTCGTGGTAGAAGCGGGCAGGTGCCGATGCTGTAAGCCCTCGTGAACGGGGGAGCTGGGGACAGGACGGCCTTCTTGGGAGCCGGGGCGAACGTCCTCACGACGTGGCTGGTTTCACGCTGATTCTCAGACTTCGTTTTCTTCCGAAAGCACATAGGGAAACAAAAAGTGCAAAAAAGAGAAGAAAAAAAATAAAGCCAAGTATGCAGAGACCTGGCCTAGACCTCAGAGTTTAGGGACTGAAGGCTTAAGGGACCGTCAGCCAGTCCGCGATCCCGGGCACTGAGTTGTTCGTTTGAAGCTGAAGAGGGTCAGCCGTCTGACTTAGGGCTCCTTTCTCCCCTGGACCATCGTGCCGGGCTGGGGGGGTCCGCCAGTGAGCCCGGGTGTGGAGGGAACTCCCGCCGCGACCCTGGGAAGTCAGGCTGTGGGGACTCAGTGTGCACAGAGGCGTGATTTCAGGGACAGTGGACGGCCTTTGAGGGGTGGGTGCCGGTCCTTCAGTGAGTGCCATGACTGGAGCTGAGTGCCCCGTGGAGCTGACGCAGCCCCTCCACCCGCGGTGACCGTGGTGTCTTTCCTTCTGCAGGGGTCCGAGGAGTGAGGTTCCCGGAGCTGCGCCATGGACCAGCCAGAGCCGCCCGCCCCCGCTCCCGAAGGTAACAGGCGTCCTGCGGGGGCCCTTTCCCACCTGGGGGGCCCTCGGGGAGAAGGGGAGGGGCTGCCCACAGGTCCCGAGGAGGTGGAGCTCTGAGCCCCCACCCACCCAGCGCCCCACCCTCACTTTGGGGTGACCTGGCTGAGCCACCTGCCGGGCCCTGGGCACCCCCGAGGGGCACGCGCTGGCACGGAACCTGTGAGGTCCGCCTCCTCCCGACCCATCACGGGCCCACCTGGTGATGAGGAAGGGCGGACCTCGTGTTTGAGAGACTACACGCCGCTCCTTGGCCGCTCCAGGCGCCGGCGGGTGGAGCAGTAGGGCGGTTTCCAGGTCTGCCTCCCTCCGCCCTTGGCTCGCTCAGGGAGAGCGCGGACCTCCTTTGTCTAGCTGCTCTGTACGTGAGGAGCGTAGGGGGGTGCCTGTCCTGTCCCCTGGCCAGAGCTAAGCCGCTGCTGGGGAGACCACGGTGGCGCATCGAAGGGCCTGGTGGTATCACTCCCGGCTCGCAGGGCACGGCCTGCTCAGGGCTCCCGTCACCCGGGCCTTCCCTGGACATGCTGCCCCGGACAGACCTGCGTGTCCCCTGCTCACCGGGAGGCTGTAGGACCCGAGGGGCAGAAAGCCTCAGAGTCTGGAGGGAACCCGTGCAGGGTCAGAGCTTCTCCATTCCTTCTCCTTGTGCTGGTGGTGGCGCTCTGGGCCCTGAGCTTGGAGCTGGAGCAGGAGTCCGGGCCCAGGCCAAGGGATGCATCTCCTGCTTGCGCTGGGTCAGCACGGAAGGATCACCCCCAGGAGAGCCCGGTGGTGAGCTGGCCCCGTGGTTGAAACGGGCCCCTCCATGCCTTCAGCCAGAGTTTCCAGGGGCCGTGAGCCCCGGGGTGAGGGTGGCAGGCTGGAGGGCGCCCCAGGAATCACGCCGTAAGACCACCACGCGCTGGCTTCTGCGGGGCACCTTTGGGCAGGCCGGCTCCCCTCCTCGGGCCACGGCCAGCGGGGTCTGGTTGGGAGGGCTCTGGGTGACTTTCTGCTGCACGTTTCACCCACGTGTGAGGTGGTGACACTTAGACTCTTCCAGGCTAGATCTTCCCTTGACGGTTTTCATTGAAAAGGACACCAGCACTGCTCCCTGCTCTCCTTCCCTTCACGTGGGGGGTGTGCTCCTGGGGTCCTCCCATGAACCCTGAGCTGGTGAGCCCAGCGCGCCTCACCGAAGGTGTGGGCGCAGGCCGGACGTGCCGGACGTCTTTATCTGTCACCTGTACCTCCGAGGTGGGGAAGAAGGACGAGGCTCAGAGGGTGAAGGCCCCAGAGCTGGGACAAAAGGGTAGTCGGGGCTGGGCAGAGGGCATCCCGTCTTCCCTGCACGCCCACACCGTCCCCTTCGGCACCGCGCGCTCACCCGTCTTGTTCTGTGTGCTCAGAGTCACGAGCAGGCCGACCAGCGAGGCCTGCCGCTGTGGGGCCCCAGCTGGTCCCGTCAGGCTGTCCACGGGCTCGGCCGCAGGCCCTCTCAGCTGGGAGCTGGCCCCGGGCGGCAGGAGGGTGGAGGGAGTCCCCTCCGTGCACCCCTGTTCTTGGTTCCCCAGGAGGTGTCCTCTGGGAGCCGGGACAGGTCCCGGCAGCTCTGGGGACATGGCCAGCAGTCCTTACGGCGTGGAGAAGGTCCCCGTGTCTGTGGGCTGATGTGCGGTGTGGCCTGTGACTCTGGTGTGGATTTAAGGCCACTGTTTACAAAAAGAGGGCAGCGTAGTTCAGAACTGAGGTGCTGACAGCTCACGACGGTCTAGGCGGTTAGCTCTTGTGACCGTTTGTGATGGGCACGACGGCCTGGCGTCGCTTTGGGGCGAATCAGTGATACTTTAATTATAAGCTCCCCATCGTTAAAGCGTCTGCTCACAGCTGCCCTTGGACGCAGGGAAGGGTCAGGAAGGACCAGGTCTGTCTTGCCGGCACCACGTGGACACAATCCTTGTTCCCTGAGATTGGTGCTCTGCTCTTCGTATTTCTCGTAGACATTTTCTGCCCGTGCAGGGGCTGGGCTGTGGGGCAGGGGCGTGGGGCCGGCGCCGCGGGGCGTGAGCAGGGAGGTGGCCTCCCTGGGTTCAGTCCCCTGTCCTCAGGAGCGGCGGCCCGACCTGCAGGTTTGTGTGACGTCTGGACCAGGCAGTGTGGCGACTGCTGCAGGCGCTCGGTGGGTCCGTGAGAAGGTGCCGCGGGCCTTGAGAATCCTATCAGGAGACGTTCCACGATAGGTCCGAACCCCGCAGTCTCCTGGTGCCTTTACGGAATTCATAGGTAAATTACCCCCCCCCCCCCCCCCCCGGGGGCCTTGAGGGACTCACCCCCCCCCCCCCCCCCCCCCCCCCCGTGGTAGGGAAGGAGAAGCCCTCCATCGCCCCATTGCCGTGGGAACGTGGATGCACCCACAGCCGGGTGCCTTCCCCTGCTGACGACGGGTCGGACTCCGACAAAGCACAGGGAACAGGAGCCGTGTGCAGAGGGTGGGGGCGGCGGCCTATGAGCGGGGGCATTGTTCTGGGGACACCGCTGTTCACAGGCAGCCACCACCCCAGGGACGTCCAGAGCCGGGAGGAGGCCGACAAGGACGCGGCCGTGAATAGCCCCTTGTTGGGGGAGCTGTTTGCCCCTGCAGCTTTGCAAAGCACTTTTCTTCTTCTTTTCTAATAATAAGAAAGAAGGCACAAATACTCTCCTTTAGAAATGAGAGAAACATCTTATCTTGGATTAAGCTTTTAGGTTATAATAGATGTGGTCTTAATGGCCCCAGGAACAAAATGTGTCACCTTTATCTCTGAGCTTAAAAACGAATATTCCCTTTTCTTTTTCCCTCAGTGTCTGAGTTCCTCCACGGCATGGCTTTCAAACCTGTTGGTGGGTTTCAGCCGTCCTGGAGGGCTGTCTGCTCAAGGAGGGGATGACCTGGGAGGGGCAGCCTTCCTCCCCCCTCTCAGTGTGTCCCTGAGCCCTGGAGCCCCTGTCCCCGTGAGGGGTGAGCGACCCGAGCCAGCCCATCCTGAGCCCAGGCTGTGTGTCAGCTCTGTAGACCGATGTCTGCCAGGAGCGGTGGGCAGGCGGTGTCTCCCTCCCTCCCTCCCTCTCTGCGCTCCTTAGGACCCTGCGAACATCCCTCCCAGTGGGAACTGTAACATTGTAGCCTGTAGGGACTTAGCTTTTGTTGCAGTTCGGGGTGAGACTAAGACCTTCTTGACCCCTAAGAGATCCAGTGTGAACTCTTTTCCTTGGAAGCATGCTGACCTCAGCAGTGCAGTTTGCTGCTAGACCGGGGCAGGTGGGACTCAGTTGCAGAAGGAGGGAGGTCGCAGCTCAGACCGCATTCCTGGTGCTGTGCTTGCTGACAAGATTGTTGTCGGGCATTGATCAGAAGGCCAGCCTGGCACGGGGTCTGAGTTGGGGGCTGGGCTCCTCTGCCTGGAGGGCCGTGGGTGGGAGCCTGTGTGGTACCCCAGGACACACGAATGCACACCAGACATTGTCTCCCCCCTCGTGGGAGACAGACCATGAGCAGGGTGCTCGGGGCTCCAGGGTCACCCAGGGCAGGCTCGGGGCTCTCCAAGGAATCCAGGGAATCCGAGGCACAGCCCAAGATCTGGAGGCGCCTGGAAGGATGGAGAGTGGGTGGTGCCCAGCGCCTGTGTGGTTTCACCCAGGAACGCTGCAGGAGGTCGGGAAGGGGAGATTCCTGGGTGCTTGAAGCAAAGGGACTTCGTGAGTTGGTTCATGGCACTGCAGTAGGCCAGGGCCTGGGGAGATCCTGTGGTTCCTGCCATGGGGATCTCTCACCCCAGAGGGAGTGTGCAGGGATGGAGAGGGACAGAGGCATGGCTGAGTTGGAGGGGCCTCATGGAAATGTGACTCCAGAGCTCTGGCAGGAGGTCTGATGTGGACACTGGGTTTTGTGCCAATGAAGACCAAGGCCATGGGCAGGCCTAACCTCCCATGGGGAGGTTGTCGGTTACACCGGAATGCTCGTTGTGGGGGCAGAAGCAAGAGGGTCCCTCAAGGAGGAGTCCATTCTGGCAGCCAGGCCAAATATCATGGACAGGGTCACAGACCTGCGTCTCTCAGAGCCCAGCTCCTTGCCGTCCACTTTCCTTCCTGAACACGTTGAACAGGAATCCCTTTCTCCTTGCATGGGGGAGCCCAGGGTTAGGTCCCATGGTGCTCGATGTCATCAGGCTTTTTTAAAAGCAGTGTTTACAAGGTCACTTTTAGGTGTATTTTACCTAACTCTTAATGTTCCCCAGTAATAGAGTATAACTTCCAGGAAGAGGGTTGATGTAGGGAAGAGCCAGCATGTGATTCCAAGTCTCTGCTGTGCGGAGTGGGATGCGCGCGCGGCGTGATTTTTATGTGGCTAAGTCAGACCATCAGCTTCTTCCCTCCTTCCCCCCGCCCCGGCCCCCCGTCATTTTGGCCCGTGTGTTGTTATTTCCCTGCCATGTTAATCTGGCAAACAGGAATCTACAGAGAGGGTCACAGTTGTATTTGGAAAACGTTCTGTCGGTTTTGGTTTTTCCATTGAAGAGATTTATTGCCCCAAGACGTGTTGACCAGTTTGTTTCTGTTAATAAGCTCACTACTTACTGATAAAGCCAAAAACCCAAACTACGATGATTTTCCCGTTGCTCGGCATGCGGCCGGAGTTGGTTGGACAGTACGTGAGCCACTGCGACCGACGCGTGGGGACAGAGGTTCTGTCCACCCCCGACTCCAGTCTGTGTCTGGTGGTTTTACTTGTAAACTCTCCTCGCAGGAAAAGGGTGAGTCGTATCCATGTCTTTATTAAATACGAACCCCAGAGGATTGATATGCTCCACAAATTCAGACTGCCAAGTAGAATTGCTTAAGCCAGAAATGGCCATGAAACAGACAGGAAATGTACTTGTTGTAGAAAGTTTGCAAAACACAGGAGGGTGGAGAAGAAAATGCCGGTCCTTTGTGGCAGCCCGAGTGCACCTCCGGTCCTATTTTGGTCTGTGTGTGAAAGGGATGAGATGACTAAAACCAAGGGTTTTTAATTGTTTTATTGTGGTGAAATACACCTACCATTTACCACTCCAGCCATCTTTCAGTGTCCAGTTAAGCAGCATGAAGCTCATTCACGCCACCCTCCATCTCCAGAGCTTTCCATCTTCCCACGCTGAAGCTCTGTCCTCCGTAGACTCTCACCCCATCCCCTCCCCACCCCACGTGTCCGCCATCCTCCCTTCCGTGAGTGGAGTCGCACCGTGTCCACCCCTTGGTGACAGGTGCAGTGGCCTCGGGGTCCGTCCGTGTCGTAGCAGGGGCCGGGATTTGTCCGTTTCAAGACTGTCCTGTTGTCTGTATCGACCACATTTTATTTATCCTTTCATCTGTGTGGGGACTCTGGGATTGTGTCTGCCTCTTGGCTGTTGTGAATAATGCTTGTATGGTTGCACACATGGGTGGTTGCACACTCGTACGATTACACGTGTATGGCTGTACGCTCGTATGGTTGCACACTTGTACAATCACACACATATGGCTGCACGCTGGTACACTTGCACACATGGTTGCACA
>NW_022589718.1:39268946-39317057 GCF_004348235.1 Phoca vitulina | reverse complement strand
CGGTCACACATGTGTATGGCTGTACACTCGTATGGTCGCACACTCGTAGTTGCACACATGTATGGCTGCACGCTGGTGTGGCCGCACACTACGGTTACACACGTGTGTGCAGTTAAACACGTGTGTGGTTGCACACTGGTACAGTTGCACACCCTGGCTGCACGTGCATGGTTGCATGCTCGTACGCTTGCACACGGGTGTGCTTGCACACGTGTATGGGCGTACAAGCATCTGCTTGAGTGCCTGCTTTTAGTTCTTCCACGTGAATACCTAGGCGCAGGGACTTGGCCGTAGGGGAGTGCCGTGTTGAGCGTGTTGAGGGACCTCCCTACCGGGTCCACACCAGCTGCTCCAGAGCATGCTCCCACCAGCCGTGCACCAGGGTTCCAGTTTCTCCAGTGCTCGCCAGTGTTTGTTATTTTCTATTAAATGAGTGTGAAACGGCCGATTAAAAACACTTAGTATGTCAGAAACCTCTTTCCAAATTACTGAATAAACTTCAAAATAATTTTAATGGTTTCAGTAGTATCTCACTGTATAAATGTGTCATAATGTGGGAAGTCTGTGTTCCATTATAAGACGTTAGGTATTCTAATGATCTCTGATTATTTCCTGAAGGTAGACAGTTCGTGGTAGAGTTTCTGAGATGAAGGAGACACAAATTAGAAGGCTCTGGTGAATACTGGGAATCTACCATCCAGAGGGTCACCGATGCACACTCTTATCAGAATTGCATGTTTTAGAAACATCTTTTTCTAAAGCCTTTCCTTGATTGCATTTCAGTATTTGCCACTGTCACGCTTTTAGCATAAATTGGGGTGAAGTTGTCCCAGAATGCTGCTTGGGGTCCCATGTGTGCGTGGATGCGGGTGTCCCGGCTGAGAGGCCCCTCCCGCCTGTCCCATCGCGGGCACGAGCCTGAACTCTCCATTACTCATTGCTGATAAGAAAGCGCTTCTTTTGAAGGACTTGTTAGAATGTATTGCTGTTTCTGAAGATTCAAGGAGAAAATAAACACCTGGTATTTAAAACCATTTTTTCTTTTGGACCATCAGAGGTTCGTCTGGACAGCGAGGCCCCAGCTGGAAAGACAGTTTCTAGACTGACTCCAGCATTGACACATGTCTGTCAACTTCCCTCCCTAGAAATGACTCCCCCTCCAGAACCCCAATTCTGACTGTCCCGCCCCCCAGTCGCCCCCGGGCCGGGGGCCGTGGAAGGTTGTCTCCGTAGCCTGCTCGGCACCTGCGCTGCTCGGCTCTTGCTGACCCAGGCCCTGGCCCGGGATCGAGGGGCGCTCGGGGGGCTCTGAGCAGAGCTGGAGGGGCAGAGACTGCCCACCATTGTGCTGGGACAGCCCCGGCCTGGCCTCACCTCACGCCCACCCTGACCCCGGGGACGGGACCCCCTTACCACCCTCACCCTCTCCGAGGCCCAGGCCATCCCAGGAATCCAGCTGGATGCCAGCCCCGGGGGCCGAGCAGGGAAGGGGGGCCCTGCGGCCTCAGCACAGGGGTGTGGAGGGCGGGGTCCCTGTGTCTCCATTACCTCACCCCTAAGAAGCACCACCCCGGGGCTGGCCTCTGATCCTGTTTACGCGTCTTCAGTTCTAAGATAACTGCATTCAAATCCCTCCGTTTCCCCAAGGTGCCTTTTGAAGCCAGCTGTTTGGCTAGCGAGTCAGGGTGGAGCCATCTGGAAGGGAACCGGCCTGGGGCAGTGGGTGCCTGTCCCAGCAGATCCCTCCCCAGCCTCATAGGACTCTGGAGCTCTCCGTGCCTCGGGCCCCTCCGAGCAGGTGCCCCCAAACCCGGGAGATGCCTCCTGGGGCCGGTCACTCTGGGGCACGGCAGTCTGCTGGCAAAGTGAGCGATTTTGGCTCGTGCTAACCTTCAGGTCATCTCTCTCAGCAGATCATTTTTTTCCTCCTTAGTGCCCATGATTTCATAAGGGAGCCACCCTAGATACCTCTGGGGTCTGAGGCCCCTTGTCCTGCGAGAGGGGCCCCTCCTGTGTGTGGAACGTAACCTTAACTGACCAGAGCTTCTCCCTGGAAAGTGACTGGTTTGTTGTGATATTTTGTGATTTGTCTGAGCACAGTCACCAGCAGGGAGTTTTGCATTGGTAGATAAGGATCTCCAATTCAGATGGTTTTCCATGTTCTGACTTTCTCCGCAGTGTTGGGGTGCAGTGAGGCAGAAGAGGCTCTTCCCTCCCATGCTCTCCCCTGCATGTCGTCCTCTGTCCCGTGCCCCAACTCCCTAGCCTGGGCGTGTGACCTCTCATGGGATGACTGGGCATCTCTCCATCTGCCCCCCACTTTGTGAGCCAAGCATGGGGGGTACAGGCCTCATCCTGTGGACAAGTCCCCAGATGGCCCGTCTCAGGCGCCCCTCCTAATGCCAACCCGAGGCCCCCTTGGTGATATCCGTGCATCCGAGCCCCCTCTGCGCTGTCCCGCACACATCCTCACCCAGGGACCCGGGGCAGGAGGGGCCCGGAGGTGGGCCTGGCCTGGGCAGGGATCACGATGTCCCCTACCTTTGGGTGGTGATGTGCTTTGCTGGTCAGACAGCGTGGACAGAACCCCGTGGGGCTGGGGACCCGTGGGGCGTGAGCCACATCCGTTCCATATTGAAGTTGAACTTTCTGTTGTGGGCTCCCCTGTTTCCGGATTTTCCCTTCATCTTCGCCCTGTTCCTCTGGCCCCCCGGACGTCCTTTGTCACTGAAAGTGAGCGGTTCTGTCTGTTCTTCTGCTGGCCTAACTAGTGTTCTTTCAACCTCCAGGCGACACAGTGAAGTATGACAACGAGGAGGATGAGGGGGAACAGTTCGACTTTGACAGCGGAGATGAGATTCCAGAAGCGGATCGACAGGCTGCGGGTGCAGACGCCACCTCTGGCTCAGGTGGGTCCCCCGTGGCCCCCAGCCCGCGCGGCGCATGGCCCCCTCGCTCTGACGGCCGGAGGGAGTGGCAGGCGCAGGCGGCCTCCAGGAGCGGCCTCCTGACCTCCCTGTGATGTGAGCCGAATGGCGGATTTGAATTGGCTGACTCTCCTTTATTCCTGCTTCCCCTGTGTGTGTTGGAGGCGGTGGGTGTTGCTGAAACCTGATGAACACGGCCCCCCAGTTTCGGCGGATGCAGTTCCAGAACTAACACTGTGGGGGGAGTCGAGTCCACGTTAGCTCTTGCAGGTGGGGTCGTCTGCTGGGACTCCCCGGCCAGGAGGGGCGCGCACCTGGCGTGTCCGGCCCTCACAGCAGCCTCTCTGCGTCCTTGGCAGCTCCCCGAGTTCAGGCAGCTTCTCACCTGCTCGTCTCAGTGCAGAGGCCCTGGGTGCCCCATCTCCCCCCACGGGCTGCCTCGCCCCTCCGATGCCCCAGAGGCGGGGGCATCTCCTGGGCGCCCTGGGGTTGCGAGGGCCCCGGAGGGCCGGTCGGCGCTGGCCCCCTGTTGATGTGTGCGTGTTTGCTTCCAGGAGGTGCAGTTGGGACGGGAGCAGACACGGACGCCCCGGCGGAGCCCACCGCCCGTGAGGTCCCGACCAGAGTCAGCCCCTACTCCGTCATCGACATCGCGCCCTTCCAGGAGGAGCAGTGCCCGCCCGCAGAGCCGGGCCCCGAGGACGACGGCGTGAGCCTTCCTGTGCCCAGCGGGTACTCGGTGCCTGTGCCCTGCGGCTACGCCGTGCCCTGCAACCTGCCGCTGCTCCTGCCGGCCTACTCCAGCCCCGTCGTCGCCCGTGCCGCGTCCCTGCACGGGGAAGGTGCGCCTCCCCCCTGCACACCACAGGCGACAGGCATCCTGTTCGTAAGACCAGCGGTGCCCGGTGTTAAGTCAGCCGCCGAGCGGACCCAGGCACGGGCCCCGGTGCCCCTGCAGCCCCCCTGTGGGCCCAGGCGTCTGGGGGCTGCCGAGAGCGCGACACTGTCCCCCCTGAGCAGAGCGCCCTGTGTTCTGTTCAGGACGGACCCCGTGAACGCAGCCCTGCTGTTTTCTTCCTGCCTGAACTCCGTGCTCTGTGCCAGGACATGCCACGGGGTGAAGTGAGGGTGAAGTGAGGGCGAGAGGCCCCCGACCCAGAGTCCTGACTCTGTGTGAGATCTCAGTAAATGGGTGCTTTCCCTCCCTCTTAGTCACAACGGAGACAAAACGTGTTTAAAGAAAGTCTTGAATTTATATTGGGAAACCACACGAGGTTCTCCGGGTTGATGTTTCCCCATATGTTTTCCTGTTGTAATTGGCAGTAATCTTGGAAATTTACCACGATCAACAATGCTGTTCGTATTTTGTAGCCCAAAGAGTAAGAACGATCTAAAAATAAGGAAGTAGATTATGCAATTAAAAAAAGATTAAGGAACACATTCTTACATTAAAGTAATTTGCTTATTTTCAGATCATTTGGTTATTTTTAATAATTGAACATTATTTTTAAGTAATTCAGTATAGTGAAAAACCATTGGCTTATTTTTGTGCTGTCATCCTAGAGCCATTAATAAAACCCTATCGTAATAAACCCTACTGTAAGGCCCCAGATCCAGGAACACGGGTCTGTGTTGGTCTCTTGAGCCTTTAAAGACAGACAGGCACCAGCCTCTTTGCTGAGGTCATGAGGAAAGCCTGGAGTATGGTGTGAGGCTGGGGTCCAAGGCCTGGACCTGCGCTGGTGGCCTGCCGTGCGCTGACCAGCTTCTTTGCACCTCGTGGTTCTCCCGTGGACATGGCGGGCCTCCAGGCTCTACAAGGACAAGGCTCCCCAGCACGGAGGCCGTCCCACCAGGAGCACGACCCTCAGATATAGCAACAGCCAGAACCCCTTCTCTTCCCCATTGCCCAAAACCTATTTTGAAAAAAGATTCCAAGATTCCCCTTCTGTTCATTAGTGGTCCTCCAATGGCCAGAAACTCATGGTGCTCTGCTCCTTAGCAGAGCTTCCAGATCTTTCCAGAACAGTAAGAGATGAGCAGTTGGTGTTGCCAGAGAGGGAACTTCTGAGTATGCTCATCTTCTCCTGACCCCCCCTTATCAAAGGTCTTATGTCTGAGCAGACAGTAAATCGGGGTGCATCTCCTTTCTTGAAAGGGGGAGCACAGGGAAAGAAAGTGTCGTTGTGGGCGGGCAGTCGAGACGAGGCCTGGGTGGTGTGCGTTCAGGGATGGGGAGTGGTGCCCCTGACCCAGCCGCAGGCAGAATCTCACCGTGTGAAGTGTGCTTGCTGCCGATTAATGTCCTTTCTTCAATGACTTTGTCGAATAGCTTTGTCTTTTTGGGAGGCCCTGTGGATCATTCTTCAGGGCAGTGTGATGTGGCAGGAAGAGCAGTCTCTGGAAGGAGGCAGGTTTGAGTTCGAATGCTGGCCCTGCCCCTGGCCTGACATGTGGTCCTTGGCAGATGCTACCGTTGAGTGGCCTTGAGAACGCGATGAGTTCGTGTCCTTGTGGTCCCCGCTGCACCGCCAGGGAGCTCCCCGCTACTGAGGGAGGGTATTTGTTGGTATTTAGCAGGATCAGGGGACCATTTTCGTGGGTGAGATCTCCCAGCTTTCGTGGACAGTAGCACACAGTGGATTCTTTCTTAGAGGCTTTTTATGGACAGTTTCCCGGTGTAGCCATTACCAACCGGTCCTTGGTTGAGCACGTGGCCTGTTGTCCTGAGCTCATCACCCTCTCGGTGAACCAAACCCAGAGGTGGGAGAACAGCTATCGGCCGGGACACGTGTGATGGACTTTGTGAGCGTGTGTGAGTGTGCACACACGTGTGTGTATGCACGTGTGTGTGTGTGTACGTGTGCATGAGTATATGAAAGGTTGGTTGTCAGGTATGAACATAACTCTTTCTCCCTTGAGAATCTTTGGAGGCTGCCATTTAGACACACTTTCCAGTAAATTACAATTGTAAATTTCCATGAAAAAGTTAAGAATGAGAGAAACAGGTTTGTCCCTCTAGCTTGCTTTCTTTGGGGTACCATTTTAATTCCAGCTATTTTAGAGGATCTTTGGATATTGTTTTTACTATCATCCTACTTTACATACATCTTATCTAAAACCCGAAAAAACTCTAAATCTATCAACTAATCATTTTTATTCTAGGATAAGCTTATCATTGAAAAAAATATAAATCCATTTTAAGGCTAAAAATCCACTTCCTAAATACTTTTCCCTAAGATTAAAACCGTGTGAATTTTTTTCTTTCCTCACAGAAACACAAGAGGTAACAGAAGACGGCCAGTTTAATTCTTTAAGTTCTGAGGATCCAATGAACAGGTATCTCTATTAATATTTCACGCGTGCTCTGAGTTCATGACCCTTCCCTGAGATGTGGAACGCAGTGATACGAGGTGCTGGCCTGTCCGCCCGCAGTGCTGGGAGGTGGTGACCGACCAGGCCTGTCCCCAGCCCGAGACCCTCCCCTCCCAGGCCCTGGACAGCTCTGTCTTCTGTGCCCTCATGGGTGCTCCGGAACACAAGGACTCTGCATGGTGTTCATCTTGTTCTGTGGAAAGACAGGCCGTCTGAATGCACAGGCAGGTAGACCAGGAAGACACAGCCCTCCTCAGGCTCCGTGTAGCTGACGCTCCACGGGCTCTAGAGTCGTAGAGGGTCTCAGAATCCTGTGGCGGCAGGTGGGGGGGTGGTTTCAGTGTGTCTACCCACCTTTCATCCAGAATCCTCCAAACTGATTTGATTGTAGATCTTTCTTTCATGCCACTTGCCCTCAAAAATGCTATGTCATCTGCTTGAGATGCCCAGGAAAATCCCCTCTTCCAGGCGAACTCCTACTTCCATTCCCGAACCCTGCCTACATGTCTCACTTCGTTCTCCCAGAACTCTGTGAGCACAGCTGCATTAAAACTGATTGCTGTGTGCCTCACTGTTATTTCCTGTGTCCCCTTCTGCTGCCGGGTGAGAATTTTACAAAGTTAAAGACCAGGCTTACCAGGGCTTCCTGGGAGGTCGTGTGCTGGGTGCATGGGGGGTGTGTCTGCGTGTTGATGCCAGGCGGCCCTGTGAGGTGTAATCCACGCACCACACCTGCTTCAGTGTACTCTGCCCGTGGGTTCTGGTGCATTGCGTCATCTGTTTTAAGATTGTGTTAAAATCTATATAACAGAAAATTTTGCCATTTTAGCCATTTTAAGTATAAAATGTAGTGGCATCTTGTGCATTTACGTGTATTGTACAACCATCACTACTATTTACTTTCAGAATTTTTCATCTTCTCAAACAGAAACTCTGCCCGTTCTGCGGTAATCTACCATTCCCCTCCCCAGAGCCCCAGAGAATCTCTTCTGCGTTCCGTCTCTACGAGCTTGCCTAATCTAGCTAACTCATATAATTGGAATCCCGGTAGTTGTCCTTTTGTGTCTGGCTTATTTCACTTTGTGTCATGTTTGCAAGGCTCCCCCATGTTGTAGGATGTGTCAGGATTGTCTTCCTCTTCAAGCCTGAATAGTAATCCTTCGTGAGTCCATATTGACCTCTCGACGGGCACTTGGGTGGTCTCCACCTTCGGGCTCTTGTGGATAAGGCTGCTGTGCACGCCGGTGTATGGCATCTGAGTCCTTGCTCCCTATCCCTTTGGCTCTGTACCTGGGAGTGGTCCTGCTGGATCTTTGGTGACGCTATATTTAACTTTTTGAGGACGAGCAAACTGTCTTCCACAGGGGCTGCGCCATTTTACCTCCCCATCAGCAATGTACAAGTTCCGATTTCTCCATAAGATCACCGAACTTATTTTCCATTTTTAAAGCGGTGAAGGGCCGTCGCTTACTCTGGTGTGACTTTCTGAGTGGTGCCGTGTGTGACGCCTAACAGGCCCTCAAGAAGGTCTGGTGGAAAACCGGAAGCCAGTTCAGGTCTTCCTGAGCAGGGACTTCATGTCTTCTTATGTCTGTCGTGCTAGGTCCTGTGCCGTGCTTTCGGTGGGCCTTCAAAAGCATCATAAATAGCAGGGAATGGAAGCTTGAACTTGGGCTCTGTGTTGAGAAGCCGCAGCTGGGGTGTTAAATTGGGAACATGCAGATTAGGACCTGCTGAGTGAGGGGGCAGAAGCCTCCCGCACGTGTCTGCAGGTGGCTCCCTCAGCTTCCTGGTGACCGGTTTTGGGGAGTGAACACCCCAGGGTGACTTGAATGGAAGGCACAGCTCCGGTCCCCCCCCACAAAGGCAGCCTGGTCACCCGACCTATCCCATATACATCCCAGGACCAGGGCAGGTGAGCAGTGAGCCAGGGGGAGCGTGTCCTCTGCCCCTGTAGGTACAGAGCAAGGTCACCAGCACCTGTCACTTAATAGATGAGAGTGGAGCATAGATCACTAGCTTTTCAAGGGCTTAACTCTAAGAGTTAACTAATTAACTCTTAATTTCACAGGGTGCCCCGAAGGTACGGTGGGAATCCCAAGCTTGGGTCCTTCTACACAGGTCCAGACTGTGGGTGTGAGCAGGCTTGTCATACTGTAAAATGCATGGGCAGCAGTTCAGAAGACATGGTGCTCAGCTCAGAACATCTGTCATAATATCTGGGGAAAACATAAAATGTACATACGGTGAAGCAGATGTACCCTTTGGGGACATCCAGCGGTCTCATGACAGGACGCATTCCACTGTTGTGATTTTGTGGTTTGTTTTCTCCTAGCGACGACCGGGTGCACAAGGAGGACAGTGCGCTCGCCCGGTGGGTTGCGGACCCGGCCAACACTGCGTGGATGGAGAGTAGGTACCACACGCCACCAGGAACCTGGCGGGGCCATCCCGGGATCCTCGCCGGGCACCATGTGGATGCCACCCCGGGGTCGGTGGGGCACCGTGTGTTTTTGTCAGGTTCTGCTGATTATTCTCATGTCCTGTTCAGATCGAACACTTCAGAAACGTATTCATTTTCCTGAAGTACTGACCGGGGCCGACTGTGTCACTGCGGTCCCCGGCACTCTCTCTAGCCCTTCTTCTAGATCCCATTGGAGCATCCCTGCTCACCCCATCCTAGCACCTGTTTGTTCCTCATTGTTTCTTCCTCATGCAGTGTTTGGGTTTTGTCATGATAGTCCTCTAATTGGGGAACTGATGCTTTGACCCGAGCCCATAGTCAGCAACTCACCACTGAGACATCAACCAGGTATTTTTCCTTGGGATTCTCACTAAGATGCTTTTTCATGCTACCATTTTGCAAAGGGGGTGGGTGGCCGGTTAAGCCAGCCCACTGTCCAGATGGCATACCAGATCTTCTGTTCCACGTGTGGTTTAGAAAGCTGAGCTGTTTTTAACCAGATTTGATTTTTAATTTTTTAAAGAAAAGTAAGATGGTTTTTCTAATTACCTCTTTATTATCCACTGGCCTACTGATTTCTGTATAATTATTTTATGTGATTGACTTCCAAGGAAGAATCATCTTAACTGTCTCCTAATTATTAAATTATCTCCTGGAATGTGTCATTCTGGTTTTTAATTATGACATTGTCAAACAAGGAACTTAGCATAAGTAGATGATTCTGCTAGGGGGCTGCTAAATTGGGATCATTACAGGATAAAATTAACATCTTCCAATTCTCTAGAAATTTATTTCCAAAGTAAAATTTGTCTGACTTTCCCCCATTACTTGTTTTATTACGTAAGTGGCAGTTAATTAGAATAACGCACAGGTTAGGGGTGGTGACCCCTACCACAGTAAAAAATCTGGGTATAACTTTTGACTCCCCAAAAACTTAACCACTAATAGCCTCCTGTTGACCGGAAGCACATACACAGTCAACTAACCCATATTTTGTGTATGTGTTATATACTGCATTCTTACAGTAACCTAGAGAAAAGAAAATATTATTAGAAAGATCATAAATAAGTGAAAATACATTTGCAGTATGTACTGCGGACATCGAAGACGGATCTGCACGTAAGTGGGCTCTTGCAGTTCACAGCTGTGGTTTTCAGGGGTCCACAGACGAGCATCTCTCGCACTATCTGACAGGAGTGGACATGGTCATCGTTGTTGCAGTTAATACTGTTACAAGGAAGCAAATGTCTGTCATGTGGGGGCTTGAGAGCAGCAAGAGAATGAGGAGCATTCGGAATCCCGCCCCCCCCCCCCCCCCCCCCCCGCCCCCGGTAATATAACAATGGCTCAATGTCAGAGGAAGAGTTCAGTGTATTTACCTCATTTTCTTGTTGTTGCTTAGTCACCAGTGACTTTGTAGTGTGGTTGTTTTCGATGTGAGGCCCAAACTCTTAGAAATACTTAAATGCATTTCTGTTTTCACCACTGCTCTTATACATGACCTTCTCATACAGTATACACGGAGGAGTTTGCCCGTGGAGGATCCTCACTTTTTCTTAAGAAAACTTGTTCAATTTCGGAGGACATGAATGTTCCACATAATATAGTTGGAGAGATTTTATCCTAACAGGTGAACCTTCTCACCCTTGCCTAAGCCTACTTTTCCTATCCAGTGGTTCAGAGTATCATGGAATAATGGGTTTATTTTCACAGGTTCCTTTTAATATAGCCCCACTTGAGCTTTCCCTTTATTTGGAAACTGTGTACCACCTTTGTATTTTTGCATATCAGAACACATTAACTTCATAAACTTAAAAATACTTATAAAGAGCCACATGGAGATGCATAGATGAACACAAAATAATGGACTAAATTGATCTAGAAACCACAAAACTCCCTGTTGGAGAGATTTCACAGCTGGTTCATGTAGAGTGTCATGCTTCAATCCCAAGAAAACATCCTGTCCCAAAAGTAATGCTTATGCTTTGGTAAGGTATCACGAATTAGCCCTTACAAACTAATTTTTTGAATAATTATAGCATCATAGGAGACTGTGGTCCTAAAAACAATGTAAATTATACTTGGTTGGCATTGGTCGGTTTTTAACATTTCCCTCTTTTTATTCCAGATCCAGAAGAAGCCATTTATGATGACGTGCCAAGAGAAAATTCAGACTCTGAACCAGGTTTGAATTGTTTGTAATTGAATTTTAGAGGATTTAGTTTATCAGTGTTTCCTTCTGGGTGTAAAAAATGACTGGTTAGTGTGCACACAGTCCCTAATACACAGCTTGTATGTGTTTTATGTTCGTGTTTTGTATATTGCATAGTGCCTCATTGATCTCATGGGGTGGAATATTGGTCTGTGCACATAGGTGTGTGTGGTTATATTATAGCACTTGAATGAATCTAAACAAGCATTGATTAACGTAAAGAAGCAGAAAGAGGTAAAGGTGTGAAAAATATGAATGGAAAGGTAAAAAAAAATGGAAGCGGTTAAGTACCAGCATATATATAATAAGTGATTTAAATGAGAAAATAGAAGGAAGTACTAATATTTTTCCAGAATTAAAGAATGATGTAAGTTCTCAGATTATAGAAATACAAAATCAAAGCAGGCTCAAGCCTGAATCCATACCACACACACTTGAAACCGCTGAGCACAGCTCTGTCCACTAATACCAAAACACAAGTGTTTAAAAAGAGGGAAACAAAGGCAGTATCAGATAAAGATTGGGGAGATTTACCTCTCAGACTCTAAAAACTATTTCACGTTGCATTTCAAGGAAAAGGGTGCTGGACCTAATAGGCTGCAGAAAGAACAGAGAGCAAATAATGACTTTGTGAATGAATCCAAGCCAGCATTGATTAAGACAGCACTAACAGTATTGTTTCATTTCACAAGTGGGACTGCAGGGCGGGCTACGGCCCAGACAGTTGTGCCCGCCATCTGCGGGGTGGCTGACTCTCCGTGTCGAACGTCTGTGCATTTTTCAGGAAGAGGATATAAATAATGATTGTGTGTTTTTTCCTGTGATAGGTTGGCTCTGCATTTATGGGCAACCACTAAAAGAACAGAAATAGATTATTTAACTTCCAGCCCAGTAGAGAAAAACCCAATCTGGGTTGGAAGAAGCAAGAAAATGTAAAATAAGAAAGTATGGCAAGTAATATGAAAAAAGATGGCAAAATTAGTCCAAGTATGTTTCTATTTATAGTAAATATAAACTGAGTCCAATTGCCCATAAAAGAATTCTCAGGTTGGGTAAAATAACAGAGCTAGGCATATATTTGTATGAGAACTATGTAAGGATACAAAACATTTGTAAGTCAATGGATGGAAAAAGAAACATAAGGCCAATTCCAACCAAAATATAGCCAGTATTACTCTAATATATTGAATGTTAGGCTATAAAATGTTAGGCGTAGAGTCCTTCACAAGAGAGAACTGTAACAGTTCTAAACTTGTGTGCACCTAACGAGACAGTCTCCAAATATATAGAGCAAAATATGACTGAGATATAATCTGCAGTAGTTAAGTACATAATTGGAGTGGGAGGTTTTTTTTTTTTTAATTTTATTATGTTATGTTAGTCACCATACATTACACCATTAGTTTTTGATGTGGTGATCCACGATTCATTGTTTTCGTATAACACCCAGTGCTCCATGCAGTATGTGCCCTCCTTAATACCCATCACCGGGCTAACCCATCCCCCACCCCCCTCCCCTCTAAAACCCTCAGTTTGTTTCTCGGAGTCCGTAGTCTCTCATGGTTCATCTCTCCCTCCGATTTCCTCCCCCTTCATTTTTCCCTTCCTTCTCCTAATGTCCTCCATGCTATTCCTTATGTTCCACAAATAAGTGAAACCATACGATAATTGACTTTCTCTGCTTGACTTACTTCACTTAGTATCATCTCCTCCAGTCCCATCCATGTTGATGTAAAAGTTGGGTATTCATCCTTTCTGATGGCTGAGTAATATTCCATTGTATACATGGGACCACATCTTCTTTATCCATTCATCTGTTGAAGGGCATCTCGGCTCTTTCCACAGTTTGGCTATTGCGGACATTGCTGCTATGAACATTGGGGTGCATATGGCCCTTCTTTTCACTACATCTGTGTCTTTGGGGTAAATACTCAGGAGTTCAATTGCTGGGTCGTAGGGTAGCTCTATTTTTAAATTTTTGAGGAACTTCCACACCGTTTTCCAAAGTGGCTGTAGCAACTTGCATTCCCACCAACAGCATAAGAGGGTTCCCCTTTCTCCACAACCTCTCCAACATTGGTTGTTTCTTGCCTTGTCCATTTTTGCGATTCTAACTGGTGTAAGGTGGTATCTCAGTGTGGTTTTGATTTGAATTTCCCTGATGGCTAATGATGATGAACATTTTTTCATGTGTCTGTTAGCCATTTGTATGTCTTCTTCAGAGAAGTGTCTTTTCATGTCTTCTGCCCATTTTTTGATCTGATTATTTGTTTTTTGGGTGTTGAGTTTGAGAAGTTCTTTATAGATCTTGGACACCAGCCCTTTAAATGTAGTGTCATTTGCAAAGGAGTGGGAGGTTTTAAGAAAGTTCCTTCCACGGTCATAAATTCTGGATGTAAAATTAGTAAACTGCAGAAGAACACAGTATACAATCAACCTAAAGACCATATATAGGACCTGAAGCTAATAGTTTCAGAATGTACTTCTTTTCAAACATAAGGAATATTTATAAAAATTATATAGCATTCCTCAAAGCAAATATTAACAAATGCCAAAGAATTAGTATTCAGGCCTCATTCCCTTGATTTAAAAAAAATCAATAAAAAGTAACATTTGAGTATTAAAAAATAACACTAATACCTAGCTCTTAGACAAGGCTGAAAGCAGAATGGAAATTAAAATATTTTGACTTGAATAATAATGAAAACGTTACATAAATTCTTATGGGATAGATTTAAAATAATTATAGACACAATGGCATTTGTTAATAAAAGAAGATGGAAAAATAATGAGCCAGCATCCAACTCAGTTATATTAATGAATAGTGGAGTAAACTCAGAGAAAATAGAAGGAAATAAAAATGGTTGCAGCAAAAGTGATAAACAAAACAAAGAAACAGTAGAAAGTATCAACAGAACCAAAGAGCAGTTCTCTAAAAATAATATGAAAATAGACAAGCCTCTGCTAGTGTTGGGAAGAAAGGATATTATTGGGAGGAGACAGAAGGAAGGAGGGAAGGAAAAATGGATCAGGAGCAAGAAACTGCAGTAGAAACCCATAAACACTATGAAGGGATTCTAGAAACAACTCGGTATCAATCAGTTGAAACACTTGGACTGCATCTGAGATAGAAAACATTAATGCATAATGATTCCCAATTTAGAATTAATTGCTTAACTAATGTGCCAGACAGCCCACTAAGACCAGGGTCCTCAGCTCAGAGTGGCTAAACCATCAGTGGACAGACAGTCCCTCTGCTCTACACACAGTTCCAATGGATAGTAGAAGACAGGAGCAGGTAACTCACTTTGGGGTCTTAGTATAAGCTTATAACCCCCTTCACCCAAAGGTGTGTTGCTGAACATCGTAATGAAAATGTAAAGAAATAAAATCGAGTAGTATCCCAACAAACAAGCAAAAGCCAACCTTAACCCTTTGGATTTGTCTCAGGAGTTTATGGATCCCTTAGTATTAGCAGGTTCTTTTACCATCCTGTCCACAGGAACAGACTAAAGTACATAAACCTTACACTCATCTCAATAGATACTTAGAATGCACTTGATAAGATTCAATGGCATTCAGTGTTAAACCCTCATAATAGAAGGAAATGTCCTCAGCCTAATAAAGGACGTGTTCTCATAATCTACATCCAGTGTACTAAATTATAAAGAGTTAAAAGCACTTGGTAATTTATTTATTCCACAATGCATTTGGACGCTGTTACATACGGAGCACTGATCTAGGCTCAGCTAACAGAGTTGTCCCTGCCCTCAAGATTCCTATACTGAGGGAGACAGACACTTAACATAGGGGTCCCTTCATAAATAAAACCGAAGTACTTATGAAGGAATGTGCTTCCAAGTATTTATTTAAATGCATGCATGCTGCAAATAAAGTGGGAATTAAAGACTGGTTTCTGTAAAAAAACAAGCTTGAAATTTATTTTTGGGTAATTTATGCTACCAGGTAGGCCCTTCCCAACCCAGACGGGGTGAGATCTGAGGCCTCCAACACCAAAACAACAACACCAGTTCTACCAGTAGTCTCCCTACCAAAGGTGACAGCCATCCTGGGTAGAGCCAGCGGTGTCCCTGTGAGGACAGTGCCCTGCAGGGCGCTGATGTGTGTGGTGTGTGTGCTTTCACTCACACATCAGCCAGGACCCTCCCTTGTTAGGATCACAAAGGGCCCTGGTCCCCTCTGGCCCTTTGCTCTTTGCTTGTTAAACGTCTTGGTGGCACAATCATTTTGAAAAAACACTTGAGTTAAAGACCTAGCCATTGTGCACATGGTGATACAGACTAGTGGTCTCCTGGCAGGTGTGTTTCCTGGAGAAATTCGTGCCTGCTTCAGGGAGCCGTGTGCAGGGATGCCCCTCCGCAGCACGATTTGTAAGAGCAAACGATGAGGGGAAACGTAGTGGCTCCACACTCGGGGAAAGGATCCACGTATGGCAGTGAATTTATACAAGAGAGCGTGATACTGCAGTTAAAAATGAATAAATGATGTGTGTATATGTGTAAATGCACACACAGTCACACACACTCAGAAGCAATGAGCAAAAAGCAAGAGACACAGAGCTAGGGTGCGTATGCCTTTAGATAGATGCACCCCTCAGAGGTAAGTGGACGCCCGCGAGCCAGGACTGATTCTTGCTGACCTGGGGAGGGGACAGGCCGCTGGCTGCGTGCATGTCGCTTTGCACGGGCTGCTTTGTAGGAGCGGGCGCTGACGCAGGGCTTACGTGGGGTCTACACACATGCCTGCTATTTGGTGCTTTTCGGTGCATGTGAAGTATTTGGTAATTAAATCAATATGTTCAGTGAAGTAGATGGCACTAGGTCTTTGAGGTTCCTTGTGGGTATAATTGCAGAATTCACGCCGTCTAGGACATCGGCTGTCTGGTGAACTGTGGAGACACAGACGTGTCCGAGGGAGAGCGGAGGCCTATGCGCTTTGTGCAAAATATGGCCATTTAGGGTGAAGTTCCGTCACAGTACTGGGAGGACACTGAAGACTTTCTCGTGACATAAGATGGTGACCATCTGTGTATTTTTTAATTGTGGTAAAGTGCACGCCGCATACAATTGACCATTTTAACCAGTTGAGAGGAGACGGTTTGTGGCATGAAGCACACTCATGGGCTGGTGGGCCTTCCCCACTGCAGTCCTGGCCGAGGGCAGGAAACTCAGCCAGGTAGACCAGCTCTCCCTTCACCAGCCTGTGGGAGAAACACGGGCCCGGTGGCTGTGTTTACTTTCCAGCGTCAGGAAGCCTCGCTCCGTGCATCTAGGAACTGAGGAGGCCTCATAATTCACAAACCATCAATCCTCTGTAGTTAACACGACGCCGTAGAGCCCTTGAAAGTTTGAGCACGCAGGGGAGGCCCGAATAGCACTGCCTTTTCCAGACGTAGGGCACCATTACTGTCACACGTCCCGACCACTGAGTGGTAACGTCCCTAAGTTCCAGGCGGTCCACTGTGCCTGGGTGTGACGGTTCTGACGCCCCCAAGGGACAGGCTGTCCAGCCGACCCGAGAGCAGGGCCCACAGGAGAGCAGGGGCCCTCCGCTGTCTCCCCCAGAGCTGGGACCAGCCGGTGCACCTGCTGCTGGGTTCCGCACGCCGGAAATGTTGCTGCAGGTGTGAGCACCGCCTGCCGTGTGTGTGTGCGGACTGTTTCCTGCAGACGGAGGAGCCCGATGTCCAGAGCAGTTGGTGAAGGGAGGAGGATGTGCTCATCTGGCAGCTTCAGGGCTCACGCACCGCGCTGGGGAACAGGGCACGGGCACACACCGGCACGTGTGGGTGCCTCCATTGCTGACTGGTCTGTGGAGAGTCACCAGGTCCTTCCATCATGGCCAGCTGCTGTTGTCAGGATGGCTCTTGGCCATGACCTGCATGGCGGCTAAGCCGGAGTCTGGCTGCATCCCCAGAATCCACCTGCCCTGTTGCCCCAGTTGCCCAGTTCGTGGTCGAGGTAGGTGTCCTTCAGGCATGGCTGAGCCACGCCACTGCAGCTCCTGGAAAGTGAGCTCATTTTCAAATATGGCTTGTTTTACCCAGATGACATTCACTCTTTAGTGCTTTCAACCAGAAATTTGGATTTCTGTCTTACGTTCTGGAATATATCGGAATCCAGTGGAGATGTCATGCAAGGCCAGGGTAATCTGGAGTATTACAGGAATTTTCAAAGTGACAAGTTCCCGTCTACTTTTCATTTCCAGTGAAAGCAAATGTTTGCCTTTAAGTATTATATATACAAAGCTAGCTCTTGGCCCTGAAGAATCTATTCATCAAGGTTTAATTACTGAAGATTTTTAGGGCCAAGTTTCATTACAGAGGACAGTGGAGGATGCATATGGAATAAATTTAATCAAGAAATGTGAATTATTTTCAGGCATGGGAACAATGTCTTTTATCTAACTTTGTACTGTCCTTCGGTGATAATTTAAGCAGAAATTACTCTTAAGTCATCCATACTTGAGAAAGTTCATCTGAAATAACCATTTATGCTCATTTGTTTAACAAGTACTGGAGATCAGAGAGACACTGGTGTTCTGGAAGTTTGTAGAATGACATTTCATTCTCAGAAGGTCCTATCACCAGCAGCATGGCACTGAAAATGGGAAGCCCATCTGTACTTTTTTGTTCCACTGCATATTCTATCAGTCAAGGCGTATCACAGGATTACTTCTCGTGGATCTGTGGCCTTGGCATCTATTAGAAAGGAAGCAGATTAGTTAATCGGTAGTGAATGTCAAGACTTTCTCCTTGCCCTGGGAGTGCCCATGAGGCGGCTCGGCTCAGTGAACTCACTTTTGCAGAATACAGATTATGAAGTAAAAGGTGGGAATTAAAGCCTTTGGAAGTTTTAAACTAAAGATCCCTTGTCCTTGTATTTGGTGACATAGACCTGTGTTCTTTGCTAAATCTGAAATGACTGATGTGATTAAAACATTTAAAAAGCAGTAATAGGTTATGAGGTTTATTAGACCATTGTTAGCACAAAGGCAAAATTTAGTTGTTTCCTGTGAGCTTCCCATGTGTCATATTTGAATGTCTCTCTCATCTATGCATTTATCATCTACTTATCTAATCTGTTTATATTCCCTACATTTATCTTCGTGTGGCCAACAAGGTATTTGGTATAATTCTGGTAGATTCTTATAGACCAGTGGCCCTCAGGATGCACCTGGGGCTGGGGGTTCACTGGTGCTCTGTCCAGCCCTGCACATCGCTGCCCCCATCCTGGAGGTGGTGCCCACCACCTTTATCGGGGAGCCTGCCCCCCGAGGCCTGATATGCTTCCAGCCCCCGGCTCTCCATGATACGGTGAAACAACAAGCATGCACAAGACCATAACTAGCAAATTCTGCATTTTTTATTTCACTTTGGCATTCTTGCCCTCAGATGAAATGATTTACGATGACGTTGAGAATGGAGAGGAAGGTGGGAACAGCTCTTTGGAATACGGCTGGAGCTCAAGTGAATTCGAAAGCTACGAGGAGCAGAGTGACTCGGAGTGCAAGAACGGGGTCCCCAGGTCCTTCCTGCGCAGTAGCCACAAAAAGCAAGTATGTGTTCAGTCTGCGTAGGAGACAGCATATCTCCCGGTAGCACGTGAACAGGCCTCTGAAATTTGCATCCTGAAATATTTAAGTGTTCTTGATGATGTTGGCACGTAGTGTGAGGAAGGTGTAAGCAGTAGGGAAGGGGTCCCTGATTTGACCTCGTGTGTATAATCATAGCAGGATGGGAAATTCAGTTTTTACAAACACACTCAGAAGGCCCTCAGTGACTGTTCTCTGTGTTGTTTGTGCACAGATAGGCACGACTTCCGGGCACCCCGAGTGGACAGCGTCAGGTCCCTGTGAGATGCAGGTGGTGCGGAAGGACAGAGCCCCTGAGCTGCCCCGTTATCTGTCCTGAGTGGAGTGTGTGTGTGCACGCGTGTGCGTGACCCCTGAGGTCGAGGTCTGAAGAGGAGCTTCAGAGATCAGGAGCGTGAATTCTAGAACTGGGTGGTGGGCGGCTGTGGGACTAGGAGCGCTTTCGTTGAGCTGATCCTCTTCCTGAGACAGGTGGTTTTCCATGGTGCGTGGCTGTGCTGTTTGCTCCTGGTTGCTGGGCTCTGGCTGTTTGTGAACGGGGTCGTCTGCGCTCACGCTCACCGATGTGTCTGCAGGCTTCACGGGCTTTCTGTGTGAGGCTGAGCGTCCGGCCACAGGCACAGGGAGACTGGCCCGTGTGACACTGTGGGCAAATCCCCGGCCCCCCCTGCACCCAGGGCGCAGAGTGGTGGGTTTTTGGCTGTGGCTCCCATGTGTGTCCAGCTGGTCACCTGGTGTTCTCATACTCTGGGAACTGGCTTCATGAAGCCCAGAAGAACCTACCCCTTTGTGTGGGTCACCTGAGCACCTCACATCATTACAGCCTTTCCTTGGACCCCTTGCCGGCACTCAGCACAGCTGAGACTAACTGGCGAGGGAAGCCGTAGTCACATTGACTCCATGCACCTGCCACGCGGGGCTTACGTTGAGATTGGAGAGCCATGCGTGGGGGCCTCGGAAGAATGGTTAAAACACTCTTCAGTTTCCTTCTGTTGGCGGGCTGGGTGTCAGGTGCCCACGGACCAGCCACTCCCACACTTACTGAAAGACTGTATTCCTCGCCTTCTGAATGGAACTCTGTTCCCGGGCAGGCCCCCCGATATGCCAAGTGAGAGGCCGCTTCGCAGCAGGTGGAACGGCCCACAGGGTGGCTCATGAGTGCAGGATAATCACACGGGCATCCTCGTCCCTCCCTTGCCCCAGCTCGGCCACACCCTGGGGCGGCTGGGAGGACGGTCAGCAAGATAGGGCCGTGGGAAGGACCGGGCATTCTTGTTTAAGTCATGATTTAAAAACGGCCTACTGAATGAACACTCTTAGGTTTTTGACTAGTCAACTAAAAAAAGCCCAAATTTTTAATGAAAATTTGCTTAAAGTGTCTTTTCCTGAGCTGATGTGGGAAACATTCGCTGGAGAAGCCTTGAGGCCTTGGTTTCCGTGTCTGAGATTGTGTGATCACGTGGACAGTGTTTTGCAGGATTTCTCCCCTTCCCCATCCGCTGAGACAACAAACGTTACGTCAGTTTGGAGGCTTAAAAATGTGCCCTGTCCGTTCCCAAATCATGACGCCCTGTATGTAGGGACAGTCCTGAACTCGGGTATCGTCTGCCTTGGTGCTGACACAAAAGAATAATTTTATACCTTGTTTACTTACATGTTTGATCATCTTAATGTCATCAGAATGCAGGGGAAGGAGGCCCCAGCTCCTTTGGTTCCCATAGTCGCCCTTGGCTGGCGTAGAAAAGTCTCCAGTCTGGCTCGTCCGCCGTCGCCTCCTCGCCCCACGTGTTTGACTCCCTCATGTTTATGTCTCAGGAGTTGGTGGGCCAGACTTGGGGCTCCCCGTGGGGCGTGGGGTCCCGCAGACGCCACCCCCGCCACGTCCTCTCAACGTAAGACGGTCTCACGGTTCCGGAAGGAGCGTCCTTGTGAAAAGATTGTCTCTCTCTGTGCTGTAGCTTTCCCATGACCTAACCCGTTTCAAGGAGCACTATGAGAAAAAGATGAGAGCTTTGATGGCAAACACGGTGGGAGCCTCAGAGATGCAGCAGCTAAAGCACAGACATGAACTCAAGGTAGTGTGGTTCATTTTTTGACCAGCTGCGTTGAACGTGCTTATTCAGAGACAGGCCGTGCTTTTAAAAGAAGCACCACGGCCCCCAAGTTGGCCCTTTTTAACCCAACAGTGGTTCTCAAAGTGTGGTCTTGGGCTCCCAGGTGTCCCCAAGGCCCGCGTAGCGCGCTCACATTAGATCTGAGACGCTATTTACCCTCCGTCTCCCTCGTGCGCTTACCGCGGACGGGAGCGTCCCCGAGGCCCCGCTCTGTGTGGCGCACTGCAGCCGCGGCCTGTGGGGTCCGCCGTTTTGAGGTGCCGGAGAGATTTCCAGACGTGCGCGACCGCACCACCTATCTTGTCGTTGGGGGGACACAGTGGTGTTTCATGAATGCGCTGCTTCGGTAACACAGAACAGGTTTATTATTATTTCTAAATGAATGTTCAGAAAAGTTTGATATTTTTCTCAATTTTAACCCTTCGTCCAGTAAACGTAGACCCGTGAAAGCCAGATGAACAGAGCTCATAGGGCCAGCGAGTTGGAGAGCCGCTAGGTGTGAACGTGGTGGCGGTCGGTCCTCGCAGAGGTGTTTTAAAAGAGCGCTGTCAAGTCACGCTCACGTCCGTTAGGTCTCTCGTCCTTCCGACGTTCTGTGACTGGTCTGTATGTGTCAGATAGCGTCTAACTGAAGATAGACGTTCGCTTCCGTTACAGTCACCTGCTTGATTCCGGGGTGTCCTTGTGTCCTGGGCTTCCCACGGCAGGAGCAAAACTCGGGGGGTCACGTCACTTCCTTCAGCCCAGCCTCTGGCTGGCTCCCGTGCACGAAGCTAAGGCAGCAGGCCACACGGGAGTGTCTGGGGCCTGGCGCGATTTTGCAGAGAGCGGTGAGCGCAGTCATTGGTCACGGGAGGCGTGAAGGAGGCCAGCTTGGTGGAGGAGTTTGGAAGCAGGTGTGTGGCAGGGAGAGCAGCGTGCGCTGGGAAGCAGGGAGCAGTGAGACACGGTAAGCAATTAGGGCCAGGCCAAGCAGGCCCCCTTCATCGGGTAAGAAGCAGACACTAGGACGGGTCGGGAGCCCTGGCTCTGTCTCCTGGCCGCTGCGTGATCTGGGACAGGCACCGCAGCTCCCCAGGACCTGGGTGTTCATCGCTGCTCGAGGACCAGGCGCTTTGCAGGCTGGCCCCCTTTGGTCGTCTGTTTGCAGTTCTCTGATTCTCATCTGAGGGACCCTGGCCAGGGTCTGGCTGAAGCTTGAGGCTTAGAGGTCCGGCGTGGGGTAAGGAAGATGAAGTGTGGGAAGGCTGTTGGGTCAGGAGAAGACGCAGAGGTGTCTTGCAGGCAGGCAAGCAGTCGGGGGGTGCAGGGTGGGGGCCCCAGCAGCGGCCGGCAGGGGAGGTGGCGCGTGTGGTGAAGGGCACGTCCCCAGGAAGGGGCGGAGGGGACGCAGGACTCAGAGGAGCTGCGGTGGCCGTGCCCCGTGGACGTTGGAGCAGGGTCCCAGCTAGCGAGCGTGCACGTGGTTTGGGTGCAGCTGGTGGAGGCTCGGGGGGCTAGAGGACGCGCAGGGACAGCCAGGGCCGCGGTGCATGTCTGACACCAGCGTGTGCCCCGGGAGGTACCCGGGCCCTGATGATCCGGCCCCGAGACACACTGGCAGGGTTGAAATCTGTCCAGTGTCAGGAGGGAATCGGCAGGAGGACCAGGGCGGCAGGCAGTGCGGGGTCCCTTGGACTGGGTGCTGGTTTGTCTGGAGGAGGCCATCGGGGGTTTCTCTAAAAGAATCACTTGGAGCCCAATGGCCAGTACCTCAGACCTTAGAGTTTTCGAGAATAGGGAGGTAAGAAGCCAAAGCAGGTCGTTGTGGCTCTGAGCCCCGACGGCTGGTGTGTGTGTGTGTGTCCTTGGGCTCTGGGCTTAGGGAACCAGAACCCCTACAGGGCACTCTGGTGGGAGGTGGTTCTGGCTCCCCACAGCCCGCAGCGGGGCCCGAGCAGCCCGTGGGCGCCCCTGTAAGCTGTGGACTTGCCTCCCGGGGAGCTCAGGAAGGCAGCTGGGGGGCTGTCATGCCGTGCCCTGCGTGCGCGCTGTGACCCGGGCCCGCCGCGTAACTGTGTGTGCTCTCGATTCCCTGCCTCTCAGGTCTGCAGAGCGCTGTGTCTGTGAGTCGTCCCCGGAGCGACGGAGACTGACCTTACACGCAGCGGAGACCCTCCCCTCCCCCCTCCCCCAGGTCGAGGAAGGGCTGGTTGTTCAAGTGCGCTTTTCTTTCTTTCCTTCCTTCTTTCTTTTTTGTTAAACACACAAAACGTGGCCCAAGCCCCCCCCCCCCCCCCACGCACGCACGCAGGCACAACAAGCAAGTGAGCCCCCCCCCGGCCACAAAGCCAACTTGAGGGCATGTTTTAAGACCAAGCTACTTGACAGTATTCTTTTCAAATAAAAGCAGCAAGTGAAGTTTTATCGACGGTGTCACTTCTCATGTTTCCCGCTCTTCTTACAGATGCAGAAGCTCATGAAGGCCGCCAAGGAGGGCACGAAGGACGGGCTCGAGAAGACAAAGGCCGCCGTGAAGAGAGGCCGCTCTCTCATTCGGACCAGGTCCTTCATGGCTCCAGGTGCGTGGCCCGGCTGGCAGACCCGTCTGTCACAGCATGTTGGTGGCGCGGAGTGCAGCTGTGGGCTCGTCACGAGGACCCCCCTCAGCACCGTGCTCGTCGCTGGGGTTTGACTTAGCTGGGCCACCTGGGTCTCCCCTCCCAGATGGGGGAGGGCGTGCTCTCTCAGCTGAGGACATGCTCGGACCTGTGCAGTAGCTCAGGGATGGACACGCACACACACAACGGGCAACAGAAAGTTGAGTGAATTCTCATGGGTGGTAGACTTCACTTCTCTTTCTCTGGTCTCCTCTCAGCACACCGGCCCTTCGTGAACCCCCGCCCTGGGGACTTCACTCTCTGCTCTCTCTCCCAAAATCCCCTTGGGTATCCGACCTCAGTCAGTTTGGATTCTCAGCAACTTTATTCTTTTTCTTTTTTTTTTAAGGCTTTATTTATTCATTTGAAAGAGAAAGGGGGGGTGGGGACAGAGGGAGAGGGAGAAGCAGGCTCCCCACCGAGCAGGGACCCAGACATGGGACTCGATCCCAGGACCCTGGGATCATGACCTGACGCTTAACCGACTGAGCCACCCAGGCACCCCAGCACGTTTATTCTTGATAAGGCATAATAATGGATGATCTGAAGTGTAGGTTCTCTTATGTATGTGTATTTCCCAGAAAGACACAGGCTAAGAGGGCTTGTTCTAAGCAGGGATTTTAGGAACCCTTTTGCTGGTGAGGAAAGATCTGGGATCATTCCAGAAGTTTCAGGTTTCCTGAGGCTCTTGGCAGAGGGATTCAATGATGAATCTGCGTCAGAGAGAGAGGTTGTGTCTGGAGTGTTCCATGTGGACAAGAAGCTGTGGACTGAGGATTATCTGACGTCTGGGAAGATGTCTTCACCCGGTGCGGTATTACAAGACAGCTGGCTACCTACACGGCGGCTGGGAGCGTACTTTCCTGGAGTGGGCGCCGGGACCCTGACAGATTCCTTTAAGAACTCGACTTTGTTCTTTGCACAAGTGTTCTGAGAGACGAGCTGCTGCGCACGTAGCATTTGCCGGTAGCCGTGCCCAGAAAGCAGGTGAAACCGCGCTTCCGTAAGGAGCAGTCTCGGAGGACAGTGTGTAATGGGTGCTAAAACGGACTAGAGTCTTGTATGAATTCTGGTCCTAGTGAAATCTTCAGCGTCTTGAAACAAGATGCAGAAGAGGCTGTCAGGAGCCCCAGTGGGTTAGTCGGGAAGGAGACGGCTGGGTGGGGACGTTCTGATACAGTGTGTTCCCTGATGGGCTCCTGGCAGCGTGCCGGGCACCCCCAGGACAAACCCCTCCACGGGGGGTCCGGGCAGGTCTGACAGGTGCCCAGGCTGGGATTTGGGGCCCCACCCCAGACCCTGAACAGGAATCTGCAGGCCAGCACCCAGCACACAGGATGGGCAGGGAGCCCCAAGCTGGGCAGGGAGGAGGTCTACGGGGACCCCCAGAGGGGTGCGGCAGTTGGTCAGGTGCCTCCCTGAGCCCAACGACCTTAGTTTCCCAAGATATAAAATGGGAAGATGGGACTGAATTAGTGGTTCTTAAGCCTGGATGTACTCATGAATGAAGTGGGAGCATTTAACAAATCCCATGTACCCAGGCTCAGCAGCCCTGGGACCGATCCGTGAAACCCGAGGGGGGGACCCTGGATACCAGAAGGTTCTGTTCTATCTCTTTTTAAGACTGTTATTTAAGATCAATTTTAGATTCACAGCAGAACGGAGCAGAAGGTGCAGAGATTTTCCACATATCCCCCCGCCATGCACCCCTCCCCAACCCTAGCATCCCCACCCCCGCCATGCACCCCTCCCCAACCCTAGCATCCCCACCATCTTGGTGCATTTGTCGCCGCTGAGGAACCCACGCGGACACATCATCATCCGGAGTCCGCAGTGTACATTTACACGGTTTCCTTCTCAATGCGGTGCATTCTGTGGGTTTGGACACAAGTCCAGTGACAGGTGCCCACTGTTAGAGTACCACACAGTGTAGCTTCACGGCCCTAAAAGTCCCCTGGGCTCCACCTGCTCATTCCTCTCTCCGCCACAAGCCCTGGTAGCCTCTGATCTCGTCACTGTCTCTGTGGTTTTGCTTCCCCAGATTGTCAGAGTTGGAGTCCGACCGTGCGTGGACTTCTCAGACCAGCTTCCTTCACTTAGTCACATGTCCTTAAGGCTCCCCCACGTCTGTTCATGGCTTGAAGGCTTGTTTCTTTGTAGCGCTGAGCACCATCCCACGTCTGGGTGGACCGCAGCTTGTATGTCCATCACCTGCTGCGGGGCATCTTGGTGGCTTCAGGTTTTGGCAGCAGTGAACCAGCTGCTGTAAACATCCATTGCAGGTTGTATGTGGACATAAGTTTTCAACTCCTTTGGGTAAATACAAAGGAGTGTCATTGCTGGATTGTAGGGTAAGAGTGTGTTTACTTTTGTTAAGAAAGCGCCAAACTGTCCTCCAGAACGTCTGTGCCACTCTGCACCCCGCCGGCCGTGCGTGGGGGCCCCCGGTGCTCCGTGCTCTCGCAGCACGTGGTGTGGTCGGCGCTCCGGATTTGGGCTGCTCTCACGGGTGTGCAGACACTGGTCGGTTCTTACAAGCTCCTCACAAATGTTTCTGTGCAGCCAGGCTTTTGGAGATTGGAATTTGATCATCTCTGGGCTCCTGTTACCTAAAAACCCCTTTGCTTTTCTGTTTTCCAGCATTCTGTGGATTATTTAGCTATAGCCAAGTTTTTAAAGATAAATTGAGTTTTGGTCTAAATGTTTTGATTTGATGGTAGCTGTGCTTTCCCAGGGAGCAAGGCAGACAGAAATCAAGAAATAACACTGCGTCTCCACTTAGCTTTCGTCGATTACTGAGCGAGTGTTCTTAGCTGCCCTTCTTTGTTTCTGAATGCGGTATTTTATAGATTAAGAAATTGAAGTATTGGGCGCCTGGGTGGCTCAGTTGGTTAAGCGACTGCCTTCGGCTCAGGTCATGATCCCGGAGTCCCGGGATCAAGTCCCACATCGGGCTCCCTGCTCAGCGGGGAGTCTGCTCCTCCCTCTGACCCTCCCCCCTCTCATACTCTCTGTATCTCATTCTCTCTCTCAAGAAAAAAAATAAAATCTTAAAAAAAAAAAAAAAAAAAAAAAGAAATTGAAGTATTTAGTTCTGACTTACCAACCAGGTATATGAAAGGACACCTCTGCCTTTTGAAATTAAACGTCCCAAGTTTTGAAAACTTCAGATACCGATGGACGTTGTGTTCCTCTGGTGGAAAGGATATTTTCTTGGGTTTTCTTGTTAAAATTTCAATTTAATCATGGCCCAGTGGAACATAGGCACGGAAAATCAAAGTGTCTGCCCGAAGCGTTGATTTTTTTTTTTCCCACGCTGTAATATTATGAATATATTGTTTCAAGGTCCAACTAGTGCATTCTGACTTTTCTTTAAGATCACAGACCCTGTCTTGAAGAGGAGCAGAATTTATTTATTGATGTTGACTGCAAACATCCAGAAGCCGTCCTCACCCCGATGCCTGAAGGTCTATCTCAGCAGCAGGTAGGATGGGGGGCTGCTTCCTGGCGCGGCAGTGTCCCCCCGGCCGAGCCCCCGCCATCCCCCACTCGCGGCCCCTCTGTGGCCTCGGTGGCCGCGGGCTCTCTGGCCCACGTGTGTTTGGGTATCACCCCCGAGTAAGTGTGAGACGTGTATGGGTGTGATTTATACCGGTTCTTACTGGCAGGGCGACTTTACCTAGAGACACTAGCATGTACGCGGTGCCGCACATGCAGAGTAAAAGATTTCCAGCAACTGGTGAAATCAGCAGGATATCAGTGAATTTCTTAGCCTCTGGAAAGAGGTAGCAGAGGGAAAAAAATGCGGTGGTGTCCATTTGATGATCTTTGGGTAAAAGGAAAAGAAAGCCTGAGGACCAGAGCGTGGAGCAGAGTTTGGGGCTTTCGGGGGGCCCTGGAGAGTTCTGTGTGGGGTCAGCGTGACGCACGTCCTGGAGACACACAGCGCTAGGTAGACGTGTGGAGAGCGGCGTGGCTCAGAACAAGGTGGTGACAGTGCTAAGGTCAGAGTCTGAACAGAGAGCTGAGCTGGGAGGATGCCCAGGGGCCGTTAATCGTTGTCTGCAAACTAGGAAGCTCAGGTTTCATGGGAGTTGAAGGGGGAGCCCCCGCAGCAGGGCTGACAGGACGAGGAAGCGTGTCTGTGGGCCGTGGCTGATCTGTGAGCACGTCGGGGGCGAAGGAGGACGTGGCGACGGGCGTGTGGGGCCGCCGTGGGCACCCACGCTGTGCGCCGCCCGCATGAGCGCGCTGGGTGTCATTAAGTGCTTGCACATCCCTCCGTGTCCGTGCGCACGTCCCACGGGAGGACGCCGCGGCTCCGAGGAGGCCGATGGTGGGGGCGGCGCCCTGCCCTGGGCGCATTAGGGCCCGACGCCTCAGCCAAGTCTCTGATCCCCAAACCTAAAATCCTAAATCCTAAGTCAGTCAGTGGATGGACCGTAAATGCCCTGTGCTGTCCGGTGCTCCCTGGGGACGTGTGGCTGCGATCGCCGCGGGGCGCGGTGCCGGCTGTCCCGGTCTGTGGTTCACCCGCTGCTCTCCAGCCCCGGTTGGAGAAAGGGCCTTGAGTTCTCGAAAACACCCTTGATGTCCCTTTGAGGTCTCTCTACCTGGGTCCCTCCTGCCCCACTCCTGTGCGGCCCGGGGCTCTGACCACTAATGGGGTCTCCGTGCTCATTCCTGGGGGGACACAGTGTGACTGGGACTTGGGTCCCCTTGTCCGAGGACGTGGTGTCGGGTGAAGCAGGGCCCTCCCTCCCAGCAAGCCCAGGTGGGACACCGTGACGTAGTGGGGGACAACTGTGTAGAGGACGTGGACCTGACCTCTCAGAATCCTCTCAGGGCTGTTACAAATGTCTGTAATTTCCTGGGTTTGACCCCAGATCTTCTGCCTGAGAAGACTTGCAGCATCTGGAATCTGAATTCGGGAAAAACGGTGGCGGAGATGGGCCCTCTGCTAGTTTGGGGAGTGACTGGGTTGTGGGGTCTAGCCTTCCTCGTGGAGCGAGGGGTCAGTGCCCAGACTCCTGACTGTGAACGGGGCCAGGCGGCTGGCAGCCTCGCGGGGGCCTCTTTTAACCCCAGACCCTTCTGTACTCTTTACCTGCCCTAGAAGCACTGGTTTTTATCTTAATTTTGTGAATTTGAGTGGTCCTTTTTGTGGAGAGAGTCGCTCCCTTGTCAGTCACGTTTTGTAAGACTCCATAGCTCTGGAATGTTCTGCACTGTGGAAAATGCCGTCTCCACCCGCTGGGTGGCGTTGTGGTTCCTGTCGCGAGCCTCCCCTCCTCCTCGCAGGCCTGGGGGGGGGCGGGGGACTGGGGTGTGTGTGGTCTAGAGGCAGCCTTACTGTAATTTTGTGCTCGTTTTCCATTTATTGGCAAAAATAACTTGCCAGACTATGCGTAGGCTTGATGGAAATGCCCAGCATCATCACTGGCCTTTAACAGGAACTGTGCGCCCAGAGTCCCGTCCCCGTGCTTGACTGACCTGCGTGTTTGAGGCGGGAGCCGCTCGCTGGCCTTAACCCACAAGCTGCCCCCCCCCCCCAACTTCCTGAGTGTGTCTTCGCTTGGTCAAAAGCTCTCGAGCCAAAAAAAGTCTACTCTTCCACCTTTCTTTTTTTCTTTTTTTGTTTTTTAAGATTTTATTTATTTATTTGCCAGAGAGAGACACAGCAAGAGAGGGAACACAAGTAGGGGGAGTGGGAGTGGGAGAAGCAGGCTTCCTGCTGAGCGGGGAGCCCGATGTGGGGCTCGATCCCAGGACCCTGGGATCATGACCTGAGCCGAAGGCAGACGCTTAACGACTGAGCCACCCAGGCGCCCCTGGTCTTCCACCTTTCAAAGCTGTTTCTCCTTCTACAACTTGGCAATAATAATTTCACTCGATCTGTGCTGCTACTAGCATTCTTTGAGTCAAGGCTGGAATGGCTCTTCTCATGCTTTAGTCCTACGTGAAACATCCCATAACGCAGCGTAGGGCCCAGAAGATACCCTTACTTCAGCTCACAGCTGTTGACGTTCCTACTGTAACGTCACTTGTCTCGCTGTCCTGACGGTTTGTAATTTGAGGTTTGACCTGTTTTGTGACCGTGGCAACAGGGAAAGTAGGTTTAGTGCCTGTAACGTTAGCTAACGCACCGTTCGAAGCCCCTAGAGGCCTGTGGAGGTTTCCTTTGCCTCCTGTTTTGAGGACCAAGAAACAGAACAAGAACGTTCTTTATCCACAAGAAGTGAAATTTCTGTTTTCTGCAGCAGTTTGCTTACGCTGTGTTTTCCAACCGCCAACAGGTCGTGAGAAGATACATCCTGGGCTCAGTGGTCGACAGCGAAAAGAACTACGTGGACGCTCTGAAGAGGATTCTGGAGGTACCGAAACGTCGTGTCGCGGGGGACTCGGGCCTCACAGGCCTTCTGCACACCCGCGGGTTTACGCGTGCACACGAACCATGACGTGGTCACAGTGGCGGAAGTCCCAGGACACGCTGAGTGTTGGGTCTGTGTGTGGACGTGAAGAGTCGTGGGGTTTGCGTGAACCGTGACGTACGTGAGGGGCTGCTCCGTATGTTTTCAGCGCGCCCTCTAAAGAGCCCGTACCGTCTTCCCGCGTGTCTTCGTTAGCAATACGAGAAGCCGCTGTTGGAGATGGAGCCAAAGATCCTGAGCGAGAGGAAGCTGAAGGTGGTGTTCTACCGAATCAAAGAGCTGCTGCAGTGCCACGGCATGTTCCAGATTGCGCTGGCCAGCCGCGTGGCCGACTGGGATTCCGTGGAAACCATCGGGGACGTCTTCGTGGCTTCGGTAATTGCTGGCGGACCCCGCCGCCCCATGGAGCTCGCCTGTGCTTTGCCCTGGTTTCCGTGCTCGGGGGGACACCTCACGCTGGGTGTCCGGGTCAGCGGGCCTCGGTGCTGTCCGGGGCCACCGTGAGGTCACAGGGCTGTGCTCAGCGCACACGAGGCGAGGGCTCAGGTGCACGTGGTCAGGACACCATCCGGAGCTCGCCGGGCGTGTATCTGGAATGCCACCAGCTCCATCCTGTGCCTCTCCGCGCAGTGGGAGCAGGGTTTTCGTGGCGAGCCGGGGCTCTGTGGACGGTGTGCCGCTCTGTCCCACTCACCCCCGGGGCAGGTGGGTCTCGCCCTGCTCCCTGTCCCTGTCTGGGGGCAGCGGAAAGTAACCCCGTGTCCCCTCCAGCCGTACTCTGTGGCCCGGGCCCTGTTGTGCAGACGCCGTCTCGAGGCCTCTGCTGACATAGGACGCGGCGGCGTGCAGTCACGTTTCCCGCCCTGGAAACCAGCAGCCTCCTGTGTGCATCCGGCCGTTCTGAGCCCTTTCATCCGTGGTCCGTTTATGAACCATGTGTGTTATGCTTAGGAAGTATTCTGTCTAGACGTGGGAGCTTACGGGAGCAAAGGGGTATCAGATTGAAGGTTCAAGTGGCCGTTTACGCGAATGCTGTAATAATGACACGAAAAACCTTTTCTTTTTCCCTATAGAATTGTGTGGGCTTGAAAGTGTATAAATTACAGGATGCCTCGAACACAACACGGGAACAGGAGTTCTTACTAAAATATTTGCATGATGCCTTTTGGGGATCTTTATGGAAAACAAAGAGGAAACTGCATATTTACTTTGCAATTGCATTTTCTGGCTGTTTTATGCGTTCACTGTCTACAATTACTCTATCTTCTTGAAATATTGACCTTGGCAACATTTTTTTTTTAAAAGGGAAAAAACCTTACACAATATATAGTTGAGATGAAAGCATTTTTTCTGTAAGTGACGGTCACATCAGATACCTGCTCATGGATATGCCTGTTTATCTTGAGAATTTGTGGGCTCTTAGGAGAATACCAGAGGGAGGCCTCTTGGTGTTTCTAGGGAAACAGGACAGGGACCAGCGTGGCCCCTCCGCCAGAGAAGCAGGAGGGAATCAGTTTCCTTCCTCCCCCGGAGCATTTCCAGGGGACGCTCAGGGCCCACCAGGCAGGCTGTAGGGGCCCGCATGGCGTCCTCCTTCGGAGGTGAAATCCACAGAGTGAGGACTGGCCGGAAGCTAAAGACGGGTGTCTGTAGTCAGGGACACCGCTTAGCTGAAGGCCAGACCGCCAGGGACCTGAACAAGGATGCCGACAAGCGCATCGGGGTGAGCGAAGTGAGATCGACCCGCTGTTTAAACAATTCCTGACAAGTTTGCTTAAAGAAGAAAAAAAACCACATGGGGTCGTAATGAAGTTTGTCCTGTGGAAACATCGCAGTGACTGAGAGCTTACTTTTAGGGCAGGTTTCGGATCTTCTATCGTGTCCTGGCGGAGGGAGGCCCTGGGCTCTGTGCACTGCTGATAGTTCTCACTGTTCTCTGTTATTTCAGTTTTCCAAATCCATGGTGCTCGATGCCTATAGCGAGTACGTGAATAATTTCAGCACAGCGGTGGCAATCCTCAAGAAAACGTGTGCTACAAAGCCTGCTTTTCTTGAGTTTTTAAAGGTAAGCACTTCTTTTTTTTTCATTTTGGGTTTTCACACTCTCTGATAACAGGTTCCATGTCAAAATACTTTGTAGTGAGATTTTACCGCACTTTGCCTCTACACATATCATGTTATTTGTCATAAAGATATTGGTACCGACATGTTGGCTCAGGGCTAGAAATGAAGATGAGTTTTCAGGAGTGGTAGAGCTTTTTGAAAATAACCTTTATTTGCACATCCTTGGAAGGGGGTGGATGGATGGGCAGGCCGAGAGGTAAGGTCCGATCCCAGAGGAAGCTGCCTTTGGCCTCCTGTCCTTCAGCATGGCATTAGGGGCAACAGAAAGAACGTTTGGGATTGGGGTGGAGATCTCCGGCCCCATTCGAGTCACGGCAATAAGCTGACTGCCGCAGGACGAGCCCTCCATGGGCCGAGGGCTCTGGTGGGAGGTGAGGTGCGTCTGACGTTGACGATGTGGAGTTGCTGACCTGGGATATTTAGCCACGGCCCGTCACCGTGGCCAGCCGCCGGCCCCAGACCTCACGTGCACGCGGCCCCAGTTCCTGTCATAAAACCTTGAGCCAGAGTTTGTCCCTGTTACTTAAATTCTCGAAGCTCCTGCTACGTGCAGCGAGTGGACTCAGGTGACGTTCTCGCTGGCCGGTTACACTGAGGCTGACTTCCCCACCCCCAACCCCTTCCCTGGTCACCAGCCCTCAGCTTCAGGGGTCTCGGTGCTCGGCAGGCTTTCCATATCACAGCACGGCTCCTGGGGGACGGAAGCACATTCAGACGTTCCCTGCCTTGGAGGAGGTTGTAACCGTCTTGGCGGACACTGACAGTACATGGGATGTCAGCCGAGGGGCAGCCGCAGCCCCACTGTCAGGGGACCTCCTGCCAGGTGGCCTGGGGACAAGGGTGTGTGTCATCCTGGCCTAGCCCGGGAACTGGTGCCAGGAGGCTGAGCGGCCTTGGTGGTGGTGGGGCTGGGCCCTCGCCCTGCCATCCGACCACACCGCTCCCTTAGCTGGAGACCCCACCCCGGTGTGCAGTGGTCCGGCCCACTGGAGCGTCCCTCCCCGGCTCAGGGAGGCGCGTCGAGGGACTAGGAAGCCCCTGCCACGTGGGAGAGCCGCCCTCGCACCAGCCATCCTCTGCCACAGCCGCTCCTGGGGCAGCTCACACAGGACACAGGCCCAGGTCACCCCCACCCCTCACCCCGAGGCCCTCACCCCCAGAGCCAAGCCTGGACGGCGTGGCCACCGCAGAGAACTCGCCCCAGTGCGTGGACCAGCTGCTTTTAAGGGCCCTGGCAACTCCTATTTGGGGTTCTGGGGTATTTTTCTTCTTCTTTTTTTTAAAGATTTTATTTATTTGAGAGAGAGTAAGTGAGAGAGACAGCACAAGCAGGGGGAGTGGCAGAGGGAGAAGCAGGCTCCTGGCTGAGCAGGGAGCCCGATGCGGGGCTCGATCCCAGGACCCTGGGATCATGACCTGAGCTGAAGGCAGATGCTTAACAACTGAGCCACCCAGGCGCCTCTTTATTTTTTTGTAAATGCAGTTTTCAGGTGGTTGTAGAATCTCAGAAACTAGCTCAGTCCCTAGAAGGTTGAAATGCGTTTGTATATGGACAAACCCTGCCTGGCAGTCAGAGGTGGCCCGTAAAGCATCGAATGCAAACGCGCTCTGGACTCAGAGGCGCAAGCATGTGTGTGGTGCAGTCCAGGTGTGGGGAGGATTTTGCAGCAAATCTGCATGCACTGTGTCCATTGAGTGAAGACGGGCGTGGGCTCTGGGCCTGCCGAGGCGTCTGTGTTGTGGCGGGAGGACCGAGGTGGGGGCCCCCGCAGCCCCGAAGCGCGAGTAAGCCGGGCTTCTCCCCACAGCAGTGCCAGGAGTCCAGCCCCGACCGCGTCACGCTCTACAGTCTGATGATGAAGCCCATACAGAGGTTCCCACAGTTCATTCTGCTGCTCCAGGTAAGGACGCACACCTTTCCCAGCATCTGCCTGGAAGCCGCGTCTGTGCTCCCGGTTCTGTCTCTGGCCTCCTGTGTCCTCCTTCCCCGAGCGGTTACGGGGGGGCAGAGTCGGGGGGTGCAGGCCCCGAGCGTGGACACGGCCGCGGACCCTCACCAGCCAGCTCCTGCGGGGGCGGAGGGGGCCGGACGCGGGTTCCCTGGGACAGAAAGGAATCTGCCCCCTTCTGGGGCGGGGTCTAGGTCAGGGTCTGGGTCTGGGGTCTGGTGGAAAAACGATCCACCCTCTGTGGCCAGAGGGGACGGGGGGCTCAGGAGCCCAAGTCACGATTCAGGCAAACCGTGCCTGTCGTGAGCGCGGTCTGCAGACGGTGCGTGGAGAGGCTCACCCGTGGACCCCAAGTGGTTGAAAACTAAGAGTATTCAAATTGGTGCGTGTGTTGTTTCCGACAAACCTGGTTTTGAGGGCAGATGTGACGCATTCCATGTGGCGCTCGGTCTGTGTACAGGCCTCGTCCTCCCCAAAGCCGGGGGCCCCGCTGCACAGAGGCGGATGGTGGGCTGTCTGAAGGGGCATTTCTGAGGTCAGTCCGCGCCGGCTCAGATTCCTAGGCGGCTCGGCGTGGCTTGCATGTGGAAACGCAGCAAAGGTGAATGGCGACATCGTCCTGGAAATGGACCGGCACTCGGCATCGTTGCCGAGGCCCCTTCCCTTGAGGTTGTGGTTGCTGTTGTGGCCGTCCAAATCTGTGAGAAGCGTACCTGCTAAGTAAAGTGCTCACAAAACCGAGGGCGAAAGCATACACACGTCAGACTGTTAGTATCAGCTACTTCCATGGCTCGTCTCATAGGCTTTCTCTCTTCCTCTTCCACGTTCCTTTTCCAGTGAGTGTCCGGTTATCATATGTACGTATTAGACCCAGTTTCTGGTTTCCAGCGTCTGTGTTACAGTGTTAATAACAGAAGCTGTTTGCTTTCCCCTAAAATCAAAATATCCAGAAAATGTGTTTTATTCCTCCAGTTGTCCGGTATTTACTGAGCTCTTCAAATGTGGGAGGCTCCAGGTGGGTAGTTCGGTGAGGAAGGAAGACGGTAGGGAACCAATTAGACAGTTCCTCTTTAGCGAGGTGGGGACACAGGGACCAAGGGCAAAGACATAACCGCCTTATAACCCACGTGGCGCACGTTCAAACTCACATGCAGACTGTGCTTGGTGACGTGCTAGTGAATGCCTGGTTATCACTGGTCACCCACGACCCTGCTGGGTTTTCACGCCTCGCTCATGAATAGTTTTTTGTTCTTGGTTAATTAAAGTTGGGTGTAGTTTTCAATCTAGCTCGTCAGCTTTTGGCCATTAATAAATCATGGCAAACCTTTGGCCCAGGTGTTTCCCAAAATATATATTTTTAGAAAGGGTGGGAAGGCCGTGGGAAAGAGAACAGAAGCACGAGCCCCGCGCCGGCTGGGAGCAGGGACGTGGTCCTGGGCGGCATTTCTCGGAGTTCGGCCTGAGGGCACTGCACTGGAAGAAGGTGTGGCGTGCTCTTGCACCCGGCTGCCCGTGGGCTCGGTGAGGTCAGTCCCTGTGTAGTGCTCCCTCCTCCCTCCCCGTCTGCCTGGGCACCAGGAGGCTCACCGGAGAGCTCCCGGGTTTCTGTGAGCGGCTTCCCTGGCAGGCGAGGGGGCGGCTCAGGGCGCGTCCGGGGCACTTAGGAAAATGCACGGTTGGACTCAGAGTGTGCACTCTGTGTGGCTGACAGAATTGCGTGGGTCGTCCAGGGAGCCTGCTCCCAGTAAAGATGCTCTGGGAGCTGTTGCCTGAGGGGGACGCGGGGGCTGGTGGCCGGGCTGGAAGACGGGGCAGGCGTGTTCCCTCCTCCCGAGTCCTGCTCTGCGCACGCGGGGAGGGATGGCATGGGGCCCGGCGTGCTTCCTTCCCCTTCCTTTGGCCCATCAGGCACCTGCTCTCCCTCTCTGCACTGATCCCAGCTCTCCTGGGCCCTGTTACTGGTGGTGCTGGGACCTCACAGCCTTCCCTGATCCAGGGTAAAGCTGCGTGGCCCCGGCTTTTCCGGGCCTGCTGGTTTGGGACACGTGGTCCCGTAGGCCTCTCTGTCTCACTGTATCCTGCTGTCGTTCTCTGTCCCGTGTTGGACCAACATGACTCTCAGACTGGACAGAACGACAGACGTCCCTTTTTCCTTACTCGGTTCTCTCCCGGCATCTGGAGGACCCCCTGCCCCCTTCCACAGCTCCGCTGCTGTGGTGCTCGTCCTGGTCGCGCTCAGGTCCCAGGCTGGGTCCGCCAGCTCGTGACTTTGGAGCCAGAATCGTCGTGACATGACTTCGTGGCCTTGATAGGGTTTGAAGTGACTCGTAGGGACACGGGCGTACGGCACAGTATACACGGTCCGTTCAGACTGGAAATATGTCATCGCTTCTGGAGGGTTGTGTTTCTTCAGACGAAAAGCGGGTCACAGGCTGAGGGCCTGGTGGCATTCCCGCGCCAGCTGAGCGGGCGTCAGCTCTGGGGGGCCGGGCGAGAAGGGTGCTTCTGCCCGCGTCTGACTCCGTCAGCAGAAGTTGGTGTGGTCTGCGTGAGCCAGCTGAGACACACTAAGGGTCTGGTGGAAAAGCGAGGTGACCCCCTCGGGACTGTCACTTAGATGTTGCTCCTGAACACCGACTCCCGCAATGGACGCACGTGGCGCCGTTTTATCGGTCACCAGACTGTCGCTCCCTCGTCCTCCGTGCAACCTCTGCTTCCCTTGGTGACCCTGCGGACGCGGACGGGAGGGTGCGTGGCCCCCTTGCAGCAGGGGCGGGGTGGAGGCACGGGAGTAATGCCACCCACTTCGCGTCTGGAAGCCGACCTTTGGGGCCTGGGCCCGCTGGTCCGACTCGGGTTGAGAGAGACAGGCCGGAGTTACCCCGTAGCTACAGAGAGCGGGATGTTTCTCACATGTGGCACGTTCGTATGTACAGTGCCCTTTATTGGGAATTGCTGTTTTTTTCCCATTAGCAAAGCCATTTAATGAGTTCATTTTGTTTTTGCAAAAGGAGCTGTTCCAGTGTGTATCCAAATCGTGAGTCACTTGGCTTATTACTCTCTCCCCGGTGCTTATTCTGTCCTCCCCCAGAAGTAGCTGATGCGGCCGTCAGACGTCGCGGCTCCTGGCTGGGAGCGTGCGTGGGCATCCACCTGCGCCCTTGGAACCAGCAGTCACACGTCTCCTTTTCACCATCTTTCTCCCCCAGGACATGCTGAAGAATACATCCAAAGGCCACCCTGACCGGCTGCCCCTTCAGATGGCGCTGACAGAGCTGGAAACCTTAGCGGAGAAGCTGAATGAGAGAAAGAGAGACGCCGACCAGCGCTGCGAGATCAAGCACGTCGCCAAAGCCATTAACGAGAGATACCTGAACAAGGTTGACCGAGGCTTCTCAGTCTGTGCTGGGATTCAGTTTGCTTTGTACTAACAAGCCGCCATTCTTCCCACCACTTGCTACTAATCTTCTGGAAGCTTTGCAGTGACGCCGCGGCCCAGGGCCCTGCCTCGGAAGTCGATGGAGAGCATCGAGCGGGTCCGGGCGCGTTTTCTCGGGGAAGGGGCTCCCACAGTCACAAGACCCTCACACGGTCTGAATCTTACTGCCAAAATGCGGTGTTTTCTCTTAGATGGTCGTAATCAAAGCAGAGGGTGTTACATATGTTCTTATCTGCACCTGTCTTTGCATGGACTAAGCTGTGTTTATCATGGAAACGTGAGGAAAATATGGCATGAAAGCAGTTCCTAGGCTGTATTTCTGCTTTATATTGACAAGTCCTCTTCGTGCAACAGCAAGCTGATTTTATGTAGACTTCACCATACTTACTTACAGCCCTGGTCCACGAGAAGAGGTTCATTGATAGGAGCGGTGTTAAATAATTCCATATCGTATTTATCATTGCTAAAATCACTTTCATTTCTGTCTGTAGGGGTGATTTCCTACCAGATAGTGACAGTCAGTGGCTTAACTATAAGAACTTTAATACATTTTGAGGAACAGGTTTTTCCTGATCTTCTAAATGATTTATATAGGAATTTCTATGAGCTGAAAATTGCATTAAGTGATGGTTATGTTGTTTAGGATCCTGCTTGCCTGTGCTAACAGTGCTTGCAAATCTGTGGGGACAGAGTAAGGCCGAGGAGGAAGTGGTGTGTGTCCCTTGCTAGCAATCCCGAACCTGTGCACGCAGCCTCATCATCCCCGTGAGCATGTCAAGAATAGGTTGACAGCTTGGCTACTGCAGATAAAGGATCAGAACACCATCTGGGTGTTCAGACCATCTGAACATGAATTCCCCATGTTCCTTTGGGCTGAATTGTTATAAGTCTGACTTCTATATGACTTCTCATCATACTAATGAGTACAAAGCATCTCTGCAAAGGACCAAGGGTACTGTGTTTGGCTCAGTGAAATGAACTATGGCGTATCACAAGAAGCTAAGATGTTTTCTTAATTATGCTATCCTTTGGAAAACGAAAATCCCCGAGTAGCTATTGCACTTACATAAAACATTCTGGTCGGCATAGAGTTATAAATAACAATGGTTGGCCGGCTGTGGATGAGAGTCTGTAAGGAATGGAGCTTATAGTGGGGCAAGTCATTTAAAGAGAAGGAATATGACTGACAGGTGAAAACAAATGAGCCCTCCTTTGCTGAGTCAGTATCTCTTAGCTGGAGGAATTGTGTTTACAAGGGCTGGGTTAGACTCCTTTCACCGTTTAGAATAGCTCCAAACACTGTCCATGAAACTATGTAGTTAAAAAAAAAGCCACTCTCAGAATTCTACGTAGTATACACATAAAGTACGATTGGAAGTGCATGAATTATCTGTAAAGGGGAAAATCTGCAAAGTTTTGACGCTTTATGCTCCTGTATTTTGCAAGACTTTCGCTCACCCTTTTTCTTCTTTTGATGAACTTGATTGCGGGAAGCATGTCAAGTGTGACTTTGAATGTTCAGCTTCTCAGCAGTGGGAATCGGTACCTCGTGCGATCCGACGATATGATAGAAACCGTTTACAACGACAGAGGGGAGATCATTAAAACCAAGGAGCGCCGCATCTTCATGCTGAGCGATGTGTTAATGTGCGCCACGGTCAGTACACGGTGAGCATGCGCCTAGGTCGCGGGATCGGCTCTGCGCCCAGGAGCGTGCCGCGTCCCAGATGAGTGCACGGCTCCGCTAATGCTCCCATTTAAGCTGCCCTGATATGTGCACAGAACTTCATCACCTCGTCCTGTGATGAAGGGGAACCAGGACCTAAACAGGCGTATTTTTATTTTATTTTTTAATTTTTTTAAAACGATTTTATTTATTTGAAAGAGAACACAAGCAGGGGCAGCGGGGTGGGGGAAGAAGCAGGCTTCCCGCTGAGCAGGGAGCCCGATGCGGGCCTCCATCCCGGGACCCCGAGATATGCCCTGAGCTGAAGGCAGACGCTTAACCCACTGAGCCACCCAGGCGCCCTTAGACAAGTGTATTTTTAAACGGGTCCAGTGTTAAGTCACAAGGTCACTGCTGGAGGAAATTCGGGATGAATGGTATATTTTTCTTTAAATGTAAGGCCAATGTTGGAACCAGAAACTGCATTGTGTTTCTTTTATTTCCCTCCTAAATCACTCTACAGTCTTGTTGTGATCATTGTTCAGATCCTTTCTCTTTAGCTGCCTCCCGGTGGAGACATTTTTGGTAAGCGTTTTTCTTGTATGATTATATCGGTGGCGTTTATATTCACTGTGAACCAAGAAAATGAGTACATACCACTTCATCATTTCTTATCCTTAAAGTCATTTACCATCAGGACTGCTCCCTAACACCTAGAATGTTGTAGCTGGTTGACGATATCTGAGAAGTTAGTGTCTTCAGGTAGAGAGGGATGGTAAGGGAACTGAGGCAGACGTGAATGTTTTGAGCTGAGTGCCCTGGGTGCTTTATCAAGTAGCGCACACTGGCGTGGTGTCCTGAGCAGCTCATCATGGCTTGAGAGGCTCCGTTGTTAAACTCTCAGGAGTTTGGGATGCAGTTGCCAAACCACTGGCAGCTCGAACTCGTCCACTCCGGGTGTTGACAGCACAGAGACTGGCCCGTGAGACAGGCAGGGCTCCCTCTCCCAGCAGGAGCTGGGTGTTAGGCCTTCGTGAGCACATCACCGGGTGGGAGCCAGCATGTGTGCCTGTGGTCCTCCCGTGGCGGCCGCCCTGTGGTGCTGAGGAGCCCCAGCAGGGAGGCCGGGGCGGGGGCTGGGCATCCAGGGGCTCACGCCGTGCAGCCCGGGTTGCAGCCTCCTCAGGGCTCCGGGGAATCACCCCATCTCGCCGAGCCTCACGCCCACGCTCTGCAGAGTAGTGGTGGGGAAGCCAGCCATCCCTGGGACTCCTTGGCGGGTCCGGTCAGGGACCACTGTCAGGCCCTTCAGCTCCGCGCCCGGCACGGTGCTGCCTGGTAACTGTCTGTTTTTATTATGGTTCCTCCTCGTCCTCACCTGCTCTGAGGCAGCTACAGAATAAGTCTGCAAAATATGCCAGTTTTTTTAAAGATTCTATTTATTAGAGAGGAGAGAGCATGAGTGGGGGAGGGGCAGAGGGAGAGAGAGAATCTCAAGGAGACTCCGCGCTCAGCACGGAGCCTCATGTGGGGCTCGATCTCACGACCCCGATATCATGACCTGAGCCAAAATCAAGAGTTAGACGATTAAGCGACTGAGCCACCCCCCAGGCGCCCCAAATGCTCCTCAGTCAGTTTGGGTCTTTTGAAATTTTATGTCGTTTTAAAAACCTCAAGCTGACAAATACACTTCCAAGATGAACAAGAAGTGGATGAACACTTAAAAGTGGATTTATCTGTGTTCACTACCAGGGCTGTTCCTTAAAATAACACCCGGGCTGTGGCAGGGATCCCAGGTTCGGATGACCTTCTACAAAGTGAGGAAAGGGAGATAGTTCAGTTCCCACTGACGTGTTCTCAGCGACACCCCCAGGAGGCAGTGAAGGGATGACCCACTTTGGTCAGGCTGAGATGTTCAAATGGCCCCAAGGGTTATCAGAACAGCAAGGTCCCCCAAACCTCTGTGGGAGTGAGGATTTTAGATTACAACAGGAGGAGTAGAAATTGGGGCCAGGTTCATGGGCTTCTCTTTTTATGTAGAGAGCACGCCTAACTCACAGAACACGCAATCTTTCTTACTCAGTGTCTGAGTTCTGCCTTCTCCTCCTTCCCCTTCCCACGCAGACTAGGCATTGAAAAGTAAAGCCCTCTAACATCAGAGGGAAGTCGGAGCGCTTGGGTACCAGTTGGCTTCCAACACGCCAAGTATTTCGGTTTAAAGTATAGTCTCCGGCATTTTGGTTATTCCTGTGTACATTTTGATTGGAAAAAATATGTATATCTTGAAGAAAGCAAACTGTGATAATCATCAGAGTAAGGAACAGTGATTGTCTTGCCGGGGGGGGCAGGGGGGCGGGTTCCTGGCACATGGAGGGCCTCAGGCTGCTGGTAGCCTTGTAGCCTTGACTGGGTGCTGCTCAAGGAGGTGTCTGCTCTAGCATTTTCCGCCTATCTGAACAGCCATGCTTTGTGTGTTTCTCTTCATGTATGCTCCATTTTATGGTAAAAGGAGAAAAAAATCTACATAGGTCATGGGATTTTTTCATTTAATCATGGAGCATAATGACAAGATTTAATTTTATTAAAATAGTTACACTGTAACTGAGAGTTAAAAAGGAACTTTGATACGAAATGAACAGAGAATATCTCTGCACATAGGAAATTTTCCTGTTAACAGTATTTGCCAGAACGCATGAGCATCTTGGCTCAAGTATCCATCAGGGAGCCTCCAGCATGTTCCTTTTAAGCTTTTATGGGAACATGAGAGTTTTCTGGGAGATAAGCATCCCATGTTCTCCCGTCTTCCAAGATTAGGCAGTGAAGAGTTCCTACCATCCACTGGGAGGCCACTTTACAGAACCAAATGGTAACTGTGTGTAAGAAAGGCAGAAGCAGGATGTGTTTCTCACTTGAATATCTAAGGGATGAAAAGTATCCTGACACCTGTAATGAATCATAACATCCCGATGTCTCCTCCTTTCAGCACCTCGGACAGCAACACGCTAATGTCCGCCAGCCAAAGGTATTTATTAAAGTGGAGCGTTCCTCTTGGACACGTGGAAGTAGTAGAGTATGGCAATAACGATGGTGCTGGAGAAAACAGGTGTCCCCCTGTGCACCCACCCGAGAGCCTGGCGGTGGTCGCCAACGCTAAGCCAAGTAAGTGACACTTTACTAACGTGCGTGCGCCTCTTGGGGCCGGCGTCAGCGCCAACCGAATAGGCCCTGTTTCCTCGGCCTCCGCAGCATCCAAGGATCCACGGAGATGGTCAGGCTGTTGAACGATACCATCTTTGGAGCCTGTATTTTATGTTGGCTGATAAATGTAGACAGATAAGCCCACTGGACCCTCATCTTTGAGCTTGTCCCCACTGGTGTGCATCCTTTGGGTTTACAGAAAACCCCGCCATGTAGGATGCGTTCAGTCTCCCCAGGTCTGATTTCTCTTCTGCGTTTCCCAGTTCAGAGCCCTCCCCCAGTAAGGGCTCTGTCTCCTGTCTCCTGAGCGTGCATGGAAGTCCTCTAGCGTGTGGACCTCGGTGGTAGGCTCTGCTCTGCTGTGCCCCACCTTGTGCAGCCCCTCCTCTCTCCCCTCCCCCAGGCTCCCCAGGGAGGGGCGAGCCAGGATGAGCCAAGGGTGTCCTGATACTTCGGCAATGCTTCAACAGCTGGGTAATATTTATGGGCTTCGGACTGTAGATTTTGAACGTAGTGTAGTATTCATGACTTTCTCCTTCCATTTTTCTTTTTTTTTTTTTTTTAAAGATTTTATTTATTTATTTGACAGAGAGGGAGAGCGAGACAGGGAACACAAGCAGGGGGAGTGGGAGAAGGAGAAGCAGGCTTCCCGCTGAGCAGGAAGCCCGATGCGGGGCTTGATCCCAGGACCCTGGGACCATGACCTGAGCCGAAGGCAGACGCTTAACGACTGAGCCACCCAGGCGCCCTTCCATTTCTCTTTTTTAATCCAAATAAAGCCTGGCTAGTTTCACTTACTCACCAGCCTCTGCCCCAGTTGTGGAACACACCAAATGGAGTGAATGGGGACTTGCAGTAAATCTTTTCATACATGGAATGAGCCTTTATATTGAATATTTGTGATGTAAATATATTGGACAACCTTTCAGATTATTTTGCTTCTGACATGTTCAGAAGAAGGTGCCTTTAAACCCTGTAACTTTTCTGGCTGCATATGCACGTTCGCTTGGACTCACAGGAACAGGGCCCGATGAGCATTAGGTCTAATTTGCTGTGAGGTCTCCCGTTGTTCTTGTTTATGTGACGTTAATAGTCGGTCACTTGGTTGGGTAATCGGCCTGGTAGACCATGTCCTCAAGCACGGTATTACAGGTCCTACAGTCCTGAATCACTAACTGCTAAGTCTTTCTTAAAGGAATTGCAAACAGTCTCAGCGAGTAATCAAAATGCCAGACTGTGTCACAGGTTTTCCACAGCAGGGATATACCGAGGAGTGATGTGGGGAGGGAAGGGGAGGGTTCTTCCAAACTGATGCATGTTGGTAAGATCTTACTCAAGTTCAACTTGGGTATGTCATTTGTTAAAAGTTTGTAAAAGCCCATTTAAATTGCTTGTCAGTATTGGTTGCAAATCCAACGTGTGTCTTGGTTTTACGAACAAAATCATGCCTTTGTGTGTTTATAATGGTAGCAGTGTTAAAAGGTATTTGTAATTAAGATTGCGTGCTTGCGCCCAAGTCATCAGGGACAGCTTTGACCTGTAGAACAGATACTGCATATTAAGGCAGCACTACATTTTCTTACTCATCTTTTTATTTATGACTCTGTTGAGCTAACTTAGAATAAGATTGGAATCGGTTAGCAATATTAAAAAGCAAATAGGAGGAAGACTCAATTTTTAAAATACAGTCAACCCTTAAAGAACACGGGGGTTAGGGGCACCAACCCCCTGTACGTTGAAAATCCTCATACATACTTTGACTCTCCAAAATCTTAACTATTAAAAACCTGCTGTTGACTGGAAGGCCTACCAATAACATCAACAGTTGGCTAGCACACACTTTGTATGTTATATGAATCCTATACCGTGTTCCAACAATAAAGGAAGCGAGAGGACACAAAACGTCATTAAGAAAATGATAAGAGAAAACACATTTACGGGACTGCCCTGTATTTATCAAAGAAACTTGTGTAGAAGTGGACCCGCACAGGTTAAAGCCAAGTTGTTCAAGGGTCTACTGTCCATGGAAGAAAGGACACAGGCGCCGTAAGCATTCCTACAAGCTTCTATCCGTGACGGCAGGTACGTGGTTGTCATTGTCCGTGAGAATAAACTGTGGCACTTTGGAGAGTATCCGGTTTTCTTCATTCTTCAATTTAAAGAGAAGTTTGTTGATGTATCCAAAGTTCAAGAGACTTTGGAAAATACTTGGAAACATACACAATTGTGTTCTGCAGACTTGCTGTGACCTTTTCACGTCCCTTTGAACAAGCACACACGTAACCTTGGTGAAAGCAATTGTTCGGGGAGAATCTTTTTTGCACACTGTCCTAAAGAGAGAATTTAATTGACAGACCTGTCTGCCATCCGTAGACATTCGTTCTGCTCCATTTTGTGGGCGGGCGGAATCCATGTCACTTCATGCGCTGCGGCCCTTAGTGGTGGCGTGCGCCCTCTTTCAGAATGGTCTGTTACTACAGTGCCTTTATTTTAAGAAGCCAGGGTACTGGTAACTGATGAGTGTGTGGGGGACTTCCTCTACAATTCGTTAACCCCTCATTGTTTCCCTTCCGGCTCTGTGACTGGGCCTGCAGTGGGTGCCCAATGAGTATTTGTTGAGCGAATGAAAAGAAAAATGGAATCACCAACCACTGTTAAATTTTTAATTAAACTGTGTCTTTCTACCTGCCTGTTTATCGAAGGCCTGTTCTAAACCGAGTGCCATGTCCTGGTAACCCCCAACTGAGTAAGGGGTAGATGGTGCCTTTGGAAGCCCAAGGAGACGGATGCAAGAACACGGGTGTGACACACTGTGATACATTCCTTAACAGAAACGAGGGCGCAAAATATTTTGGGAGATCAAAAAAGGATAAGTTTCTCAGAGAGATGCCTCTTAAGCTAGGTTTTAAAGAAGGAGTAGGATTTCAGTAGATAGAGGGTGGGAGGACGTGCATCAGTTGGTTGATTGATTCCTTCAGCTGATGTGCATCTGACACCTGCCAGGAGCACAGTAAGGAGTTTGTGTGTCCAGGGAGTCAAGAGTTTTTGTGACTGGAACCTTCCCTGCCTGTGGCAGTCCCTCTGGAATCCGGAGGACCGACAACTGTCTGTTCGCAGGGTCCAGTTCTGTCCACAGAAATATGAACTGGAAGAGGCTTCCAGGTTATCCTGTGATTGTGTAAGACCTAGTGAAATGCTTGTGCTGGCTCTCCAGCTGGTGGGATTGCTTCGTCTGGAGGAAGGGCTCTTGGACCTGGCAGGGTGGTGCCGTGCGGACCCCAGAACCTGAGACGCAGCTTGGCAGATCCTCTTCCTCTTACGGCTTCAGTTACACGCGTGCTTGGACACCGGGACAACATAAGTGTAGGGTTGGAGCGGGAACACAGAATTGCTGATTACTCCATAAACTGCCTGTTTCTTGGAATAACGAAGAGCAGGATGAAGGTGATTGGTCAGGTGTAGGTAATGCTGTTTTCTCCAGGAGAGAGAATTAATGTGCTGTTCATGTGTGGAGGGGTCCTCCCTCGTTAACAGATTGTGACCATAAAAGGGTTGGATTGGGAATTGTCCGGACACAGCTTTCCAGAAGGGAAGGCCTCCAGGAAGCCGTGTTCTCAGCCCCGGAGTCCTGGGAGGGGCGCTTTGCAGAGCACCAGTCTGTTGTTGGACCCATCCTCGTGTTCCTGTTTCCTGAATCTGTCACCCACTAATCTCAGCTCCGTGTCGGACGTGTTACTTGTTGAAGAGTTTTTATGGCAGGGCTCCCTGCTATATTCCCATACAATACGGTTCGCTCTTTCTGAGTGTACGGTGGCCATTACCTGGGCAGCGCCGAGTGGACAGACGCTGCTGAGAGCGGGGAGGCCAGCGGGTTGAGTCTGCAGGTCGGGGGGTCCCCAGCACCCGGACCTCTGTGGGAGCGGGTATTTGCTTCGTTCCTGGCTTAGTGGTGCACCTGAGCTGCGCGGACCCCTGTGTCTTGGTCTCCCTGTCCGTAGAGGGGATCCGAGTTTTAGCTGTAAGCTCTGAAACAATGGGTGTGGAGTCCATGGCCTTTTAAATGCCTTCCAGATTAAAAAAAATTTTTTTTAACAAATTAAAATGTGCTCATTCTGTGTGTGTTGGAAGACTGAACTCAAGCCAGATTCCGTGGGGCGTTTTCAGGCTTCCGGTCAGGGAAACAGGGACCAGTCCGTTCGCCGGCGTGTTCAGCACTGGGGAAGGACTGTCCTGCTCATCCTCACGCACCAGCAATGAGGGCCCATCTGTTGTTGGGGCCAGACAATGAGCTGCTCTGTGTGCCTCCCATCCATAATATTGATCTCCTTCCCACCAGCCTGCAGCCAGCGAGTCGTGCGCTGCTCATGCAGATAAAACTGTCCCCTCCATGAGTCAGTCAGCCGGGCTGTCTCTGCGGTCTCCGAGTTTTTAGAGAAGGGCTTCAGACTCACCCACAGTGCTTTTGTTCCTTCTGATTCTCTTGCATTTGTCATCCATCAATTATTTTGAGACGCTAAATAGGAATTCTTTGCTCCGCCCGTAGCCACGTGACTTTCCTGCTGTGTGAGCGACTGAGCTCTGAGATCAGCGTTGGAAAATTCGGTCTGTGGTTCAGCGTTGAAGACAGAGTGTGGGTGTTGCTGCCCTAGCAACCAGGCTGCAGGAGCCCGCGTGGCCGCCATCCTCGGCCCCGTGGGAGCCGCCCACAGGAGGCGCCACCCCAGAGGAGCCCGGGCAGAGTGTGCATCTGCTTTGCCGCGTCCCTCTCCTGGAGCTGTGACATTTTATTGGCATTGAGCTTTGCTCTCTGTGCAGGGGCCTGCAGGCTGGTGCCCACAGATTCGTCCAGGGGTCCTCTGGGGCCGTGGGTTGGTTTCAGCTTCCAGAACTTCTGAATTACTTTGCCAAATTCTGTGCTTTTTTCTGGGGTGATTGAACAGTTTTCGCCGATTTTGTGAGTTGGGGCTGGGGTTGGGGAGGGAAAGTCCCCGCAGTGCGGTGGGTTTACGTGATGCACCTGGTAGAGTTGCCTATGCTCCTACCATCACTGTGCTCCCCCCTTGTCTGGTGGGTTTACCAGAAAATACATTTCCCTGTTGCCAGAGATAAGCTGACTCGTGCAGGATCCGTAGAGATCAGTTCCATTCGATGGTAGACCCTGGAGCTCTCCCAGTTTTCAGGGGACGGTGCTGCCAGAGCTGGGGAGGGAGGGGGTCCCCACCCCGCAGGAGCCTCCGCTGGAAGAGACCCGCCATCGCCTCTTTTCGGCATGTCCCAGAAGGCCTTCCGACACCCCGAGAACGGTGTGCAGGCTGAGCGTGTTTCCGAGGGGAGCGCGTGGTGTGCGGGGCAGGTACTGTGGTCCTGTGGGGATCAGGCCCGTTGCTGTCCCGTTAGTTAGTCCTTGAAGATGATGGTGAGAGTCAGCCTGGCTGTACTTCTCTGTGCTCGGGCGCGGCGCGCTCTTACCAGTGCAGGGCAGGCCTTGGCTTGCGTGGCCGTGGGACCAGCATCTGCTTCTCATGGAGCAGCCGCAGACTGCACGCTGTGCAGCCGAAACCGCCGTGGGAATAGGGTGAGACCACCCTGGTGGCGTCCTGCCCTTTCCCGGGCAGCGTGCAGCTCCAGGGAGCAAAGTTGCCCCCTGCTTGCCCCCAGCAACTCTGTACAGAGAAGAGAAGGCCAGCCAGACCATCTGCTCTGGATCGGCGTCCCTCCCAGCCCAGAGCATCTGCAGAGTGTGTCCGCTCTCTGCTCAAGTCTTCTCAAAGTGCCAGACCTCCTTCTGCAGTCCGGCTGCAAAGTGGGGGCTCTGGCCGTGGGTACCAGGGGTCGGGGACAAGGAGGGGATCACATCATTGTTACACATGAGCTGGCAGAGACCTCGGCATCCTTGAATTCTGAGAAGGAGTGTCCAGGAGGGAGAGGCTGGGGCAGGGGGAGGGCAGGGGGAGGAGGA
>NW_022589718.1:39248063-39268936 GCF_004348235.1 Phoca vitulina | reverse complement strand
GGGCAGGGGGAAGAGGAGGGTCCCGGAGGGAGAGGCTGGGGCAGGGGTGGGGCGGGTCCTGGGCAGAAAGTGAACTGTAAAGAAACCACAGATGCGGGGCGCCTGGGTGGCTCAGCTGTTAAGCGTCTGCCTTCGGCTCAGGTCATGGTCCCAGGGTCCTGGGATCGAACCCCGCATCGGGCTCCCTGCTCCACGGGAAGCCTGCTTCTCCCTCTCCCACTCCCCCTGCTTGTGTTCCCTCTCTCGCTGTCTTTCTCTCTGTCAAATAAATAAATAAAAATCTTAAAAAAAAAAAAAAAAAGAAACCACAGATGCCACGCTGGGGGGATGTGGGTGTGGTTTATGGTTTTGTGGCCAGAGGTGGGTGTGCAGGGGTGCACGTCAGCAGTGGAGTGGAAACCACACTCTGACCCCTCTACCTCCGAAGGCAGAGGCCCACGTGGTGCCTGCACTTTAAAAATACGAAGCCGGGCCTCGACTTCTGTCAAGAGCCCTCGGTCTGGGCTGTGGGGCCGGGTTCTCGCCCTGCGAAGCAGAGGGCCAGCACGTGGGGTTTGTTCAGTCCCGGTGTGGCGTCTCGAGGGCTGAGGGCTTGATCCACGTGCCCCCCCCAGCGTCCCCGAGCTTGCCGTGGCCTGTGGGCGGGGACACACCCGCGGCCTGCCCTCCCTTCTGAGCCAGCGAGCCGGGGTGTCTGCACGGTCAGTGACAGGAGGGCGCAGCCGCCTCCAGGGAGACCCTAGTGATTGGAAAGGCACAGCACGTTTTAGGGCCAGGGCTGCCCTGGGAGGGACCAGAGAGGAGGAAGGCATGTTGCCCGGTTGCCTTGGTGACACCGGCCACGTGGCATGCATCCGAAGCTGTGCCGCAGAGCTCGCTCCCCTGCCGTGCGTGACCCTCGGCTCCCTGTGTGCCGATGGAGGGGAGGCCCCCCGCCCCCCGTCGCAGAGACCGGCCGGCTGCCCACCCACATCCGCTCTGCTCCTGGACAGCAGCTGGAGACCGTCGGCTAGACCCCCACGGTCTGCGTCCATGGTCTGCATCCGGGTGCTGGGCTGGTAACAGGTGGTCCGCAGCGCCCGCAGACGGTGACCGGGACCGAGGGCGTCCAGGCCAGCCCCCTGTAACGGAGCAAGGCCGGCCGTGTGGCCGCAGGGCCTGGGAGCCCCGCGTGGGGTTTGTCCTGTTCCCTGTCATGGTGCACTGAGTGTTGAGCCCCGTACAGGTTTTCAGTCAAGGAGATTTGGTTGTCCCTGTGATGAGACCCAGATGGCTTCTCGGGGCAGCGAGGCTCCCGAAGCCGCGCTGGAGGGCGGTGAAGATGCGTTCACGAGACTGCGGTCTGTGCGCCAGGAGCGCTGAGAGTCAGCCCTGCCTTCCTTCCACTCGTGCAGACAGCCGAAACATTTAGCACGTACGAGTATTTAGTGACCCGGCCAGAAACGCACGTGTATGCTTAGGTTTGGTTTTGAAATCAGAGTCAGCCCTAACAGTTGAGGACGAGGACCGTGGTGGCCCTCCGTCCGCCCGAGCCCTGCTCCCCTTCCTCCCCTGTCCCGCCTCGCTGCGCCTGCTGGGACACTCTGGCCTGGGTGACCCGGCAGCGCTGACCGCGGGGTGACCGTGAGGCCCTGCGGTCCTGAGCGCCCAGGCAGGACGGCCCGTCTCTGGGAGGCGTGGGGTGGGGAGGCCCCGGCGAGAGATGACCTGTGAGTTCTTGGCGTCTGGGCGGCACGTCCACGACGGCCACAGAGGACCTCTGGTCCAGCGTGTCCATCTCACACGCGGTACCACCAGTGTGTGCACACGGTTCACGGAAACGCTCCACCAGCTTCAGCTTGTCCGCGTGCTAACCCTTTGCCTGCTTGTCCCCAAAGCTGAGATCACTTGATGACTAACACGGCTCACGCCCTTAGCAGGGAGCCTCTGTGGGTGAAGGCTGCCCGCCTGCCGCGGCCGGCTGGCTTCTGGGGTGCGTGGGGCTCCTCCCGCGGGGCTGCTTCCCGGAGGCTCCAAGGCGGTGGCCGCCTGCAGAGTAGTTGCTCGTGTGGGGAGACTTGGGGAGCTCCCGAAGCTGTCCTGGTTTAAATACCGCAGATGCCGGGCACACCATCCCCCTCCAGCTTCAGGGTGGTACCAAGGTGGGTGGGAAGGCACACCGTCCCTGGGTGCACACGAGGAACGCAAGATGGGAGAGGCTTCTGGGTTCTCCCAGAGGGACTCCTGAGTCCCCGGTGGCGAGATTCGATGAGGAAGATACAGCCTGGCCCCTGGCGTTTAGTGGTCTCTGCCTCCTGAGACACGTGCTTTATTACGTGGCACGCGGGAGCTCCGTGGCAGGAACACGTTTGCAGGGCAGGCACCAATGTCAGAATCTCAGCATGCTCAGGCTGGAGCCCACCTCCCTGCTCACGTCGTGAACACTTAGAGCAGCGTCCCTCCAGAGGGGACGGCCCTGCTGTCCTTGTGCTCACGCGCTGGTGCCATGCTCGGCTTACCGGGCTCAGGACTGCACGTGTGAGGGGCTGAGTCAGGTTAGATGCTGCCCTCCCCAGCTCAAGGCAGCTCAGACCTCTGTGCGCACAGAAATATGCTGTATGTGTGTTTAAAAAACAGAAGTGGGATATCGTGTGCACTCTTACGCGACGTTCTTTTATTTTTTTTTAAGATTTTATTTATTTATTTGACAGAGAGAGACACAGCGAGAGAGGGAACACAAGCAGGGGGAGTGGGAGAGGGAGAAGCAGGCTTCCCGCCGAGCAGGGAGCCCGATGCGGGGCTCGATCCCAGGACCCTGGGATCATGACCCGAGCCGAAGGCAGACGCTTAACGACTGAGCCACCCAGGCGCCCCCTTACGTGACATTCTTGAGAAGACAAAACAGAAAGGTTGGAGAAGAGACCAGTGGTTGCTGGATGGGACTGGGGGTGGCAGGGTGGACAGGTCGGGTCTTTGGGGGTGAAGGTGCTGTTCTGTGGCCCATACCTGCCCCTGTTAAAATTCAAAGTCCATGTACCCAAGGTAAAAGGGTCGGTTTTACTGTATGACAATTTAAAAAAATAACTAAAAACTAGATGTGAGCAAATTGATGGAGTTCATGTAGCAGGAGTAATTTTATCACAAGGGTGAGCTCATGGAGTCTGTCATCAGAAGTTTATAAATGAAAGCAAATGTGTGTGGTGTTCACTACAGATGTTTTAGATTATGTGCACATACTGTTAAGGAAAAACAAATTTGATAAATGGATAATCATTGAACAGCTTGCTCCCTTTTTTTTAATGGAACTTCATGAAAATACTTGATATGCAGTTAATCATACAATTTGTCTAGATGAGTCCTAAAAATCGGGCCTGGTGGATGCATAAAGATCCAAGTAAAAATGCCTTTAATGGCGTTTCTGCAAAATTACTCATTGTTATCCTACTCCGTGGTGAAGCAGTGAGTGTGGTTAGATGGATACCCATCTGAAGTATTTGTGTTGGAAATATAACTTCGTTTTTAACACAGATGTACCAGGGGAGGATGGAATAAGCCGCATACTTGGCTGGGCCCCATGCACGATGAAAACGCAGGGCGCCTTGCTCACCACTGTTGAGAATTCTGAGACCGCAACCGCAGAGACTGACAGGAGCCAGGAGGCTTGGTTTCTCCTTGGCCAGCCCTGAAAACCGTCCCAGCGGTCACATGTACTGACTTTTTATCTTATCTTAACAGTATGTTTGTCCCTTAAAATAGTTTTAGCTAATAACACGCATATTTGCTTTTCACTTGCCAACTGCCGATGACGGACCCAGCACGGCCTAGTGCTGAGTTCTAAGGGCGACGTCTACTTTACTCACACCCGGGTTGAGGCCCGAGAAGCCGCCTTGTGGAAACAGACTCCAGGAGGCTCACCTTGTTCGACGTGGATGAATCTGCTCTGCTCCCTGGGTTTGCTGGGCGCTGGTGGGGGGGTGGGGTGCGGCTGAGGCCGTCTGTTTCCATGGACACAGAGGAAGAGGGGGCTGTGACTGCATGTCCTTTAAAGGGGGGGCTCTGAGATGGATTCTGCATTGGGATCCTGCCTGCGTGTCAGCGTGGGGCCTCAGCGTCCTCACCGGGAGAATGGGGGATGGGGCATAGTCCTGTGGGGGGGGAGGGGAATGAGGAACTATTCCCCCCCACACAGAGAGGTGGCCCCGAGTCGGGGATGGGGCTCTTCCCTGGCCCATCACTGTCCTCCTCTGTGTTCTCTTGTCCTTTAGAGAAAGGGCACTGGGGAGCTCATTTTGTTGTTGGATGACCCTGGCCATTGGAAATCTGGTTTAGGTTAAATGCCATTCCTAGACAGCTCTTACTAACCGCAATGACATCAACAATGCGTTAAAAACACAAGCGACAAAATGTCAGTCAAACCCAAAGTGTGAGAGGTTCTGTGACCTAATGTACCAGCCGTGGTCCAGGAGTTCAGGTCCTGGAAGACAGGCGCTCATGGAGTCAAGGAGACCAGCAGCCAAGCGCGTGCGGGGCCGTGGGTTGGGTCTGGGAGCAGAGGATGAGCTCGGGAGGGAAGCTGGGACACTCGAATAGGGCTTGCAGGTCAGTGAACAGTGTCGTGTCCACGTGACTTCGTGGGTTTGACGACGGTGCTGTGGTTCTCTGAGATTTTAACGTCACGGGACGCGGTGTGAAGGGCACACACGGGGGGAGCTCTGAATCTTTTCTGTAAGTCTGAAGTCGTTCCAAAATGAGAAGTTAGAAAAGGAAGAACCACTAAATGCTTGAAGAGATCCACTTTTTAGAAATTTTCAGTCGCCTGGCATTTTAATGCTGGTGCTGTGGCCCCTCTTGGGTCGGCACAAACGTGGCTTTCAGTTGGTGCTGTTTGCTGCTTCTCCTGCAGACCAGGTCTACGTGGGGCCCGGGCAGCTGTCCCAAGACTTACAGAACCTGCTGCATGACCTGAACATCGTCGGTCAGATCTCCCAGCTCATCGGGAACCTTAGAGGAAACTACCAGGTAACCAGCGGGGCCCCAGGACGTAGAATTCTGTTTCCGCGTCCTAGACCGCCGTCAGTGTGTGGCCGTGCCTCCGGGTTCTACCAGAAGTGAGAATCAGGTGATTTTGAGAACCAGTCTGATGGTGTGTTTTCTCCCGTTTCAGGCAGGGGGTTGGGGGTGAAGCTGTTCTGGGGTCACTTCATTTGCGTGCGGCCCGAGCCCCAGGGGTGTCTGTTTGGGACGCACTGTGAGAGCTACAGTCTCCTCGAGGGTTTGTGCGCCAGCCTCGCTGTCCTCCTCCCTGGGGGTGGCCCTGCCTTATCAGTGCCTTCACCGCACGTGCGTGTTCCCTTCGCAGAACTTAAACCAGTCCGTGGCCCACGATTGGACGTCGGGTTTACAAAGGCTCATTTTGAAGAAGGAAGAGGACATCCGCGCGGCAGATTGCTGCCGAATCCAGCTGCAGCTCCCGGGGAAGCAGGACAAGTCAGTGGTGACTTTGCAAGGCAGCCTTCCTGGGCAGGGCTGAGGACGGCTGTCGCGGAGCAGTCGTGGCCACCGGGCGGGATGGGCAGAGTTCGCCCTGTGATCCCACGGTGTGTAAACCGGACGCCTCTCGTTCCTCCTGGCAGGTCGGGGCGGCCCACGTTCTTCACTGCTGTGTTCAATACCTTCACCCCTGCCATCAAAGAGTCTTGGATCAACAACCTGCAGATGGCCAAGCTCGCCCTGGGTAAGAGCAGCGTGACCTCAGCTCCGTGAGGTCTGTGCAGATGAGCGCGGGTCCTCGTCCTCTGCTTTTCTCCGTGACGGTGAAGTCCGTGCCTGGGAGAGGGCATCACAAGAAAGACCTTGACAGTAGATTTCGTTTGCCTGAAAGGATGTTTCTAGTTTTGTTTTTTTAAAGATTTATTTATTTGAGAGAGAGACAGAGTGAGTGAGCAGAAGGAGAGGGAGACAGACAGACTCCCGCTGAGTGGGGAGCCCGATGTGGGGCTTGATCCCAGGACCCCTAGATTATGACCTGAGCCGAAATCAAGAGTCAGGTGCTCAACCGACTGAGCCACCCAGGTGCCCTGAAAGAATGTTTTTTAAACAGGAAAAATGAATGCCAGCACGAGTGATTTTTTTTTTAAGATTTTATTTATTTATTTAGAGAGCTGGGAGAGAGGGAGGGAGACGCAGACTCCACGCTGAGCAGGGAGCCCGACGCGGGGCTCCATCTCACAACCTCAGCCGAAATTGAGTGGGACGCTTAACCCACTGAGCCAACTGGGTGCCCCCCACCCCCCAGCAGGAATGATTTTGAAGATACCTATATTATAATTCAGAGATTGTAAGAAAAATAAGCCCTCACTTTTATTATACGCACACGTTGACATCGGCTGAGACTGCACACGAGCAGAACAGCCCTGTGGGTCTGTGGCTGGGTGTGTGGCCCGTGCGCCAGGAGGCCCCGCCCCGCAGAGGGGACGTCCTGCTTCCCTCCCTCACCTGGGGAAACGTATAGGTGGCCCTGAGGTGTCACCGGAGATCCTGCCTGCGTGGGAAGGGAGTCGTGTGCTTCGGTCAGAGACGAGGGGACTTGATTATTTTCTTGCTCCTCTGCTTGCAGCCTTGCGGTCTGTTGAGCCGAGAATCAGACCAGTATGTGTGCACGTACGTCGTTTACACACGGGTGTTACTCAGAACGCACTGTGATACCGTGTGCACGTGTGCTGTTCTGAGACGCGGGCAGTCTGCTAAGTGAAAACGAAATACAGAGAAGCAGGCCGAGCTGCTGCTCAGCCCGCAGGGAGCCGCGGTTAGCGGGGACGGAGAGCCTTCCCGCCGCCGCCCGGGCTTCCGCGGGCTCTCCTCTCTCCCCCCCAACGATTCCCTGGTTTGTCAGGGCAGACTCTTACCTGCATCGGCAAGCCAGAAACGGCCCCTCTCTGATGAGAGAGCCCGAACCTGAAAATAAGCTTCCTTTCATCCGTTCACAGCCGAGATTGACAACTTGCTCTATAGCAAAATGTCTCTTCACTTCCTCGCGCTTTTTAAAAAGTTAATTAATTAGAGAGAGCGCACACATGCGGGAATGGGAGCATAAGCAGGGGGGAGGAGCAGAGAGAGAAGTAGACCCTCTGCAGAGCAGGGAGCCCGATGCGGGACTCGATCCAGGACCCCGGGATCACGACCTGAGCCGAAGGCAGACGCTCCACTGACTGAGCCCCCCAGGCGCCCCTACCTCACGCTTTTTTACCCCGTAGTATTCTACCATGTTAAAACATCTCAGCTGCTTTGAAAAAAAAGAAAAATAGTGCTAGGTGCTTTAGGAGGACTTTCTCAGCCCTTCACATTCGTGCAGTCGCGGGGAGCAAACAGGAAAACGACACGCTTTTCAGAATAAAGCAGTGAACATACAGGCCTTCCTTTAAGAAAAGACGGTGCTGTGTTCCAGAAGCAGTATTTAGCCTGCAGGCCGGTGTAGAATATCACGTCTGAGTCTGGGGCCCGCAGGGCCGTGTGGAGGCTGCTGGTGGCTCAGCGCTGCCCTTCCCCGTTTCTCGTTCACATGCCCGCAGAGGAGGAGAACCACATGGGCTGGTTCTGCGTGGAAGATGATGGGAATCAGATCAAGAAGGAAAGACACCCTCTCCTCGTGGGACACATGCCAGTGACGGTGGCCAAGCAGCAGGAGTTCAAGGTGATGGGGGGACCTGGAGATGGGGTCCACTGTTCACGGAGACAGTCCCTGCTTGTCCAGTTGGGGGCAAAGTCCCATGTTGTTTCCCCAGGTCAACCAGTTACCATTTCTCTGCAGGTATTTATTTAGGAATTAAGATTGCTAGACTATGAAGCTGAAAGCCTGCTTTTCTGCCCGGTGGCCGTCCCGGTGCTGGGGGGTCCCCGCTGCACCTGGTGCATTCTGCCCAGCGGCCATCCCGGTGCTGGGGGGTCCCCGCTGCGCCTGGTGCATTCTGCCCGGCGGCCGTCCCGGTGCTGGGGGGTCCCCGCTGCACCTGATGCATTCTGCCTGGCGGCCGTCCAGGTGCTGAGGGGTCCCCGCTGCACCTGATGCATTCTGCCTGGCAGCCGTCCAGGTGCTGGGGGTCCTCACTGTGCCTGGTGCATTCTGCCTGGCAGCCGTCCAGGTGCTGGGGGTCCTCACTGTGCCTGGTGCATTCTGCCCGGCGGCCGTCCAGGTGCTGGGGGTTCCCCGCTGCTTCTGGTGCATTCTGCCCAGCGGCCATCCCGGTGCTGAGGGGTCCCCGCTGTGCCTGGTGCATTCTGCCCGGCGGCCGTCCAGGTGCTGAGGGGTCCCCGCTGTGCCTGGTGCATTCTGCCTGGCAGCCGTCCAGGTGCTGGGGGTTCCCCGCTGCACCTGGTGCATTCTGCCCGGCGGCCATCCCGGTGCTGGGGGGTCCCCGCTCTACCTGGTGCATTCTGCCCGGCGGCCGTCCAGGTGCTGGGGGTTCCCCGCTGTACCTGATGCATTCTGCCCAGTGGCCATCCCGGTGCTGGGGGGTCCCCGCTGCACCTGGTGCATTCTGCCCAGCGGCTGTCTGCGTACTGGGGGTCCCCGCTGCTTCTGGTGCATTCTGTCCGGTGGCCGTCCAGGTGCTGGGCGGTCCCCGCTGCACCTGGTGCATTCTGCCCAGTGGCCATCCTGGTGCTGGGGGTCCTCACCGTGCCTGCCCAGCGGCTGTCTGCGTGCTGGGGGTCCCTGCTGCACCTGGTGCGTTCCAGGCATTGTTAGTTACATGAGGGCACCCGCCTCAGGTCTGCCTGCTCTCCTGCCCTTTGCCTGGCCGTATTCAGTGTCCACAGTGGGTCACAGAGGCCTCGTGTTTGCCTGGAGTACTGTGCCCTGTCTTTGCTAAAGCAGGCCCCTGCCATGTGGCGATTTATCAGCGTTCCCATTCTGTTTGAGACAGATGCTCCTACTTTTCCTTCCTGGGCTCTGGCTGACACTCAGCCCTGGAGCTCCTGGGAAGGCAGGCAGGTGGGCAGGGGGAGGAGGTGCGGTGTGTGCGCCTTCCCGCCGCACCCAGGGAGTGGCAGCCACCTCAGCACTGTGCCCCATGAGGGACGTTGGCGGTGCGTGCCGGGGTCTGAAGATGTAAGAGTGAACACTAACGTTTGTCTCTAAAAAGCTGGTTTCTGAGACTTGCACCTTCATCTGTTCTTTTCCCCGTCTTAATCTTTAACCAGTAATAAGCTGCAGTTTTTGTGACTAAATGTCAGTAGTCTGTTACCCACTCAAGATACTGTGTCACCAGGATGCCTCCCGGTCCCGTTTTAAATGTGGGTGTTTGATTTTATTCCCCATTAGATCGAATGTGCCGCTTACAATCCTGAACCTTGCTTGAATAATGAGGCTCAGCCGGATTCGCTGTCCACGGCGCACGGCTTCCTGTGGGTAAGACGCGCTGTGTGTCTATAATGTGGGTTCCTGAGGGGTCCGTGGTTAGTGTGGGTTTGAGAGGTTCAAACGCAGAACTTGCCGTTGGTCGCCGCATGTCCCGGGCTGTGTTTATACACATGGAAGTCACAAACCACAAGAGAGGACTGAACGCTTTCGGAAAAGGTGTTCAAGTCTCAGGAATTAAAATGTTTCTGTCTTTTTTTTTTTTTCATCTAAAGTTTTACCAGCTTAGATTCAGCCCAGAGACAACCAATTTAGCTAATGTGAAAGTAATTTAAATATTTCTTCAATTTGGGTGGTTAAATTGCATGGGGTTTTTTACCCCCTTCCAAGACATTGCTGGCTTTTTACACTGGAAACTTTGCAATTAAAATTAATTTGTTCCAAATGAAATACTGCATTTGAATTACGCTGCCATCGCAATGGGCCTTTCCGACACTCAGCCCTGGAGTTTCCGGTTCTTGCAAACGGGAGACGATCCTTGTGCACTGTGTTTTGAGGTCTCCTGGGGTGCCCCCCAGACCTGCTCCCCGATGGGTGCCCTGCTGTCCTCCGGCACCGCACCCTGACCACCTCCTCCAGGCGCCCTGCCCTCAGGTGACCTCTCTACCTTCCCACAGCCCCAGCCTCTGGGTGGTCGGTGCTCCTCCCTGAGCGTCGAGAAGGAGCAGGCCAAGTAACTGGGCCGTCCTGTGCACCCAGCTGTGAAGGACTGGATGGGCTTATTTCCCTAAGGTTTTTGAATTTTAGCAGAGAAGTTTTCCCATCACTCGGACCGTAGTTGGTGCCTCATTCCCTCTCCTGCTTGCATCCCCACCCCTGCTCGCCCCGCCAGCCTGAGCAGGGCTTGGAGGTTTGCACCCTTCCCCTGGAAGGCTGTCAAAGCAGGACGCTTCTTTGTGGCATGGAAACGCTTTGGTACGAGTATGGGGGGTGGACGATGTTGCCAAAGCTGGCCCAGAGGAAATGGGAGCTGGGAGCCTCAGTGCCCGCCCCACCCCCCGGGCCGGCTTTCCCTCCAGGACCCTGAGAGCTCTGTCCTGTTGATTCTTCCGTTAACAAGATGTGACTCTTTCCCACTGAAAAAACAATTGGACTTCAAGTCGGGAACGAAGCTTGTGGGGTGTCCAGTGACCCGGCAGGTAGGTGCGCGGGGGTGCCCGCAGCCCGCCAGCGTCCCAGGGCCACGGCACAGCGCCTCGGGCTCACGCTGGTGACCACGCTGGGAGGCGCTCTGACGCGCCCTCTTTTAAGGCCTTGTTTCCCCGGGTGAGCATGTGTGACGCGGGGGTTAGTTTGACCGGTTCTCACCTGCTCTAAGCCTTCGCACGGTGCCCGAGCCGGCCGCCACACTGCGGTTTCTCAGGGATAGAAATAGGAACTGAAAACAAAACCAGAACCAAAACTGGGCTCTCGTTCCGAAAATTAAAAGGGAAAGTAACCGCATACGTCGGAAAGGAAAGGCGGGCTCTGCCAGCAGCTGGTGTGAACAGCTCTCGATTCTGTGAAGTGTGTTGGTTCCCGGGCGACACGCATTCTCCCGGTGGCCACGGAGGTCGGGTCGGTGTGCTGTGGAAGCTCCAGGCACTCCTCTCCCCCCGCCAGATCGGAAGCTGCACCAGCCAGATGGGCCAGATTGCCATCGTCTCGTTTCAAAACTCCAACCCCAAAGTCATTGAGTGCTTCAACGTGGAGTCTCGAATCCTGTGCATGGTGTTCATCCCCGCGGAGGAGCGGCCCGCGGAGCCCGAGACCACGGCTGGGAGGGCGCCGGGCGTGCCCACCGTCTGCCTGGGGACCGAGGAGGGGAGGTGAGCCCCGCGCTGCTCCACGAGGAGGAGCTCGACGAGCTGGGTCGGTCAGTCACCCCCCGTCTGTTAGGGGTTACGCCACGCGGCGGGATCGGCTCGGTCGCCGCCCGCCCGTGGGAATGACCGCGGGAAACCCCCAAGGAGGAATGGCGACTGCAGGGAACGTCCCAGTTCTGCCTGGCGGCTTCCCCTGACCTGTCTCTTCTTGGTCCTGCTTTTACAAGCAGCTGACCGCTCACGTTTGGAGTATAAGGGGGCCTGGTCCGTGCCGCACGGGCACTCAACCCCGCCACCGTTCAGAGGCGCTTTACGGTGGTTTTCCTGATGTGAGCTCACTAGGAAGAAGTAATCTCTTCCACAGTTTCTCCTTCACAATACGGGACGAGATCGGGCGGCAGCAGAGTGCGCGTGTGGGGCGGGGCTGGCGTTGCTGGGCACGCTCGTGTGGGCCCTGCCGCCGGAGCGCACGCCCGCCCGACACGCGCACTAACTGGCTCTTGTCTCTCTCGAAGCATTTCCGTTTATAAGAGCAGTCAGGACTCCAAGAAGGTGCGTCTACAGCACTTCTTCACCCCGGACAGGTCCACGGTCCTGAGCCTCGCCTGCACGCCCCACAGCCTATACGCCGGCCTGGTCAACGGCGCCGTGGCCGTCTACGCGAAAGCAGAAGGTAATTGTGTCTGCACTGTGTGCGGCACGTCTACACGTCCAGTCTCGTGGCGGTTTCTGGGGGTTTGCTGTGGACGGAGCTGCATGTTCCTGGGTCACGTCCCCACGAGCGTCTGTCACCGCGCGTCCCAAGGCACGTGCAGCCTGCTCAACCCCAAGAGGACGGTGCGAAGCGCGAGCACCCCCAGCCGCCCCCAGCCCCACGGGTGGGAAGTGGTTTCAGACACGGGTCTCCCGGCCCACGCCTCCCCGTTCCACAAAGTGCTGAGGTCCGTGTGCGTCCTTCTCCCGACGGCTGAGACCCCGGCCCCCTCGCTGCCCCTGCCCTCACTCAGGGCCGCGAGGCTTTGTCTTTTTGGGTGGAGGGGACCGCAGGCTGCCCGCGTGAGTGGCTGGACCAGGTCTGCGCCCAACGGTCAGGACCACCTGGATGCATGTGCTGGCCGTCGTCCCTCCCGCTGAGGCTCCTCCTGTCTCGGGCTTGGCCCAGGCTTCCGGTGGGTTCCGGGGACACCAGAGGGTCACAGTGCGGGTCTGCAGCCTCCTGGGGCACATGGGTGTCTCCGGCGCGGGCACTGGGCCGCGGATCCTGGCGGTGGAGGCGGGGAGCCATCCCGCCACTCTGCCTCCTGCCTCACCCGCGGCTGCAGATGGGAGCAAGTCCCACTTCTCCCACCCGGGGACGAACAGTTCACCGAGGGTCCACAGCGCTCAGGGTGCCCGGGGGGCACTGCGAGGTGCTGGGTCTGAGCCTTCCGCAGGGAGGAGGTGGAGCCGAGCCTGAGGGGCGCCCGTCACTGTCCAGGGGCAAGGGAGCCCTGCCTGCACACCCAGGGATAGAGAGCTGGGAAGGGCGGGAAGCCTGTGCGCCGCCGAGACCCGGGAGCACCCGGGTTTAGGGCCCGGCCAGCAGGTGTGCCCCGTGGAGGGAGCACTGTGGCTCAGACGCGTGGTTTCTGTGTGGGCTCAGCTGTATTTAGAATGAAGTAGGCGTTGCTTTAGGTGCAGGTGGATATTTATCGTGGCATCGCTCTGTGTTTCTTTCCCCACTGTCTCTGGCTTGGGTGGTGCATTCACGGTGTGCGTTCTGCTGCTCTGGCGGAGATGGACTTCCGTGGGAATTGCTAACATCTGGAAGTCTGAAAGTACCATGATTTCAGTTCCGTCTCCTGAGCTTCCTAAATTGATTTGGGATATTGATGTCTATTTCTCCCAGTGCAATGAATTTATTCAGGGTTTATATTTATTTAATTTGGGGCTGGTGAAACCTTCTCTCTTTCCCCCAGCTTTACTGAGACATAATTCACATATAACACGGCGCACGTTTAAGGTTTGGACCCGCGTATGCGCTGCAGAACCATCGCCGCTGCGTTAGCTAACCCCCGCCTCCCGTCACGTACGTACCGTTTCTCTTCCGTGGTAAGAGCACTTCGGATCCTCTCTCTTACACCTGGGACGCTCATGACGCAGTGTTGTGGATCTCGGGTCTGTGCGGTGCGTTCGGTCCCCAGGACTCACCCTCTGGCTGCCAGTGTGTACCTTTAAGCACCATCTCCCCCAACCCGCGCCCCATCCTCTATGGCCTCCCCTCTGTATTTCTGCGAGCTGGAGGTTTTTAGCTTCCATATGTGAGTGAGATCATGTGGTATTCGTCTTTTTCTGTCTCACTTACCTCACGTAGCATAATGCCCTCAAGGTTCATCCATGTCCTTACAAGCGGTAGGGTTTCCTTGTTTTTCATGGTGAATAATATTCCACAGCACATCTCTACCCAGTCAACCATCGATGGACACTGAGAGCTTCTCCCTGTGCTGCGGATTGTGAATAATGCTGCGGCAAACATGGGGGTGCATCTACCTTTTCTAACTGGTGTTTTCATTTCCTTCGGATCAGTCCCCAGGAGTGGGATTGCTGGGTCGGAGGGTGGCTCTATTTTTATCTCTTGAGGAACCTCACGCTATTCTCCAGAGTGGCTGCTCAGTTTACGTTCCCACCGACGGTGCCCACGGGCTCCCTTTCCTCCATGTTCTCACCAACCCTTGTTACCTCTTGTCTTTTTGAGGACGGCCATTCCCACAAGTGTGCCGTTTCTCTGCTGCTGAGCACTGTTGAGCACGCGTTCATGTGTGCACCCGTGGGCCGTCGTGTGCACCCGGGGGCCGTCACGTGTGCACCCGTGGGCCGTCTGAATGTCGTCTTTGGAGACAGGTCTCTTCTCGCAGTTGTGTTCTCCGAGGTGGGAGACTTGCCTGGCTGGAGGCCACCGCCCTTGCACCACTTCTCAGCCAAGCACTGTTGCAAGTCTTTGGCTTTTTAGGGAGCTTGAAATCTGGAATTCTGTAGGAAATTAGTGTCAGCTCAAAATGTAATCCTTATGTAGTGGGGCCCCACTGTGGTTGGGCAGCCTGGTTGAGTACTCAGGTCTAGAGTGCAAACTCCAGAGAGGGGCTGTCCCTAGGCAGGTGGACTGTCAGCTGGAGCTGACGCCCACAGCCCAGTGCCCAGTGGTGTGCCCTCCCTGCCACCCCCAGGGGATTTTGTGCAAGGGCCCAGAGCCCAGGATCTGCAGAAAGAGTAACTTAGGTGCTCAGAGAACAAAGTTCAATTGTTAGAAGTTAATCCTTAAGCAAAATAACATGTCTGCAGCAGATTTCTTGCTTCAGAGGACTCGGCAGTGGCCATGTGACGGCCATCCGAGGACGCAGACACCATGGGGCAGTCAGGTGGAGCGCGCATCCTCGGCCCTGCACTCTCAGGCCCTTGTGTGTGTTGGGGAGAATTGTATCTCCACCCCAAACTGCTGTCATCCCATCGGAAGTGAAGACTGCAGGGCTTCGTAGGGTTGTGAGTCCTGGATGAAAAAGCCTGTGTGCTTGTGTGTGTGCACATGTGACCACGTGTGGGTGCATGTAGGACTGTGCGCGTGCATGTGTGTGCACGTGGGACTGCGTGTGTGCATACGTGTGTGTGCACGTGGGACTGCGTGTGTGCATACGTGTGTGTGCACGTGGGACTGTGTGTGTATACGTGTGTGTGCACGTGGGACTGTGTGTGCATACGTGTGTGTGCACGTGGGTCTGCTTACATGTACACGTGCATGTGTGGCTGCATGCGTGTGCATGTGTGGCTGTGTGCACGTGTGACTGTGTGTGTGCGTGTGCTTAACCGCACAATGATACCCCGGTTTCGGTGCAGATCTTACATGTGAACGGCAGGTCCGTATCCACTGGAACCGATCATTGTCCGGCAGCATCTTTTGGCCTAATTGCAGCATAAAAGCACTTCCACTACAGTTGAATCGTAACTTGAAAGTAAGCTACAAAGTTCAAAACTCGGCTAGGCGCCTCTTGGTGTCTGCACACCTCGGCTAAGACAGGTCCTCATAAACAGGGTTTGGATGAAAAGGTTCAGTGGTTCAAGTATAAACCCAGCAGCAAGCACTCGGTTTGGAGCCAAGACCTCGCCCCCTTCCTTGAGCAGAGCGCTTTATTTGGTTAGGATCAGAGGCGTTGGCGGACTAACAGTTATAGTTGTGTTCTTAGGCAGCGTGGCTTAATTAATGGTTACTTTGAAAATCTAAGAGTGTATTTTAATGTTTCACAGGGTAATTACACAGTCACTTTGAAAACGTATGTGAAGTCTTGCTTTAAATATTTTTTATTGCCATCCCGGTTGCCTGTTGACTCACACTTCATATAAAGTGTGACAAACCTCATCAGTAGGTCTTTGGAAATATTTTCAAAGCAAAATATTTCATCCCTGCCTGTGCCGAGGAATGGAGCGAGTTTGTGAGAAGTGAGGGAAGCCCCTTCCCCCGGTTCTGACTTTTTTTTTTAATGCACTAAAGACGTGGTGGGTCCTGACAACACAGTCTGTGGCCAGGGGTGTCTCAAAGGGAAGAGCCGGTCGCGGGGAAATGTAAGCCTCGTCGCACGCTGATGCGGATATAGAACCTTGTCCTGACGCCCGAGCCGTCCCGTGTGCTGTCGTTGTAGATGAGAGGACTCACCGCGCACCTGCGTGCCGGGCACGGCGCTGAGCTCTTTGATCGCTTGGTCGCGCCTCATGCTCTCACGCAGCCCCGGGGCCGCGTGGTGGTATTGTCCCCACGTTACAGGGAAGAAAGCCGAGACGCAGGGTGAATGATTCATACCAGGTGGCCGGACTGGGCTCAGAACGTTGCTCCGTTACTGAGTTAGGTTGCCTCATGGACATGGTGCCAACTCCGCGAGCTCTGGACACCCAGACCCAGGTGTCAGCCTCACAATTACCAATGGTATTTTGCTTGTTATTTATAACAGACAGGTCTGTGGGGTGCCTGTCTGGTTTGGTTGGTAGAGCCTGTGACTCTTGATCCCGGGGTCATGAGTTCCAGCCCCACGATGGGTGTAGACCTTACTTAAAAAAAAAGACAAGCATAAAATGATCTGTGATCCTTTCCCCCAGGCCCTGTGCACGGATAACTGAATCTGAATGAAAGTAAAATTTTTTTTTAAGATGGATCCTGGAATTCTGAACCTCAGAAAGTGATAAAATTAGGCGTCCTGCCAGTTAGAAGTCTCGTCATGACGGAGGACACGCTGTGGGCAGCTTCTGGAGGCCAGGTGTTCACAATCAGCACCGAGACCCACACGACAGAGGTAAGTCGTTCTAAGTGAGTCCTGGCATGAAGAGATGCGTTTCTAGAACCCGCCCCACTTAAGCTCCAGTGCTGGCGGTCAGGGAGCCCTGGCCTGTGGTGGGGCAGGCAGCCTCTCACCCATGGCCCTCCCAGATCTGTCTGTGAAAGGCAAGATTAACTGGATAATTCAGCTGACCGTCGTGTAGCCATGTGTCTGTGGAAGAATTATTCATCGTTTACCTGCTAATTAACACAAACACACTACTTTAAAAAATGTATTTAGTATGAACATAATAGAGAGTCTTCGAGGACACGGGGAAAATTGGCCCCAGGTCAGGTGGCCCTTCCAGTCAGTGCAACACTTGGATTATTCAGTGAAGGATCAGGAGACAGCCCGCCATGTGGAAATGTGGAGCCGTGCCCCAGGCCCTGGGTCTTTTCCCTCCTAAACGTTCCAGATGGAGGTAATTTTAAAACATAAACAAAGTCACAAACTTAGATAGAAAGCAGTAGAATGTTCGCATTACTCTGCAGTGGGGGAGATTTCCTAAGCATGACACATGCTCTGAGGTTGCCATAATAAAGAAAACAATGAACGTGGTCAAGTTTTAGAACCTTTTTTGTTCACATTTAATAAGTGTGTTTGTACAGAAAGAAAGTTTTGTAAATGACAAATGGAGAAAATACCGTCCATCTCTGTGACCAAGAGTTAATGTCCTTAATAGAAAAGGAGTTCTTACGAAACTTGAGGAAAAAGAAGCCAAGCTGTCCGTGACCATTCCTTGCCTCCCCTCTAAGTAAATTCAGATACCAATGGTACTGTTTTCAGCCAATGGAATGAATCACGTCACGACTAAAAATTCCTCCGACCATCACATGAAAGGTAGTAGAGAAAGGAACCCGTTCGGGGAGGGATCACCTTGATCTCCGCGAGCGCGCTGTGGGCACGTTGCCGTGACTGGTGTGAACCTCCGCAAGCTTGTGAGAAGCTCTAGTCATTATGGACTCCTGAAAATGTTTGTCCAGACCGTCCTTAGGAAGGATGATCCGTTCAGCAGATAGGGATCTTCAGCCACGCTGCCAGTGCTCACGGAGACGCGTTTTAAGACCTGCGTGAAGCCTGCTCGGGGGCTTGGTGGCAGGTTCTGTGATCTTAGAAGATGGGGTGTCAGCCTCCGGCCCGGGGCTCCTCCACGTGCCAGAGCGCGGGCGGACCGCGGTCGGGGGAGCGGGCAGTCCGTGCGGACGTGGGCAGATGGCCTCAGACTGCACGAGCCGGCTGCGGGGGCCGTGGGGGGTGCGCCCTGGGCAGGTCACCGTGCGGCAGCCAGACCCGCGGGGCGCAGCACCTCCCGTTGGACCACAGACGGCTCTTCTGGGTTTTGTCCTGGATGTGCTTCACCGGCATCCTGCAAGACGGAAAGGCAGCCGGTCGTGGCTCTGGCCACGCAGACTGTGGGCGGGAAGACCGGAATCGTGGCTGTGATGCCACGAACACAGCGCCGACAGAGCAGTCTAAGTTACTCCCGCCTGAGAGCCCGCACGGGGCCGGGCTGTCCGGGCGGAGCAGGGATCCCTGGAAGGGAGGGAGCGGAGCACCTCAGGCGGGAGAACGGCGTGGGCGAGCCCGGCGGCGTGGTGGGCGGTGTGGTGGGCACAGGTGCGGGCAGGACCCCGGGGAGCCGGGGCTTCTCTCCCCGGGCCTGTGAGTCCTCGCAGGGGGCCCGTCGGCGTCACCGTGCTGGAGGCGTCCCACGGAAGGCAGAGCGTCTGGCTGGCTTCCTTGGGGCGCGTGTGTCCTTCCTGCCGGGACGCCCCCCGCCGCGGGCGATGGCGAGCCGCTGAGGGATTTAATGTGCAGATGTTCTGACCTTCCTGGTCCCTGAAGGTCGGTTTGCCGGCAGTTGAGGGGGCTGCTGCCGGAGACCACCCACATGGAGGAGCCAGTCGGGCGGACCCCACGGGACCCGCGGGCCTGCGGAGGGTGCGGCTCCGGGAAGAAGCGCACGGCAGTGGTCATGGTCAGTGCGCGACCCCAGCACCCCACGCTCCCGTGGCGCTTAGAGAGCACGGAGGCTGTGACGTGACCGATAAGACAGGGGACGGACGACGAACAGCAGGGAATGAATCACTTGCCGGAAAGCAGTGAAAGGTGGACGTGGCCCAGGAGCACTGCTGGGAACATTCTAGAAATAGTTCTGGGCCCGGGCCTGCTGGATTCGATCGAGGGCCAGCAACCTGTGCTGTGGTGACGTGTGGCGGTGACTGTGGGCAGTGCCGGCCTGTCCTCGCAGGGGGAGGGGGAGCGTGCAGGGGTGCCTGCCCGTCTCCCGCGGCCCGTCCTCTGCCGCCCTGCGGCCGTGGGGTGTAGTTAACCCTCCGCTGCCTGCAGCCCTCGCGTCGGGAATTCTGTACTGGTTCCCGAGAGACAAAACGGAACTTCCTTCCCCGAGAAGCCTGCAGAAGGGTGAAGCCTCATCTGTCCCCGTGATGGCCGTGGAGTGGGGTGTCCAGGCCAGCTCGGAACGTGGGGGCCCCGCGCCCTGTCTGGGCTCCTCGGGGCGCAGGTGGACAAGGGCTCTGCCGCCAACTGGTGGAAATGCCCGTGTTCACTCTCCGCTCGGCTCACGGAGTGCCATGCAGGGCGCGGGGCGGGTGAGGGGTGAAGCCCGGCGACCCCTTTCTGTGTGGGGTGGGCACACAAGACGTGTGAACACGGCCTCCTCGGTGGGTGATGGGCTCTGAAACCTCCCCCCTGTTCCATGATGTTGGGGAACAGCCCTGAGATCAGAGAGGCAAGCCCATCTCGCTTCCTGCCGGTTGGAGGATCGTGCAGGATTTGATCTGCCGCAGAGCTCAGGGGCTGCTTGAAGATGCCGTGTCTTCACACCGACTCTGCAGGCTTCACCCCTGCACGCCCCTTCTCCAGACCTGTCAGGGGTGCTGCCCGCTGCCCGCCCGGGGCTCCCCGTCTGGACTGCAGCCAAGTTAGAAAATTCCCCTGTCACGGGTCCGCATGGAGCAGGGTCGGCGGGACCGGGCCAAGGGGCAGAGCTCGGCCAGATGCTCGGGAAAGAAGGACCTGGTCCCGCAGAGAAGTAGCAGGTGGCCTTCGGGGACCAGGCCAGGCGTGGGTGCAGACCCAGAGCCCCGCGGGCAGCCCCCGAGGGCTTGGAGCAGTGGGGTCCGGCAGGCCTTCACAGGGCTCGCCCGAGGCTGGGGCGTGGGCCTGCATTCCCTGCTCAGGGTTTGGGGAAGGGGCTGCCGGCTCCACACCGGTGTCCCAGGGAGCTGGCTGGCCTTCACGTTCCCAGACCTTCCCGCTCCCCGCTCCTGTGTCGCTCTCGCTTTCCCGCGCTCGCCAACCTGCCAGTGACCGTTGGGACCCACCGCGGCGGTGGGTAGGCCTTCCAGCAGGCTCTTGGGGTTCACGGTCACTGGGAAGTACTGTGAATACTGCTTGGGAGCGGGAACGAGGGCAGTTTGATTGCTACTGTGTGTCTTGCCGACACGGAGGTCCCTGTGGTTTTGGAGTAGTGGCCCCCTCGCTGTAGGTCCTTGGGGGTCACGCTGAGCCCCTCTGGAGTGCCGGCTGGCCACTCGCGGCCAGGACAGCCGTACGACCTGGGGGCTAAGATGTGGTGCAGGGGGCCAGCAGCAGCGGGCAGTGACCTGGCGGCAAGGCCCCAGCTGCAGCCAGAGCCCTGTGCATCGCTTCTCCTTTATTTCCCCAGAACCAGCTCGAGGCCCACCAGGAAGAAGGCATGGTGGTCTCCCACATGGTCATTGCCGGTGTGGGGATCTGGATCGCCTTCACCTCCGGGTCCACACTTCGCCTCTTTCACACCGAGACACTCAAGCATCTGCAGGACATCAACATAGCCACCCCCATTCACCATATGCTGCCAGGTAATTGGATCCGGACGGGGAAGGTCCTGAGGGAGAAGGTGGGGGGTGTGGAGGGCAGGCGCGGCCCCTTCCAGGCAAGGACACAGGAGCGAGTCTGTGCGTTAGCATAGAGCCAAATGAGAGCACGGTTTTTATAGCTCAGAAACCCGTGACCGTAGACGTTGCTTGTAGTTGAGCCTCATAAGACCAGACCGTGGGAGCAAGGACCTGAACTTGAAGAACAGAGAGGAGGAAAAGAGTCACTTTTTAGTAGAGAGGGCTCTCGGGGGAAGCCAGAGACGCAGCATCTGAGCTGGGAGCCCACCAGGCACAGAGTGGGAAGGGTGCCCCCAGCAGAGGGGATAAAACAGGAAAAGGTGCAGAAATGGGACTGTGGGGACAGCAGGTAGCTAGTGTGTGTGCACGTGGCTAGTGTGTGCATACGTGTGGAGCTGATGTGGGTCTATGCATGGAGCTAGTGTGTGTGCATGTG
>NW_022589718.1:39244562-39248053 GCF_004348235.1 Phoca vitulina | reverse complement strand
GCGTGGAGCTGATCTGGGTCTATGCATGGAGCTAGTGTGTGTGTGCATGTGGCTGGCATGTGTGAACATGTAGCTCGTGTGTGCATGTGCATGTGTGTAGTGTGTGTGCTACACACACAGAAACCTGTGAGTAGCGTATATACGAGCACGTAGCCGGTAAGTACAAGCAGGCACCTAGTATGTATGAGCGTGTTGTTGCGTACGTACACGTGTAGGTATAGTCATGTGGGCAGTCTGTAAGCTTCCAGGAAATACGTATGCATTTGTATTTCACGTAGCTGGTACACAGAAGCACATAGCTAGAATATAGTCATGTACCTGGTTTGTATAAGCATGTAGTTCACATGTGTATGTTATGTGTAAACATGTAGATGGTACGCGTGTGTAACTGCTGAATATGAGCATGTGGCTGGTGTGTGTGCAGACATGCCTGGTGTGTGGAGCCACGTGGCTGGTGTGTGGAGACACATGGCTGGTGTATGTGTGCAGACACGTGGCTGGTGTGGAGACATGTGGCTGGTGTGTGGAGCCACGCGGCTGGTGTGTGTGCAGACACATGGCTGGTATGTGTGTGCAACCATGTGGCTCGTGTGTGGAGCCACGCGGCTGCTATGCATATGCGTGACGGTGGTACGCGTAGGCACGTCACTGCTACGTGCAGGCACACGGCTAGCGTATGTAGGCGCGTGGCTGGGACCTGCAGGCACGTGGCAAGTGTGGGTAGAAGCAGGCGGCCGTTGTGTAGGAGCTGACGGGCAGAGGGAAGGAAGAGGCCGGAGAGGTTGTGTGGCCGCGAGTTTGCAAGGGCGGGAGGGGGCAGTGGGGACCCGCCCGTGGTCCGGAGGGGCCCACCTCGCGAGCAGCCGCGAGAACCCAGGGAGAAGCAGAGTCCCCTGGGGCAAGACTGACGAGGGAGAGGAAGGGCCAGAAAGTCTGAGATTTGGGGCCTGGGTTTTTGGGAAGAACGTAAAATCATCAGCAGACATGGGGTCACAGAGAGCCAGTTTGGGGAAAAGTATCTGTTGCATTTGGTGCTGCTGAGCAGAGCAGCCTCGTAGGAGATTGGAAGGGGGTCCGGCGCGTGGACAGGGAGTCAGGAAAGGGGCCACAGTCGGGGAGTTCGACGGGCGATGAGCAATGAGGGATGGGGGACAGGGCAGGAAGTGTCAGGTCAGAGCATCACGTCCCACCCTCAGGAGGTGAGAGGAGTGTGCAGAGTCAGAAAGAAGGGGTGTCAGGAGCCAGGAGAGCCCTGCAGTGTGCATCCAAGGGGCCAGGAGGGGAGCCCCAGGCGGGGGACGGCCGAGCATGTGGCCTGAGTGCTGGTGCGTGTGTGTGTGCACACGTGGGTGTGCACGTGGGGGTGCAGTTGTGTGTCCATGAGTGTGGGTGGGTGCGTGTGCACATATGTGCACGTGTGTGTGCATGTGGGGACTGTGTGCAGATGAGAGTGTGGGTTACGTGTGTGTGTGCATATGTGTGTGGGAGGAGCTTTGCTGCAAGTGTTTTAAGAGCAGTGGGGACCAGGGAGGTAAAGAGATTGAATTTAGATTTCAGTTTGGAAAAGCTAATAGCAAAAGGCTAATAAGCCAGATCGGAGGACCCCAGTCAAGTTGGCAATTATTTGACTTTACACGTTTGATAGGATTTTAAATTTTGCAAGCCCGTAAGTGTGAAGAAAACCTCTTAGAAGTTATCTGGGTCCCCTGCCCATGTAGGCAGTAAACCAAGTTATCAAAATCTCACAAATTCAGTGCAAATCGTGTTCTGGCCGGGTACCATGTGTATACATATTTATTTTTTAGCCATCGTTTAAAGGAAGTAAGACTGTGGTGGTACCACCGGGAGGTTTTGTTTTTGTTTGGTGGTTGATGGTTGGTTGGTTGTCCATTAGTGATTGGTCAGTTGGTGGTTGTTGATCAGTTGGTTGATAGGTGGTTGTTGGTTGGTTGGTAGTTGGTTGGTGGTTGGCTGGTTGGTGGTTGGTGGTTGGCCGGTTGGTGCTTGTTGGTCAGTTGGTTGTTGGCTAGTTGGTATTTGGTTGGTGGTTGGTTGTTGGCCGGTTGGTGGTGGTTGGTGCTTGTTGGTTGGCTGGTTGGTGGTTGCCTGGTTGGTAACTGTTGGTGGTCGTTAGTGGTTGGTTGGTAGTTGGTAGTTGGTGGTTGGTTGTTGGCTGGTTGGTGGTTGTTGGCTGATTGGTGGTGGGTGGTGGTTGGTAACAATGTTGAAGACATGTGTAGCTTCAGCAGAAGGTGTGAGAGGAATAGTTGCCATTGATACATGAAAAACAGGATAAGGGGTCAAGTTCTAGAAAGACTGCCTCTGACAAGTGGAACATTGGTGTTGGACATGGGGAGGGAGGAGTTGAGGGTGGAGGAGAGCAGGAAATAGGGTGGGTGACACGTTGGGGCTTGCTGAGTGGGAGAGCGGTTCCTCTGCTGGTCTTATGTCTTTACTGGGATGTCTGACACACACAGCTGTTTCCGGCATGCGGCTCCTCGTTCTGACGTCTGTGTACATTGTGAGGGGCTTGGTGCAGCCGGGCTAACGAGCACATTCTCCACTCCGTCATTGCCATGTGTGCACGCGTGTGCATGTGGCGAGGAGATCTAGTGCAGGGGGTGACTGTACAAATCACTTCCTAGAGAATGTAGGGAGATTTTGTGTCGTGAGGACACCAGATTTACAGAATAGACAAGTTGACATTGACGGAAACGGAGGACGGCCTCCTGGCTCTGAGCGCACGGGTGCTTCTCCGGGGCCGATGGGTTTTCTCTTGCACACACGCTGGTGGAACAGATGTTTGCGGTGAGGGTCTGTGGTCATGGGTGGCAGGAAACAAAGTCAGATTCACCTCTAACCAGAACAGGCAGTCGTCTTGTCCATGAGCGGCCGGGTCCGTCCAGGGGGCTGGTGGGTGGCTGCTGCCGAGGGGCTGCCTTCTGAGCCCTCGAGTCCTGCCCCGCCGTCCCCCCGGCCTCACCGGATAAGCAGCCCCGGTGGTGGGAGCCGGACCCGCTGTCATCCTGCCCTTGCTCCCCGAGGTCACGGCGGGTCCTGGCCCCCCACAGACTAGCTGAGACGTGCCCCAGGCCAGCACCCGTCTCCCAGGACTGTGGTCCGCCCACCCCTGCTGACCTCAAGTCCACACTGCGTTTACAGACCCACGCATGGGTGCTGTTTCCTCCGTTCCTCGTGGCCGTGTTCATGGCTGGTTTTACCCTCCATTAACGACTCCCTTGTTTTACCACCTGCGTGGTGCTGCGTGTGCTGATCATGGACCCACATGGGCCCTGGCAGCGCCAAGAGCGTGTGCAGCGAGATCCTCGGGCATCTGGCAACACCATTTCCCGAGCGCACCCTCCGTGGGCCAGGTGCTGGCGTCCACCCCGGGCTCGGCTCTGCCCCTGCGGTCCCAACACACGCTCCCTCCGACGCTGTCTGCCGGGTCCCTCTGTCGTGGGTCTTCATCCCGGTCTCCCTCCGACGCT
>NW_022589718.1:39234697-39244552 GCF_004348235.1 Phoca vitulina | reverse complement strand
CTCCGACGCTGTCTGCTGGGTCCGTCTGTCCTGGATCTTCATCCCGGTGTCCGTCTGCCGCTGCAAAAGCACAAAGTGAGCGTCCAGTCCAAACTGGGGCGTATGGTTTCCCGAAGTCGCTTACCCCCAGTGTGTGGGGGCACCTGACGCCCTCCCTGCACACCGTGTTCCCCCCGGAGGTTGTCTTGCCACCGTGGCCCATCGCCCTGGAAGGAGGAGGAGGGTGTGGAGAGCAGTTCCAGTCCCACTAGAATGCTCTTGCACTGGTTATGCTTCCCACCATGGCTGTTGAGTACAGCGCTCGGAAAGCCGTGACCCAAAATTGGTCTGATTTTCATTGCATTTTGTGAGTTAGAGGACAAGACGCCCAAAGAGCCATGTCCTCCTTTTCTACCAGCCGTCCCATCCTCAGGCCAGTGTTTCCTAGTGACGAGCGTTGGTGCACTCAGCTTTACCCTCAGATGACTCCACGCATGTTTATGCTGTGCGGACGTAGGCGCATTGGAGTCCACTGGGCTGTGTCACCCCCGGGACACTCCTGTCCGTGACCACCCAGTGGCGCCCGCACACCTGCGCGTTCTGTGCGTGCACGAACATCAAACCTCCGGTCTAGACTTGCGTCCTTGACGCGGCTCAGGTGGGTTGTGTCGTGTACATATATACATAAAATTATCCTTTTGTGCTCTTACTGGACTATCAAATTCCAGTAGGTTCTAAAGATGAAGACTTCCCACGCTAGAAAGAACAAAATTCGAAAATGAAATTGATACTCTATAACTCAGGCCCTTTGTTGGAAGTGACCAAAGCTTCACGGAATCTGGGTCATCCTTGGGGGTCCGAGCACGCTCCCACCTGTGGACTCTAGGATTGTGCAGACGGGGCAGGGTCGCTGTCTTCCGTTCAGAATTCAGTTCTGAAAACCGTCACACTCACGCTGTTTGGCACTAACCACATCCCACGTCACATCGTCTAACAGGTGACAGTGAACTTGTCCGTGACGAGCACGCATGTTTTGTAGAGCAAACCTCTGGGTTATGAAGGCGTAGAATTTACAGCAAGCGCATTGGAAGGAGCTTTGTGAATTGTAGGTCGGTCGCAAGCAGTCACATTACCCCGTGATGGAGGTTTTGCTGCGCTGTCCGGAATATTCAAGGGAAAATATTTTGATGGAAAAGTTCTGAGAGGTCCTGTTAAATCAGCCTTTCTGTGTCCCCACTGAGTGAGCACATTGCCTGCCAGGAGGGACCTAGCCACATAAAATGGCCGAATTAGGATTTTTTAAAAATCAGTGTAACTTTAAAAAAAAAAATACACATTGACCACATCAAAAGCTTCAGCAAATTAAACCAGACTCAAGATTATTTGTGAATTAGGAAGCAAAACTGAGGATTGGGGTTTGGTGTCTTCCTGCATCCTGGTGACATCTGAGCAGCGAGCTGGTCGGCGGCCGAGCCCGGGCGACCAGCAGCTGGGCCCTGCCCGTGTGCTGTGGTTATGTTCAGGGCTGAGGTGCAGAGAGAGTCCCAGCTGCTGCCTGTCCTCCCACACTGAGGCCCGTTGCTGCTTCTGTTCCTTCTGTGGGTGTGTTTATTACGAGCACGCGGGTAAGCCTTCCAGCATGTGACGTGTCACTCAGTAATGACGGCTGTGGCTTGGTCTCATTTGCTTCTGAAAGTGCCGTATGTTTCATAGGTATTTTATACCTGTACGCAGAATTAACAGAGTGCCCACCCATCTCCAAAACCAAGTCATTCAAACAGGCAGATGTCCAGAATTCCTGGGGACAAAAACACTATTAGCTTTTAAAAGAACATATAAGTCTATATTGAGAAATAAAACCAAATCTTTTAATTTTTTTGTAAATTTTGTTTTGGTTTTGTTTTGGGGTTTTTTTGGGGAGGGGGTCTTGGGTTTTGTGTGTTGTGTGTGTGTGTTTGTCGTTGCAAGAAAATTCATAAAAACGGTCACGTTAATCTACCTTTGGCCTGGTATTAGACCATTTGTGTCCGTGTTTTTTCTGCAAGATGGGCTTCAGGTGGAATTCAGGCATATTGGAGGTGACCTTCATTTCTACAGGGGAGGCAGCGCGTTGTTTTAAATGCCACCTTCGCCTCTCACGGGCAGTCTGCCTGTCCGCACTGGAGCCAGCAGAGGGACGCCCGGAGTCCCCAGGACTCTCCTCGGACGCGTGGCCGTAGCGTGGCAGCGGCGAGTCCCGCGGCGCCCAGAAGCACCCTCCCGGCCCGATGATGCCTCTGGGTCTTGGGGCCATGGCTGTAAAACCAAACCAGACAAACAGCCAAAGCCATGAAGGCCCGTCTGACCCCGCTGTTCCCTGTGAACCTTTCCCGCGCCCTTTCCCATGCCGTTTCCAGCAGCAGGTGCGGGAGGTGACCTGTGCCCGAGCTGTGCTGTGGGGCGCGTGCGGACGTCTGTCCTGGGCGCGCTAGAGCCCCTCTCTCCTGGCAGGCATGGGGGCTCCTCCTGCTGGGGTGCCCAGGACAGAAGCCTGGCCCCTGGTGTCTCTCTTCCCTGCAGTGGAAGTGAGCACAGCGTGTGGTTAGAGAGCCCGGGAGGGCGTGCTCGGCACAGCAAGCGCTCTGGCTGGAGGCCGGTGGCGTTTCCAGGCGGGGCCCCGACCGCCTGTCCCCAGCGCTGCGCGGCTGCCGAGACCACTCCACTTCCCTCTCTCCGTCCAGGGCACCAGCGCCTGTCCGTGACCAGCCTGCTCGTCTGCCACGGCTTGCTGATGGTCGGCACCAGCCTGGGCATCGTGGTGGCCTTGCCCGTCCCGCGTCTGCAGGGCATCCCCAAGGTGACTGGTGAGTAGACCCCCCCTGCAGGCCTGCGCCTCCCGGGCCCCTGTCCCGCCCTGTGCTCTCACCAAGCCCTCCATCTCTGTCATGCTCTCGCATCCCGGGGGCTGCTTACACGCTGTGCATTATCACTCTTTCTTCTTTTAGCGTACTTTATAGACTGTTAGTGTGAATCATCAGTTCCTACTTCTGTTTTTCTGCTGCTTATGTTAGTGGCCCAGGGAGAATCTTACCCCAAAAACATGTTTTCATGTTCCCTTTGTTGCCACTTACTACTCTGTCACTTAGATACATGATTTTGCTCAATGGCAGTGGATGCTTTTTACATTTTGTATTACAAAGAAGGAAGCTCAGCATCTGAACAGGATTTTTGCAGTGTTGGTAGGGTTCACATGGGTAGAGTCTTTTCAGGAAGCGATTTGGCATTTTGGATCACGAGCCTGAAAATGCTCGTGTGTCTGGAGTCAGGATTTTTCAGTTCTGAAATCTGCCTTGGGAAGCAGCCGAGTCTATGAACAAAAGCAAGATGCAAAAAAGATACTTGACACAGCATTCAGTTTTTCATAGCACAAAGTAGGACACAACTTAAAAATTAGGGGTGAAGAGAGATTTAAGAAAATGGTCGTACTGCCGTTTTAGAATATAGCGAAGCTGGTAAAAACAGTGTTTGTGGAGAGCTTTGAATGATACTGAAAAACGTTAATTCTATAAGTAAAACCAGCATGTGATGTGTGTTAAATTTTATATTGATTACATAATATCAGCCATGTGGGAAAAAAATCTCAGAGAAAAAGATTTGTAGGAAATTCACCAGAATGTTAATAAAGATTCTGTTCCTACATCCTCTTCCTAATGACAACACCAGAATATTTCATGTGACTTCAGACGCCCTTCCTTCCTCAGCGAGCTGTGACAGACTATGGTAAATAGGTCTGTGGTTTACATAAGTTCGAGAGCCACCTGTTAAGGTTAAGGATTCCAGTTTTGTTCACGTCTCCGTTTCTGTTTTATTATGATCCATATACGGCGCACACGGCATCGCGTGTGACGAGCACGTCCAGTTTCCATGGTGCCGGTGCAGGGGTCACCCTCCAGCTGCCACCGGCCCGGGCGGACCGCGCCCCTCCTACCTTCGGTGCCCCCCCAACCATACAGAACCGTTCTCCTGAGTTGCATATCCTCATTCCATTGATTTTTCCATATAATCTTGCCAGTTTGTACCTCAAAAAACCAAATTTGTAATTTCGCTGTTTTTCCCATTTCCTAGATTTGCCTCCTAACGTAGGTATTTCTCCGTAACTCTTTTTGTTTCAACATTACTGCCGAGAGGCGTCCTTGCTGGCGCGAGAGAGTGCGGCTCGCTCGTGCTCGCTGGTGTAGGGTAGCCTTCGGCGTCCGCGGGCCCCACGGCGGCTGTCCAGTGTCCAGTGTCCAGCGTCCAGTGTCCAGTGTCCTGTGTTGCTTGTGATGCCTCTGTGCGTGTTCGTCCGGCCGCCTCCGCTGATTCCGGCCCGCGTCCTTCTGGGGTGCACGCCGGGCGCGGGATCACTGCGCGTACGAAACGCCTGTGCTCACCTGCCCTAGGTGACCCGGAGATGTTTCCCCCCGGTTGTCACGTCGGGGGACGCCTCCCTCGCTGGTGTCTGAGCCTCCTGCCCCTCCGCCCCCCGTACCTGTGGGGTGTCCGCTCTGTTCATGGAGGAACGGCAGCTCACCCTGGCTAAAGAACCCTGTAATTTTATCTGCTTTGGCCGAGGTGGGATGAAGGCTTGTGTCAGCCTTAGAGCACTTGGTGGAAAAGGGCACACGCTCGCCATGTCCCTGTCACCTCCCCCGTGAAGTGCTTGCCAAGTGTGGACCCCCTGTTCCCACCTGACAACACGGGCAGGGTGTTCGGGGACGGGGAATAATCCTTGTTTCAGAACAGACCTCTGGGTAGTTTCTGACATGTGCTCTTGGGTGGGGTGAGGATTTTAAAGTTAAATTCACATCACTCCTAAATTGAAAAGTCCCCCCTAAATAAATTAATTAGATAGATGGATAGAAAAGTGCCCAATTTAATTAAAACAATGGAAGGAACTCATTCCAAACCCTAGGACCTTCTTATAATGAGAGATGGCAGGAAGCTGCTGGTGTTTTAAACATCTTGTGCCTAAAACAGACACATGTCTGGCACTTAATTTTTCAATCAAGACTTAGGAAAATCACATCTCTCTCTGTAGCGCGGGGAACAGGAGGACCGCTCTTTTACTGCTAAGAGTCCCATGCGGCTGTCAGGGCTTTAGACCATCACTCTGAAAGCTTTCTGGGAATTACGTGGAGGTCCGCGAGAACGCGACCGGGCGCCATTCTGGCTTTAAGCTGTCCCTTGGTATCCGAGTTCTGCGTGGGTTCCTGTGGTTTGGATGAGGGGGAGATGCTTGCTGATTCCTCTGTGATCCTGTCTGTTGCATGCGGTGCTCGCGGAATGACCCCCACGCAGGAAGAGGCATGGTCTCCTACCACGCGCACAACGGGCCCGTCAAGTTCCTGGTCATGGCCACCACCGCCGTCAGGACGGACAAGGACAAGCCTGCGGACAGCCCGCCCCCCGGTGCGGAGCCCCAGGACGAAGAACAGAAGGAGGCGCTGCCTGGCGAGGGGCCCGGCCTGAGCCCAAGTGGCGCAGACGCCGTCTGGCTGGGGGGCTCTCTGGGCTCCGTGACTCACCGAAGCGATTTCTCCTCGTCCTCTGGGTCCCTGACCCCCTCGCAGGGCTCGGGCTCCCTGGAGCCCAGATCGGAGGAGAGTATGGTCTACGACCTTCTGCGGCTCCCCAGCGTCCTGCCGAGCAGAGGGCGGCGGGCCAGGAGGGCGAAAGCCAGCTCGGTGCTGGTGGCGTGTGGGGGCCAGGGCCACCGGCGGGTGAGCAGGAAGGCCCGGCAGCAGCGCCCAGAGGAGCTGGCCTCCTCCGTCATGGTCTGGCAGATCCCCCTGCTGAACGCGTGAGCCGGGGCGGTGGCGGCCGAGGACGGCTCTCAGCCGCGTCGGGTGACCTGGCGGGCTGTAGACTGTCTACACTGGTTGAGGATGAATGAGGTCTTTGGGGAAGGCACGTGCAATATCGTCGTGGTGTCGTGGTGGTGGGTTCCTGCCGGCCGGTCCCTTCTGTCCACGCAGAGGCAGGTGCAGCTGCCGTGAGGAGGGAGCACGCGGGGGCCGTCGGGAGCTGCGGGAGGGCACCCCGCTCCTGACCGCCGCGGCCCACGCACACGCCAGGGTGCCCCAGACCGACTCCCGGGCCCTGCTACCCCGAGAATTTGCAGACTAAGAACGTCTGGGAAGTTATAGCCTGTTCAGTAGTATGGACACTTACTAACAATTCTTAGAATAATAACTTTACTTGATTCTGAGTCACTGCTTTTATTTATATTGTCTATCTCTAAATTCTGGAGTAGAGTTTGTAACAATGAAGAAAGCCAGTGAACACACACCAGTCCAGCGGCGCTGCTGGACTGGTTTGCTTTCTGAAGCGAACTGGGTTTTCCAAAGTGGTGCCCTGTGTGTATTGTATATTTTAACAAAGTGGTATTTTTATATTGCTTTTTTGTCTATTAAAAATTAACAGTTAACGTTTCAGTCAATACATGATCTGTAACATTTCACAAATAATGTTTGCTTTGAACCAAAATGCTCAAAACCTCATCAACATTTGGACTCGAGCACCAACGCCAAACTCTTCCTCCCTCCTCGCGTCCAAGAGTATTGATGCCCATGTCCGAAAAGTGTGTGTTTCCTTGTAGGAAATGCGCAGAGAGGGCGCCGGCCGGCTCTTTCACAGTGCTAGTCGGTGTGGCCGTGAGACGCGGGCCGAGGCGGGCAGCCCTGCCCTCACACGCCCTGTCACTTGGCCGCGTCTCCCACGGGCGCACGGGCTCTGCTCTGCACTCACGAAGCCGGGGCGCGCGTCCGGGTGTGCGGCTGAGCAGCGAGTCCGTGGCGCTCCGCGTGGATTCGTGCATCCGTGTCGTACTTACTGAGGGCTTTAAAACCATTACTGCGGGTGCACCGGAGGTAAATTTCTCAGCACTTTACAGATGAGTAAAAATGCTAATTTTATGACCCAGCCAAATATTTTCCAAGGTGCATATATATCCCCACCGTGAAAGTAATATCTTCCCAAGCTTCCTTAAATTGTTAGCTGCTATCTTCAATCATCAATAAAGTCTTTATTTAAAAATACCGTATTCGAGTTGCCTTTTTTCCCCCATGAACCGCGGAGGGGCACTTACGTTCTGTTCTGGCAAGGCGAGGGGCGGCCCGGTGGGCCCTTTGGGATTCAGGCGCTCCACCCACCTGTTTGGGGGTTCGGTGCAAACTCCAGAGACTGTCACAACCTGTGTAGGAAAGTATGCTGTGATTCAAGGCAGGTGCCGAGAAATGTTCAAGGACTCACGTACTTGCCAGTTTGTATTTTGAGTGACATCATGAGTTGAATGAATTTCGTGTAAAATACAGAAATACCTGTTGTGGACCAGGCTTCATGATATTTGCGCCGAGTGAAACCGTGGAGCTTCTCGGTCTTTTTACGGGCTAAATAAAACAGAACTACTCTGATGTGCATTTTATTGAAACCTTGGTACTCAAAGGCATTTGGTCTTCATCAATATCTCAAAAAACTCAAAACCACCAAGTTTTCTTACGGCATAAGTAAGTAAAAAAAAAACAAAAACAAAACATGGCACCCGTTGAGGTTTACATTTACGTTAGAATTCCGACACATTTAGGCAAACCTAGCGTGACGCCGGCTGTCGTACTCACGGGTCAGAAGTCTGGCCGGGCTCTGTGCTGGGCTCTGGGCAGTGAGGGCCTCCCTGTGGGCCGTCACTGTCTCTGTGGTCACGCACCTCCCGACAGAGCGCTGAGCCCCTCCTGGGCCGCAGACAGAGCAGTCTGCCTGGGACCCAGGGCCACGCTGGTGTGTCTGTCCCCCCGTTTGCAAGGAGACCGGGATTCACCACCCTGCCTTGGGGCGAGGCCGGGTTCCCTTGGCCCCCCGCCCCCCCCCTCGCCCCGGGCCAACAGCTGGTGGGCCCACCTGCCTCCCCGTGGGCTTGGCTGCCCGGCAGCGTCCTGGGACCAACAGTGTCTGGCCACGGGTGTGGGTGAGTTTGGGCCAGTGCTGTGCCCTGGATGCGTCCCCCAAAATTCATGTGTTGAAATCCTAACCTCCACGGTGGTGGTGGTAGGAGGTGGGAGGTCGTGAGGTCGTGAGGGTGGAGCCCCATGATGGGAGCTCCCAGCCCCTCCACCCGGTGAGGACACAGTAAGACCTCTGCGAGCCAGGGAGGCCTCACCTGACGCTCGCTCTGCTGGGCCTTGACCCTGGACGTCCAGCCCCAAGGGGTAAACGTCAGAGCAGCCCCCTGTCCTCCCCTGGAGGGCGCTTCTCACCTCTGCAGCCTCAAGCGCTGCTGAAGTTCAGGTCCTGTTTCCAAAGGGGAAACGAAACTTGCGGCAAACCAGCAGTCAGGACAGGCTGCCCCTGTGGGCAGCGACCCAGCAGGCAGAGGATGGCCCCCGCCGGGCTGGTGGCCGCTGCCGCGAGGAGCCAGGGTCCCACCGCACCAGGAGCGCGGGGCTCCCCGACGAGGCTCGTCCGGCTCCCCGGCCCTGACAAATACCCCGCTGTGGCCTCCAGGGCCACACAGGTGCGGGCAGCTCACCCCCGGGCCAGCCGATGCGCGGCCTGAGGAGCAGGGCCATCTAGAGCGGGTGGGGTGCAGCGTGCAGGCAAAGACCCCCCGTCACAGCACGAGCAGCAGGAGCAGGGCCGGCCACGCACCTTCTCCACGTGTTGGGAGGCGGGTGCCATGACCCCTGAAGGAACGGAGGAGTGGGGACCCGTCCTGTGGGGTAAACTAAGCCGTGGGAGGCAAGAGACACTGAGCCTCCAGGAGGGGTCTGGGCCCTTTCAGGGGAGAAGGGGCGGCATCTGGCTCCTACAAACATGGGCAGGTTGGAAGCCGGGTACCTCGGGGAGCGCAAACGCACCTGCAAATCTATGGGGGCCTGGGACCGTCCCCGGACTCCTGGGGCATTCAGCCACCTGCTCGGCAGGGAGCCCCCGGGGTCTCAGCCCCCCCATACTTCGGGGCCCCAGCTGAGGAGGGACTCAGCTCCAGCAGCCGACCAGGGGGTGAGTAACCCAGTTCCGAAGCTCAGCAGATAATGGGCTGCTGGGAAAACTTAGGGTAAAAGAGGAGGGCAAACAAACTGCCTTCCCCCTGCCCCAGCCCTCTGACCCTCCCCCCTCACCTCCCTGCCCCAGCCTTCTGACCCTCCTGCCTCCCTCCCTGGACCAGCCCTCTGACCCTCCTGCCCCACCTTCCTGCCCCAGCTCTCTGACCCTCCAGCTTCACCTCCCCGCCCCAGCCTTCTTGCTGCCCTGTGATTGCACCTGCTTGTGAATAAAGCATTGGCAAGCTTGGCCCAGACAGGAGCCGTCCCCAACCTAGCTACAGGGGGTGGGGTTCCATCTGGACTGACTTGGCACATAGAGAGGTGACCAGACAGAATGAGGAGAGGCCCGGCTGAATCAGGGAGCAGCTGGGTGCACCCCCAGAAGCAGCAGGACAGCAAGTCTGGAGAACTGTGATGTCCTGGAGGGTTTCGGAGATGGGAAATGTGCAGACCTTGTCCTGAGGCCAAAGAATTGTTCAGTGTAGCGGGACTCATCTGGGGGGTGACATCAGGCCTCCTGTGATGGGGGGGGTGTCCTGGTGCTCTTGAGGATGAGAGCCACACGGGGGTGGTGAGAAGGCCTTCCTACAGCTGTGCTCTGCTTGTGCCCTCCATGTCCTCCACACCCCCACTTTCTCCCCATCCTGGGTGGGGACGCCCCCACCTCCTCCTGCCCCCCATCCTGGTCTGGGCGCTCTCACTTCCTGCCTCCCCATCCTGGTCAGGGTGCCCTCATCTCCCCATCCTGGTCAGGATGCCCCACCTCCTCTCTCCCCATCCTGGTCAGGGACCCCCACCTCCTCCTGTCTCCCCATCC
>NW_022589718.1:39221331-39234687 GCF_004348235.1 Phoca vitulina | reverse complement strand
CCCCATCCTGGTCAGGGACCCCCACCTCCTCCTGTCTCCCCATCCTGTTCAGGGCGCCCCACCTCCTGTCTCCCCATCCTGTTCAGGGCACCCCACCTCCTCCTGTCTCCGCCCCCTGGCCCCTTGTCAAGGACAGCTGGTGGGGGTTGGCTGGATCAGACCCCCCCGCCCCACGCTGACCCGCAGATGTTCCAGAGCCCCTGCAGGGACCCAGTTTTGACTTGACTTGATCCGCTTGGGCTGTTCCCGCACGGCCTCCTGTGTCTGCCCCTTTGGCCGAGAGCACAGTCTTTCCTGCAGTCTGAGCCTTTGGGGACGCATTTTTCTGAGATCACCGTTTCCTCTGCAGCCCTGCTTCAGATGGGGCCCTGCAAGAAGTCCCTGTTCCGGCAGAGAGACGAAATGTCCTAAGGGCCGGGCCGGGCCCACTGCTGCCCCGAGAGCCCCCAGGCCATGAAACCAGCGGCCGCGCAGTGGAAGATGCACGCCTGCCCCCAAAGCCGGGATGAGGCCTCCTCTCAGGGGCCCTCTCCCTGGTTCCGTGAACCCCGGGCCTGCGGGGCTTGCTTCCGGGGGGCTGGTTGGTGCTTTGCCACAGCGCGGCCCACAACAAGACGGAAGGCCTCCCCTCGTCAGGAATGGGTGACTCGCTTCACTTTCTGGGGTATTTCTGACCAGCTGTAGAAAATGGGATTTTTGCAAATGGAGTCATCCTGTTTGATTTTCCAAATCATGTCCTAAAGCATCTTCTGTCAATCAGTATGTTGTACATTCAATTTGGAAAGCGTGTCCCAGATCCAGAGGAAAGTGGGATCACTTCTAGCCAGTTTTCTCACCCGTAAAACGGACATCATTTAAGCCCTAGAGAACTTGCAGTTTTTTGGCGACTTTTGGATCTTACGGGCACAAAAGCGCTTCCTAAAACTGGGTTTTTCTATGGGTAAGTGGCTTGGGAGTCGCTGACGTCACCACTGAGTAGAACCTTCTGTTACACATTTGACCCTGCAGGTGTCCTGAGGGAGGCAGACGGTGTGCACGCTGTCGCCGAAGAAGCCTGACTGTCGGAGGACACGAGCCAAAGACCCTGTGTTTGGACTGTTTCTAGGCAACTGCCCTTCCACACCCCGTGTGCGGGTTCTGATTCAGGGCACGGAGCACTTCTTGCTCTCCAGACCCCTGTCTTTCACGCCCCCCAGCAGCCCCGTGCACACACACGCACGCCCTGTGCACACTCTGGGGCTTGCACGCCCCCTCCGTGCTGCCTGTGCTCGCCTGCCTGCAGGGGGCCGTCGGGCAGAGTTTGTTCGGGTGGAAGAAGACGAGACAGCGGCCAGAGCTGCCCCTCTGCTGGGCTCTGGCAGCACTGTGTTCCCACTGCCTTTCTCCAGAGCCTCGGAGAGAATTAACCCTTGGAAAGCAGGTTGGTGACTCTTCGGTGTCCGACAGCTTATGTTGGCTTGAAGGCACGTTTCTGCAGCCTCTTCACGGCCTGAGAATACCACGTTGGTCCTTCCAGGTGGATCCAGGTGCGTCCCCACCCTCCGGACCCGCAGCAGGTGACTCGTCCCCTTGTTCCTCCTCCGAGGGTGCCGAGCCCTGGGTCCCCAGCGAGAAGGTGCGGAGCCAGGGCAGGAAGCAGGGGGCCGTCATCTTTGGCACCTGTCACGTGAGGGCTGTGAGCTCTGCCAACCTCGCACGGTGACCGGACGTCCACGCGTGTGTCTCGGAGCTGTCCCGCTGCCCCAGCACGGCGTCTGCGCGCTCCGTGCCCATCTGAGTGGGACTCTGTTGGGGTGATGTCTCGCCGCGCCCCTGTGGGCAGAGCATATGGACACAGCTCCGGGGTTTTATTAACGCCAACCGCTGTGTGAGGAAGACGGTCTAGATCCCGCTGTGCTCGGGGAGCTTAGGTGTCTGGCCAAAGGGGACGTGGCAAGGAGCAGCGGAAGCTGGTGGCCGGTGACCCACAGCCGGACTGGAGTCGGCCCACGTCCAGGACCAGAACTGCCCGGCACTGGGATGGCCGGGGGGTGGGAGGGGAGCTTCAGGGAAGGAGGGGGAGGTGCAGACCCTTGGCTGGGGCTCCGCGCGGCCGGGATTGTGTAACCCGGGCTGCCTGGAGCCCGGCCAGGCTGCGGAGCAGACACGTAGAAGGCCTGGAGGCAAAACCACACAGAAACTGCCCACAGAGATCAGAGGTTTTCCGTGAGTTAGGAACTGTCCCCTCGGTGGTGGCTGTGAACTGCCGGGGATAACTCATCACCCCGAAGAGTGGCTTGCTGGCTGGAGATTTCTGCCAGGTCGCCACAGACCGGCCTGTGCGGAGCGTGGCCGCCGAGCCCCGGAGAACTAGCTGCCTCCTGGGAGGACAAGCAAACATACGGCCGGCGCAGTGCTCCAGAATGCCGCGTGATGGTTGAAGCAAAGCCCAGGGAGGTGGTGGTGAGTGTGGGGGAGGAGCGTGAGATGCTGGCGGAGGAGGAGGGGATGTGCCCTGGGTCCCCACGGGTCCTGCTCCAGTACAGCGGCTGGACGCAGAGCTGGGGGCACCCCGGGAAGGGAGGATACAGGGATCTGAGAAGCGACCAGTAAAGCGGCCCCCCCCAAGGCTGACAGGTGAATTCTCTGAGGTTCTGTGCAGGGGTGTGGTGCGTGGCTTGCACGCACACATGCAGAGAGAAAGCACCGTGCGCCTTGTTCCAGGTCGGTGAGTAATGGAGGAGTTATTTATTTTTTTCTGCTTATCAAAAAATCATTGCTTGCTTTTTTTGTTGTTGTTCCTGTGGGGTGCTCAATGTGTGGGATTCCTGTCCCATGGTCTCTGGTTCAGTGGTTCTCCACCAGGGGCGATTAGCCCGCCGCCCAGGGACATTTGGCAACGTCTGGAGACATGTTCATTGTCGTTAGCTTTGGGGGGCAATCACAGGAGTGGACGGGGCAGCAGTCTGGCAGGGATCAGGGATGCTGCTGGGCGCCCCCGGTGCGTGGGACAGCCCCTCGTCAGCCGTGCCGTGGCTGAAACACCAGGTCTCCATGTTCCTCCACTCCCCTGGAGATCAGTTGCTTGATTTCTTTTTTGGGTGTGAACATATGGGATTCCTGCTCTGTTCTCAGAGGTCCCGGTCTCCTTGCTGCGTCTGTCTGGCTTCAGCGCTGTTGTTCTAATTTGAACATAAATTGTGTGGGGTGGGGCCTGGGTGGCTCAGTCAGTTAGGCAGGGGACTCTTGACCTCGGCTCAGCTCATGATCTCAGGATTGTGAGATCGAGCGCGTACGGGGCTCCATGCCAGGTGTGGAGCCTGCTTGGGGTTCTCTCTCTCTCTCGCTCTCCCTCTGCCCCCCACCCCAGCTCATGCTCGTGCTCACGCACTCTCTCTCGCTCTAAAAAAATAAAAAGTTAAAAAACATTAAAAAATACCTTGTTTAGGTCCCAACGCGGAACTCTCGATACAGAGTAACAGGCGTGAACAGAGCAATTAGCCCGTTTAAGCAAGACATCATATAGTGGTGAATTTATAGGGAAGAGTGGATGTGGATTTGTACTCAGCCGAGAGAGAGAGAGAGAGAGAAACTCCTGCTGGCCACACCCCGTTTTAGGCACATTCCACATGGGCACGTCCAGATTTACACAAGTGGTAGGTTTGGGCTTGGTCTCCCCCAGAGTCAGAGGTTCGAGACTGACTCCACTACGGAATTCCTCAAGGGACAGGACTTCCTTAGGCCAGGATCCACAGCTGGGTTTTGTGGATCCCTAGGGGCCGTGGTCGACCATCAGGGCATGAATTTCCAGGAAGAATATGCAACTGGCGTGCCGGGTGGTGTGTGTGTCTGCATTTCCTGCCCCAGGAAGAAGCTCACGCATTCCTTCTGTCCAAACTGGTGACCAGAAAATTATTGGAAGCCACCCTCCTGGTTTGTGTCTGCACTCTGAAACTTTTCACTTCTAAGAAATAACAGATGAGGGGTTAAAACCAGAGGCTTTGAAATTCAAGATTTTATTTATTTATTTTTATTTGTCAGAGAAAGAGAGAGAGCGAGCACAAGCAGGGGGAGCGGCAGAGGGAGAAGCAGGCTTCCGGCTGAGCAGGGAGCCTCGTGTGGGGCTGGGTCCCAGGATCCCCGGATCATGACAGGCACACGCTTCACCGACTGAGCCCCCCAGGCGTCCCAGAGGCTTTGAAAGTCAAATGGGAGCTTTACCACTTAGGTTTGCTAAACGTCCAACTTTGGGCGAATTACGTCTTTGAGCCTCATTTCTGTCATCTGTGAAATGGACTTAGTTCCTGCCTCACAAGAGCAAGAGGATTTAATCGAAGTGATGGGTGACGGTCTCCCTCGGTGCCGGGCATGCGGTCCATGTGCACTAGGCTGCCGCTGTTGCTGAAGGATGCTCTTTCCCTCTGGACCTCCGTGTCCGTCGTGCGGTCCTGCCGTCCGTGGTTATTCTGGCGATCCCACGATTTTCCCACTTCTGGTCGGATAGGTTCATTCTCCCAACAAGACGTGCTTGCCTGCAGTGGGCGCGGGCTGGGAGCTGCCCACGCGGCTGGGACGGAGGCCGCTGTCCGCGCTGTGCGGGGCGGCTACGTAGCTCTCGCCCATCCCAGCGTGCTGGTGGCGGGCTCAGTCACGGCCCCCACAGATGGCCACGTCCTCGTCCTCGGCTCCCGTGAATGTGTTTCCATAACGCGGCCAAAGGGACTTAGCAGAGAGTAAATCAAGGATCTTGGCATGCGGGGAGGAGCCTGGATCATCGGGGCCCAGGCACCGTCGCAAGGGTTCTTGCAGGGGAGAGACAGGCGGGTCAGAGAAGCAGACAGGCCTGGGAGGGGCCGCAGGGGGCCGGCGCTGGCCGTGAAGGCGGAGGAAGGGGCTTTGGCATGCGGGGATCACGGGCGAACAGGTTCTCCCCTCCAGTCTCCAGAAGGAACCGGGCCTGCCAACGTCTTGACTTCAGCCCAGCGAGGCCCGGGTCGGGTTTCCCACCTGCAGAACCGTAAGAAATGAATTAGTGTTGTCTGGTGCCACCCATTTTCTGGCGAGTCGTCATAGCAGCCACGGGGACCCCATTCAGTCCTGTAGGCTAGACACACAGGTGTTTATCGCGTGGGACTGGGCCCGACAGAGGCGCGATCCGACGGGCCTCCGCACGGGTCTCTGAGAAGGCTTCAGTGTTCTGTTTTCACTGTGGGGGCCATAAAAGCCTTCCAGGGTGAAGGGGGGGCAGCACAGGAGAGCAGAGAGTCCAAAGGGTCTTTTTACCACGGGGAGGAGGGGACGAGGAGGCGGCTTCTTCAGGCACACAGCCCGCTGTTGGCGCCGGGCGAGCGCCAGCCCCACGCACCTGCCGTCTGCACGTGTCCCAGCAGCTTCTCCAGCGGCTGCTCTCTGTCCGAAAACCACTCCAGCGCCACCTGACCCAGGAGGGCTTCCCGATGGCCCGGCCTCCGCTTTCTCCCAGCGGGGCCGCGGTCCGGGGTGGACAGCTCTGGGTCTGGGACCTGCTCCCTGGCTTCCTGTTCTGTCCTGTCTGCTTCGCCTGCTCAGAGCAGGCGGCAGGAGGGCCGAGGGTGACCTGGCCTCAGCAGGGGGCTCCTGCAGCCTGGGGGTGTCCAGTGTCCAAGGACTCAGCACAGGTAAGGGCAGACCCCAAACGCAGGCCCCTTGACCCCCGGCCAGAGGCCTTGTGGACATGACACGTTGCTGTTCCGCAGGGCAGCTGTGGTGAGGTTCGGGAGGCATACCCAGCTCTCGCCTCCCCTGGCCTGCTCCACGGCCCGAGCCCCACCTGCTGCGTCTTTGCAGGGGACCCTGTATGCTTGCACAGTCCTGCACGGTGAGGGCGCTAAATCCCGGGGAGCCCGCACCATCCCCTCGGGACGCACCCTCCTACGACGCTCCCCGTCCCCTCGGAGGCCCGAGGCCCAGGGCCCAAACTTGTGGCCGGGCAGGGAAGAGCAGGGGGCCCCGCGGAGAGGCCTTGCTTGCCGGGGGAGAGGAGACAGATGGAAACAAGGGCACGGTCGAGCCCCGGGATGTCCAACAGAGTCTCTGTGGGACTCATTCCCTAAACAGACTCCCCCGAGGTAATCACATGCAGCTGGTTTTGTTTCTTTGTTTTGTTTTGTTTTTTCAGTTTTAAGAGCAAAACAAGACACTTTCAAGGGGAAATAAAAGGGACAAAGAACAAAACAATCAGGCAGCGCTGATTCTGGAGCTCGGTGGCATGTCTTCCTCTCTCCTTCTCTGAGGGGCCTACTATGCACTGAGGTCTGGACCCCCAAATTCCGGGGGCCCGGCGGAAGCCCTAACCCCAGCCGAGCGGCACCTGGAGAGGGGTCTTTGGGGGGCAAGCAGGGGCGAATGAGGTCATGAGGGTGGGGCCCGGACTGGGGTGAGTGTTCTTATCAGAGGAGGAGACCCCAGAGCTCGGTCTCGGCCACGTGAGGACACAGCCAAGGACCCCCATCCCCAGCGCCGACCTGCCGCACCCCGATGACCCTGGACTTCCCAGCCCCCAGACATGGGAGAAGTGAAGGAAGGAAGCATGGTGGTATTGTTATGGCAGCCAGGCTGACTAAGGCAGGGCGGGAGAGAAATGCGCAGCTACGGTCCGTTCACCCCGCAGACAAGCTGGGAGCGGGTCCCTGTGCCCGAAACCCAGCAGGCAGGGGGGGACAGACCCCCATTCAGCGGCTTTGGGAGCTTGCAGCCACCCAGCAGCAGAGAATGGGCAAAGACGTCGAGGAAAGGAGGTAGAACAGGCCTCCGACTTGAGGCGCAGGTGGGAGCGCTGAGGGGGCCTGGGGTGCGTCCGGGGGAAGGGCTGTTGACGGCACAGGTGTGGGGGGCCCCGGTAATGCAGCCTGTTGTGTGATGACATTCCAGCACCAGACCTTTGTCTGAGGGCTTCAGGAGGCTCCGAGCGCGGTCTTGCCGGAAGGGTCCAGAGGGACGTACGTTCTGATGATTACGGGTGGTTTCCCAGGGCATCCCCTCCCACGGAGGCTCCAGAGCGGGACCCTACCGGGTGCCCAGGGTGGGGAGACCCAGCAGGAAGCAGAGGCCCCTCAGGAGGAAGCAGGTGGAGCTGGAAAGGGTGGTGGCCAGTCCCAGCTCAGCCCGCCCCTCCCCTGCCCTCTGGCCGCCTGGATCTCTGGCTGCAGAACAAAACAGCTCGGAGAGGGGGATGGGGCAGCCTGGAGGAGGGGGGCACCCTCCCCATGCGGTCCCCCCACCCCTGCCGCCTGCTTCCCGGGAGGCTGAGAGCAGAAGCCGGGGCGGAGGGAAGCAGCAGCGTCCCGCACCTTTGTCAGCGTAAAATCAGGAGCATCCCCATGTCCCGGGAGGCTGGGGTTTCAAACAGGCCGTCCAGGTTTGGTTTCCTGGCACCCACTGGCACCCACTGGAATCCCAGCGGGTAGCAGGAAAGAGCCGTCTGGTGGCAGGCTGTTGGATTCTGCATGGATTTACTGCTCAGACGTTCCTCCCCTGGCCCCAGACTAATTTTTCACAAGTGCATTGCCTGAGTCCACAACAGGACATCGTCTGGCAAGACGGTGGACAGGACAGTTCCACCTGTGGCCACCCTGGGTGCTGTGGTCTTGGGCTTCGCAAGGACGAGCCGACGGCCCGCTCATCCGCAGATGGGGCCTGTGGGTGGCGGGAGGGACAGCCTGGGCCACGGCCGCCTCCCAGACCCCCCGCCGGACACGGAGTGCGGAGGGTGCGAATGCCCGTTTAGCTTCATAGGAAGGAAGTGGCGTCGTATTTTGTATGTCGTTTCTAAATCCTCCTTTCTCTACCAGTTCATTTCTACTGGATTTTGGAAAGGCCAGTCCACAATCAATTACAAATAAGAACAGTAACAACAAAAAACCCTGATTTCTCATGGCAGACAGTTTGAAAGGCACTATTTTTCAAAGAGAAGACACAAAACCTTTGTCTTAGTTTCCCAGGGCTGCCGGGAAGAAGCACCACATTGGCGGGGGCGGGGGGTCGCTGAGAAAACAGAGATTGATGCTCCTGCGGTCCCGAGGCCAGGCTGACATCCCTGTGTCACGGGGCTACGCTGAGGGCTGGCAGAGGACCTGTGCCCCTGGCGTTTCCAGCATCCCTGGCATCCATCTTTCCGATCTGTGTCTGTCTCCACTCGCTCTCTCTGTGCCCGTCCACACCTGTGACCGAACCTCCTCCTGGAAGGACACTCGTCATGCACTAGGGCCCACCCTAATGGCCTCCTGTTAAGTTGGCTTCCTTCAGAAAGACCCAGATCCAAATAGGGTCACATTCTGAGATACTGAGGGGTTAGGACTCCAGCATATCTCTATGGGGGGTGGGGGACACAATTTAGCCCATAAGAAACTTTAAGTTGGGGTTTATTGTTTAAAGTGTCCTTTTTTTTAAAAAAAAAAAAATTATTTGACAGAGAGCACGCGTGCACATATGCGCATAAGCAGGGGGAGTGGGAGAGGGAGAAGCAGGCTTCCCGTGGAGCAGGGAGCCCGATGCGGGGCTCGATCCCAGGACCCTGAGATCATGACCCAAGCCGAAAGCAGACGCTTAATGACTGAGCCACCAGGTGCCCCATATTTATTTATTTTTTAAAGGTTGTATTTATTTATTTGTCAGAGAGAGAGAGAGAGCACAAGCAGGGGGAGCGGCAGGCAGAGGGAGAGGGAGAAGCAGGCTCCCCACTGAGCAGGGACCCCAATGCGGGGCTCGATCCCAGGACCCTGGGACCATGATCTGAGCTGAAGGCAGACGCTTCACCAACTGAGCCACCCAGGCGCCCTGGATAAAGTGTCCTTATTTAGTTTATACTTTTGAGGATTTACTAATTAGACCTTTACTAGGTAAAAAGAACTTGAAGAAATAAGATGTTTTTTCCTGTCTGGAAGGTTCCCCCAGGCCCATGGTCTGAAGTAGGAGCGTTGAGCCGAGTGGTTCTGAGGGCAGGACTCGTCCCCACATTGCACGGCCAACACCCACCCACCACTGATCTCGGGCGGCTCACGCCGATGCAAGAGGGCAGCTTGAGCTCCAAAAGTGAATCTTTAACTCACAGTACAAAGTATTTCTGGGGTTGGGGTGGAAATCAATGTGGTAGGATGAAGCTATTAAGATGGGCTAGGAAACCAATTTTATTTTTAACACACTGATTCCTGTTAGGTGAAGTATGGTTTTTGTGCTCATCAACCTTGTTGATTTTTACTCCGAAGATTGGATTCCTTCATTCGAGAAGACAGTGCTTCATTGTGAATATGAGGAAGGGCTTTGGGGCTGGACAGGATTAGAATCCCTGCTCTACCTCACATAAAATGAAAGAGTTACAGGGGCGCCTGGGTGGCTCAGTCGTTAAGCGTCTGCCTTCGGCTCAGGTCATGATCCCAGGGTCCTGGGATTGAGCCCCGCATGGGGCTCCCTGCTCAGCGGGAAGCCTGCTTCTCCCTCTCCCACTCCCCCTGCTTGTGTTCCTTCTCTCACTGTGTCTTTGTCTGTCAAATAAATAAATAAAATCTTAAAAAAAAAAAAAAAAGAAAGAGTTACATTACACTCTGAGAGTTCACTTTCCTGCACCGTAAAATGGAAACAGTCCCACCTCTGGCAGGTGCGTGTGTATCTACACCAGGTATTTTGCAAAAGTATACATACACTTTCACTTGGAGAGACTACATAGATTTAGGTGAAATCTAACTGTAATTTACTTTAACTGTAATAACTTGCTCTAACATTATGAACACATACCTTGAAAATATTTAAAATTAACTATTAAATTTTTACATCTTTTCCAAAAGAAGGTCTACCGGTGTCAGCACTAATGCATTTACTGGCCTTTCAGTGGTTGCCATATTTACTCGTGTGACAAGGACTTATTGCCTCCTGGTGGCCTGCAGCCTAGTGAAGGACAGGCCAGGCCCCAGCGTCCCCGGCAGAGCGTGATGGACAGCACGAGGGAGACATTCGGTACAATAAGGCCCCATCCTCCCGCGGACTGGTCATAACTTGCTCTCTAAGGCTAAAAAGACGGGTCTCTATTGTCCTATTCAAATCAGGAGCCACGGTACCGTCCTCCACCAGGGACTGTCCGTAATGTAAAACGTTTACAGAGACATCACAAGTACACGGTGAATATGTGCGCACGATTCAAGGCCCATCGGGTTACGTAGGAGCGTGCTCTTCTGAGTGTAAGATTCTCAGGCACTGGCTAATTAGAGACTTGGGAAAATTCAAGGCATGAGGGAAAGAGCTTCACAGTCTTCAAGAAGTAGCTTTCCAAACACTCCACATGGACCCAGAGTCCATCAGAGCCAAAGGGGGCAGTCGAGGTGGGGAAAGGTGAATTTCAGGGAGCACGGTGGAGAAGTTGGCCTCACAATCCTACAACGTGGGCAGAATTTTTAAATGAAGCAGGGAATATTGTTTCCACACCAGCACACAGATATTCTAATTAATTTTTCATGCCAAGAGACTCAAAGTACTTTGTAGCATTTGGATCAATTCCTGACAGCTAGTGGAGTTTAATTGCCTTTTTTTTTTTTTTGGAAGGCGGGAGTGCATAAACTCTTAGGGGCTATTAAAAGCTTTGGGGAAATCATCTGCTTTCTGGTATGAGCACTGGTAGGAAAACGGTATCTAGCATCCTAACAGGGCTCAAAACTCGTGACTCATTGACAGCCAGGCACCTCTTCTGCGTCCAAGTACTGCACGTGTATGATGAACACAATCTGGGGGAGAACAGAACTGGCGAGGTAGAGTGTAGTTGCTGACAATCACCCAGACGGGCAGGGACAGACTCAGAAGTGAGGAGTAGAGTTGGCCTCCCCCTGGAGTTAAGACTCATTGCACTGAGTGCATTGCATGCATCACCTTGGGTTAGCCCCCGTGGGAGGGGACAATCATATCCCGATTTACAGAAGAGGAGAGCGGAGCACAGAGAGATCAAGTGTTTTGTTCAAAATTCTCAAGACTTCAGATGGTGAGATGGGTGTTTGAGATCCCACTTGCTGAATTCCAAAGCTGTGCTCTCTCCGTTCTCCATGCAGCTTCCAAATGGGGTTCAGAGTCCCCCAGGCCTGAAGCCCAGGCTGCTAGACCCCAGCATTGAGAAGGTTGCAGACTGTCTTACCCAGGACAGTTCTGAGTTTCATTTACATTTTCCACAGCTCTGCACAATGATATATTTGTACACTTCTTCAAAGTTGCCATGCATGAGTTGGCTCTTTCTGAGCAGTGGAAAATTTAAAATAGTAAAGTTATTAATATTATTCTTGAAGTACTCTTGAAATAGATGTTATTTCATGTTTAAGATAAGTCCTTCTTCTTCTTGATGTTATTATATCCCATGTTCGATTTCAGGAACGCTGGAGATCCCTGTAGTTTGAATGAACTAATTAAATGCATGGATTGTTCCTCTGCAATTTCCATTGACCATATTGGGGCCGTAGTACATTTTTTAAAATAAAACATGTAAAGTCTGAAAATGGATGGGGTTCCCCACACACCTTATCTGCCAGATGGTGTAGGGGATGGATGAATATTTTAAGTTAATTCATTTATTTTTTCTTTCATTCAATAAACATTTACTGAGAACTGAGTATAAGGCAAGCATTGTAAAGTGGAAAGAAAAGCTAAATATGACATATTGCGTGACCTCTGGAAGTTTGCAGAATGGTAGAGAAGATGGGCCAATACCTCACTGGCAACAGCACCTACGGTTGGGGAAAGCTTAGTGGCCCCTGGACACTAATCCACAAGAGTGGGTGGGGAAGCCAGATGGAGCTCTCACTCTGTGGGTCAGCCTAAAGTGCCTCTGGAAAAGTATGCAAGCAAGGCCTGCAGGCATTGCTGGGGAAATAAATTTAAGCTCTACTCCAGGCATCTTTAAGTCAATGGTGTAGGGTGAACTGGTGACACGGTCTCCACGTGAAGGTAAACAGACATCCACTAAAAAGATCCCAGTAGACTTTGGAATATTTTTGGAGTGAAAAGAACAAAATACAAATGGAACATGATGGGAATGATCTCAGCCCCCAGAAGATGTTTGTGCTAGAGTTAACTGATAATGTAAGAATATATATCCCAATAGGTTGCTTGGTTTCTGCTTCCTTTGATCCAAATCCTGACATAAAGTATTCTACTTGGCCACTGAATGAAAATGTTTTCTCAGGACGTTCTCAGAGTTTTAGGTCTGGTACTGAAACCCAAAAGCCTCCTAGCATAGTAAACTGGCAAAGACTGTCAGAAGCAAAATCTGAAATAGAGTCTGAGGCTCTCTGTGCCTATGGAAATCTAATCAACCTTATTTTGCACAAAACCTTTAAAAATAGCATTTACCATCGAGGTCCAGTCTTAATTAGAACTGACCCCGGCAGGAAGCAGCTGTCTGTAGGGATGAAAAGCTGCTGAAGTCCAAGGAATTGTCTTCCTCGTCCGCTGGCAGGTCTTTGGGGACCGTGCTGTTCCCCTTATCCGTGAGGTCCGCAGGGCCCCTCGTGGCTCCGCGCCAGGCCCGAGCTGCAGGGAGCTGGGGATGCTTGAGGCCACACTGCTAGACAGAACAAGTTTCCACGTTTCCTCCAGCGCGATGAACGTTCTTCTTTTTTATTCTGGAATCTATAAGGAGGCAGGCAATAGGTTTTCAACCACTAAATATGTCAACAGTGCATCGTCTCTAATTTCACAAAAGAGTACATATAAACTCTACGTTCTATTATCTCACGGTTTTGCAAAGGATGGGCGGGGGAGGGGAAGGTGGACACAAAAGAGCGTGGCCCTTGGCAGAGGCCGAGCGCGGGCGGGAACCTGGGCTTCGCCGCTTGGGGGGTAGCTGGGGGGATTCGAACTTTCAGGAGGTGCAGCCAGGCCCGGCTCGCAGTCGGCGCCCGTCCGCGCGGGGCCGTCGCGGGTGCAGGTCCCGCCGCTCTGCACGCCTCGAGCCCGCACGTCCGCAGAACTGCCGGGTTCCGCAAAGGGTTAAGCGAGCGGCGGGCGGGCTGGGCGCGCCAAGGAGGGCCCCGCGCGGAGCCGAGGCCCCGTCCCCGGAGCCGGCGCTGGCGGCGGCGCGGGCTCGCGCTCCAGCCCCGAGGCTGCGCGCCCGTGTGCACGCGCGCCCGGCGGACGCTGTGGCCGCTCCCGCCCCCGCGGCTCGAAGCCTCGGCGCGCTCCTCGGAGCGGCTGGGCCTCCACGCACGACGGTGAGTGCCGAGGCCGGCGGCTGGGGGAGCGCGCTGCCCCGGGGGGCGAGGGCGCAGGGGGGACCCGCCGGCCCGGGCCTGGCCGCGCGGGAAGCAGCCGAGGGACCCTGGGCGCTCGCGGGCGCGCGGGAAGGAGCGGAGGACTCTTGGGGGCTCGCGG
>NW_022589718.1:39192348-39221321 GCF_004348235.1 Phoca vitulina | reverse complement strand
CGGAGGACTCGTGGGGGCCCGCGGGGGCACCGGAAGGAGCGGAGGACCCCCAGGCGCTCGAGTGCGCGTGGGAAGGTGCTTGGGAAGCCGCCGGGCGCTCGCACAGGTGCGCGGGATGAGGCCCGCGCGCATGCGCGCCGGGGACCACCGACTAGGGCTCCGCGTCCGGGCTCGGGTGGGCGCCGGGGTGGAGGGCGAGTCGCAGAGCGGCGAGGTAGGGGCGGGCCCCGAGCACGGAAGGCAGTGGCCGGACAGCCCCCGGAGGCACAGGACCGGGGCAGCAGGGGCGGGAAGGGGGTGGCTGCCGAGGTGGGGGCGGTGGCCGGGGTGGCCTTGCTCCCGGCGGGGGTGTGGACAGAGGGGTGGGCGGACCTCCGTCTCATCCCCGGGGGCGTCCGCGCAGAGGCGGGCGGCCGATCGGCCGGGACTCCCCTGGGAAGAGGGTGGCCGCCTCCCGCAGGGCGTGCCGGTGGGGGGAGGGGAGGCGGCTGGGACTCGGCAGCCGCGCTGGGTCCCGAGGACCGCGAGCCCCCGCGCTGTCCCCGCAGTGACCGCCGCCGGGGAAACAGTCGCTCGGGGACGGGGGTGGGAGAGGCGCCGGGCGCCGTGGGCACGTTTGCGGCGGGCGCAGCCGGGGCTCGGCGCTGTCTGAGGGGCTGCCCGGGCCTGCGCGCTGCGCCGCCGAGGCGCCCAGTCCGTGGGGCCTGGGGAGCGGGGGAGAGGTCCCTGCCGGACCCGGGGCCCGGGAAGCGGAGGGACGTGCTCCCCGGCCGCGGCGCCTCGCCCTTGCTCCTCCTCCGGCCGCGCCGCGCCCTGTGGCCGCACTTCGGGACCCCGAGCCCCCCGGGGGTCGCAGCCTTTGCCCCCGGGACCGAGCCGGGCCGCCCGCTGCTGCTGGCCTGTGCGCACGTGCCCGACATCACGGCGGGGCGCGGGCTGACGGCTGCGCGGAGCCGGCTCGCCCTGCGCCATCGGCTGGAGCACGTCCGGAGGGGAGCTGACGTGCCAGCCGCGCTTCCCCGGCCGCGCCCCCGCGTGCTGGGCACCCCTGCCTCCCGCGCGGGCCTGCGCGGCTCTTGGGGGAGGGTCCCTGCCCAGGCGGGAGGCTCCCAGAACGTTAAGTCAGGAGGGTTTTAAATCATTCCCGCACCTCTTAATTTCCTACCAAGCCATATTCTCAACCTTCATCCCCCCTATTTATTGTAAGGGAAAAGAAAAAGAACAAGCCAGTTTGGTAAGGCGGGGCGTTTCTGTGCGAACCACTAAAGGCACGGGACCAGCAGGTCTTAGATCGTGTTCATCCCGCTGGAGCACTGAGGGAATGAAGAGTTCGCCCTGTTCCCGGCCTGTTCTCTGGCCGCTTCCCTCCATCTCATTAAGTCGCAGTGACTCAGATTCTAATTAGGAACTTCTGATGGGTGCAACGTTGCCCTTGAGCCTTTGATCCTGAGCTAATGGCGTCCTGTTATTAGAGTACCCCTCTGCACACCCCAAAACCCGCAGAAGACCGCTTTCCCCTGCCATCAGATTTCTGCCAGGGATGGCCATTGTCTGCAAATTTATGGTAATTGGCATTCCAGCTCTCTCTTCTGGGGATAACTAAGCAAAAATTTTAATGAGATAAAAAGTCTTTTGAGCTTTTAGTGTCAACTGCACAGACATTGCTGATAATATAATTAGGACACAATGAAAATAGTTAGAAGATTTTGCCTGTATTTAAGGCAGTCTTGGTTTGGGGAGGGGGTGAGAAAAAAAGTTAAATGTTGTGGAACTTAGCCTGAGACTAAACGCAGGCAGGGCAACTGTGTATATGGTCATCTTGCCTTTCTGATAATCTGGGCTTTCATTCATACCTTGACCCTCAGAGCACTTTGCCTGTTAGTGGGAGGACTGGAGGATCTGGAACTGTGGTGATCATCTTTCCAGACAGTCCCCCTCGCTTCTGACTTCACTTCCATAGGTCCCAATACAAGCAGCAGCTTTGGCAGTGGGAAGGCAAAGGTCTCTTTTTAGCTTAAAATGTACCTTTAGAGTCTTTGTTCCTGTACCGAGAAACAGAGGCTCTCCAAGCTCTGAACGCCTCCATCTGGAATCATATTTCTGTTGTTTTCTAAATGCCAGCAGCATAAATTGCTCAGTAATAATAGCTTTGCAGGGAATCTGGAATCACTTAGGCGGCTGTAATGACCCTCAGCCTCCCCACATCTGAGCCGTGTGACCCAAGAGCACGGCTGCTTCAGTGAGTTTCAGAGGTGCCTTGTGGCGCAGTCTGCTTGCAGATCAGAAACCCGTCCTGCCATTTTGCACATCTTCCCCTGGTGACTCAGGGTAATATCTGCTCTTCTCTGGAGTTCAAGGGATTACCATTTCCACTGTGGCCCTGATTGGGGTTTTTCTCTTGCAGTTATTGTAATTATGCTGAAATTATAGCGTTGGTACCCAGAGCATATTTGCAAAATAGTTCAAACAGAGCAGCAATAACTTGGAATAAAATAAAAACTTCTAGGAGTTTATCTTTTGCCAAGAACCTGGCTCCTGCTAGAAAGGATATTAAAATAAACAGTGCCTTGGAAATTGAAGCCATTCCATGTCTTGTGCAATGTTTGACCAATTAAAAATTAATTTCATTCTTTCACAAATATTTATTGAGTGCCTCCGTGGGTCAGGCACAATTCTAGGTGCTGGGAATACAATGGCAAGTGAAGTAGACTCAGTTCCCCACCTCTTGCAGCAGAGACTCTATAAGGTGAAAGGTGGTAAACCTGTAACCATGTGAATTCATGTGTAGGAACAAACCCAGCCAAGTGCTCTGAAGGAAAGGAATGAACTATGAAAGCATAGATCGGAAGGTTGAGAAGTGGCCAAGGAGGATGGTATTGGGGAAGTTCCAGGGGAAATCGTGTGCAAAGGCCCTGTGGTGAGGAATAGGGCACAAAGAAAAACTGAAGGAAGGCCAGGGAGCAGCACCTAGAGCAGAGTCATAATTTGTAACTTAATATAATGTTACTCCTAAGTTAATTGTGTTATTCCCTTTAGGTAAACCGATGGGGCTTTGTACTTTAGGGTTTGATGGAGTAGGGCGTGGATTAATTTTACGGAACTGAGATCCACTGAATCATAAAGGGAAATCATTAAATAAGATGATGTAGACAAAGTGTTTCCTAAGCTGATCACCACGGTGCCAATGTTAATGCTATTCTTACTGTCGTATGATAAAGTCTGAGATTGTGGGCTCCTTTGCGTGTATGCATGCTGCCCCTGCTGCCGTTGAGCCACCATCGTCTGTTGCTTTCACTGTGGGGGTCAAACCCGGTCGGGGCGCTGGACATCACTCTTGTCCCCTCTGGTCAGTTTCTCAGACGGTGGTCAGAGTGGTCCTTTACAAACACAAAGCTGCCGACGTTGGGCAGTTAATCGCTTCCTCTTGGCAAAGCTGCAGCCCACAGTTTTTCATATGGCTTGCAAGACCCTTGCTGTAGTTAGGTGTGGTTGTCCTCAGACTCCCCCACAAATCTAGAGCTGCCGTGTGTGAAACCCTGACCCCCCCGTGCGATAGTATTTGGAGGTGGGGCCGGTGGGAGGTGATTTGGTCATGAGGATGGAGCCCTCCTGAATGGGGTTAGTGCCCTTAAGAGACAGGAGCGAGCTTGCCCTCTTTCTACCCCCAGCCATGTGAGGACACCGAAAGAAGTCGGCCACCTGGGAGGACCCTCACCCAACCATGCTGGCCCCCGATCTTGGACTGCCCAGCCTCCAGAGTAGTGAGAAGTATCTGTTGTTCATGAGCCACCTAGTCCATGGTATTTTTGTGATAGCAACTTGAGCGGACTAAGATAGTGGCTTCAAACGCATTTATTCTGCGTACAGGTCTGCAGTCTGAGTAGGGCTCCGTGGGGACAGCCCACCTCTGTGCCACTCAGCGAGAGAGGGGGCTAGTCTGAAGGCTAAGAGCTGGAACCACCCCAAGGCTCTTGACCTCTGGTGTCTGGGGTCCAGGCTGGCCTGATGCCAACAGGTGGGGATTGGAGCATCTGGGGCCCCTGGAGCATCTCTGTCTGTCTCTCTGTGTCCGCTCCAGGGGCCCTCCCCCACATGGCAGCTTCCGTGCCGTGGGACCTCTTCCATGCTGGGGCATGGTTCCTAAGGACTGTGTCCTGAGCAGATAGAGCGGGGTGTGAGCTGCACCACCTTTCCTAAACTAGGCTTAGAAGTCACATTGCATCACTTCACGTGGTTCCCGGCCTGTCTGGATTCACAGGGAGGGAACATGGCCCTCACCTTCTCACATTGTAAGAGGGTAATGCTGGATGGGATGCATCCGTGGGGTCATCTTGGGAAAATATCATCTGCCACAGCCCGCCCTCTGGCCACTAAATTCATATTCCTCCCACGTGCAATGACCCGACTCCTGCATCCAGTCCCCAGATCTCATCCTATTGTGGCATTGGGCTCAGGCTCCAGGATCTCGTCATTGAAATCAGGTCCAGGTATGAACGAGTGCTCTTGGGCACTAGTCCTTGAGTACAACTCCTTGAGCACATTCTTCTTCATATGAAGACCCACATACCAAAGAGAAGAGCTATTGGCCTCAGACATCCAACAACAGTGATGGGCAGGGATAGGACAAATGCCGTAGACCCTTGTGTTGGAACCAGCAGGATGTCCATATTTGGACACACAGGGAGAGGTTCATTTATGGTAAGGTGTTGGCTCCTGTGATCATGGGGCTGGCCAGTGTGCAGTCCGCAGGGCAGGCTCCTGGCGGGAACCCTTTCAGGGAAGGCCTGGTGTGGCCGCTGGAGTCCGAAGGCCGTCTGGAGGGAGGATCCTCTCTTCCTGGGGCACCCCAGCCTTTCCCCCTGAGCCTTCCACCGACTGGATGAGGCCCCCAGGCATTGGAGGGGATCTGCCTTAGTCGAGTCTACCGATGTAAGTGTGAGTCCCCTCTACCCAGTACGTTCACAGCAGCGTAGCCTGGTGCTCGAGGCAGTATGTGGCCCCGGGGCCCAGCCATGAAGACACATAAAATGAACCATCGCACCCTCCTGGGGAGGCGCCCAGTGGCCTGGCCCATGGCAGCCCGCGCTGCAGCCGGCCCGAGCTCGTGGTTCCTGGAAAGGCCCCCAGTCTCATTCCTGGGCAGGGTTTTCCATCGCTCTTGGCTCTGCCCTCTGGATTCCTGGCTCTCCCTCCGAGCTCTCCTTTCTTTTCTGTAAGAAGTGGCTGGTGTCTGCAGCTGATGGTTTTCCCAGCCCGTTTCCTGTTTCCATCGTGCTGTCTCCATCCCACACAGTGGCTCCTCCCGTGAGATGAGCTGACAGGCCTGTGGGTTTTCTGTGGATCCGTTGGGCTCGTGCCGTCTGACAAAAGCAACATGCACAGAGGTCATGGACACGGGCCTTTCCTTTCTCCACCTCGGACTCCTGCAGGACTGCCTGAAAAGTCCTGAAGATTCCTCAAAGGTGCAGCTGACAGTGTGTGGGAGGCCTGCCCTCGAGCGCCTTAGCGGCCTCGTGTGTGGCTGAGGCACTCCCCGATGTTTAGGAGGCCCAGTTTGTGCCCCCCGCATGTGATCCTTACCCCAGAGCTCCTTCTTAGTTTGACACTCCTGGAGAGGCTGGGAGAAGAGCCAGTTTTGTTTTTGATCCCAACCCCCAGCAAGGCCCGGTTCCTTTGTTTTTCCCAAATCTCCCTTGAGAACAGAGCACTTCTTGCTCATCCTTGTCCCCTCTCCTCATACCAGAGCCACCAAGAACAAACTCAGCAGCAGCATCCAGACCTTGCCTGGAAGCCGCCCCAAGGCCGTCCGGCTCAGTGAGGCCAGCACGCCGCTAGCTTCTGGGCCGCCCCGGAACGGGGATCCCCGAGCACGGGCCTCGCCCCCCAAGCATCGCTGACAGTGGCTTGAGAGCTGCCGGGGGTCGGCTCCTGGCTCCTGGCGGCACTTCTGACTGAGCCCGCCGCCCAGCCCAGAGCCCCTGCTCCGTCGCAGGTTTGCGCCACGGCCGCCCCACGTGGGGTGCCTACCCAGTCATTCCAGCACGTTCATGCCGCTCACTGATCTGCCGTCTGGGCAGCGTTCTGCAGGGACAGCTCGCTGTGCCTCACTCAGCTGAGGGAAGTGCAGATGAGCTCTCGGAAGGGCACACCCCCTTCCAGATGCCCAGCTGGGGCACCCTGACAGGGGGCGTGGCCCATTGTCTCCATGGCCTCTTGTGCCGGGCACTCCGGCATCACTCCGCGTCTTCCACGGTGCGGCAGGAATCCCAGGTGTGAGTCCTCCTCTTGGAGGAGCTGCATGGCCATCCCGGCTTGGCTCCCTTCCCCGTGGCCGCTGTGGGTCAGGAGGACCGATGCTGGGGGAGGCCGCCTCACTTGGTGGGGACGGCGTGGGATGGGCTGCAGCGATGGCGATAGGGCCCCCTTGGGAGTGACCACCTGTGCATCGGCAGCTCCGGTCCCTCGCTGTCCGCCGGCCGGCAGCGCCCTCGGTGCGGGGACTGTGGCCTGAGCTGCTCCGTCTTCCGCTCAAGTCCTGCTCCGCCTCTTCGCCCCCACGTACACCTGGCTTCCTCCGGGGAGGGTCCCTGGAAGTGCCAGGCCAGGCCTGTCCCTCTGCAGCCTGTCCCCTGTCTGTGATCATTCACTCGGTCACTGGTGATGGGGGTCGGGGGTGTCTGTCACTGCCCGCCCGGGACCAGGAGCCCCACGAAGCCGGCTCTGCACCAGCCTCCTGCGGGTCGCACTCGGTGGGCTTGCGGGACTGATGTAGGGTAGGCGTCCCTGCTGGAACGGAAGCCCGTGCGCCAGCATTCCTCGTGTCCTGTTCCCTGTGGTCTGCGTGGCCTACACGTGGGCCTGGCATTTGGTAGGCTTGTATTATTGTATGTTTGTGGGATGAATGCGTGACTTAATGAGTGGAAGGCCGACCCTGATAAAGAGCACTGGGCAGCTCAGGTGTAGAGTCCACGTCTGCCAGGAGGATGGTGCCGGTGTCCTCAGTGGGGGGAGGTTTCGTGGTGCAGAGGGGAGCTCGTCTCTCCCAGTCCCGGGGCAGGACAGCCAGTGTGGAGTATGACTGGGGCCTCAGCTCACGTCACATGTTTTACGGGTTCATTGCAGCACTTGGACGGGCCGCTCACCTGTGCACCTCCTGCTCTTCCAGGGGCGGATGAGAATCATTCTGGCTGAATATGGAAATAGGACTAAATAGTTGTGGCCCTGTGTGTTACGTTCTAAAGAAGTCAGGATGGAAAGAGCAATTATCTTCATTTCCTTCATGCAGACAGACATCACCAGGATTCATTTCAAGCAAACACTCGTATTATTTACTCTATTATTGAGACCTTCTGGAAAGATTGCATATTTTGAGGAGAAATATTGAGATAGGACAAAGAGATCCAGTTTAGGTGCTGAAGGCTGTGAACCACCAATGGGAGCTTTGAAGGAACTCGAGGCACCTGTCGCCTCTGGATCAGCAGGGTGTCCCCGTGTGGGGCCCCAAGGCCTTCTTAGGGACACTGCAGTCCAGAGTCTCATGCTGCTTGGACGTGGCCGTGGCTGTGGGGTCGTGGTGGCCTTGGGGTCTGCTGACATGGGAGTGTGAGCTGAGAGGCACTTGTCCCTGCCCATGGAGCCCCCGACACGCGCAGGTGGCGATCGGCAGCAAGCGGGACGAGGCACAAAGGTGCGGCACCGTCTGTTCTCACTGTTCTGGTTGCTGCCTGTTCTCAGAGGCACTCGCCCCCGCAGGTGAGTCGCTGGGAGCTTTCGGGGAGACACCACCAGTCTGCTGGCCACATCTGCTGGTCGCCTGGGCAGTCTTCTGTGTGTCGTGGGGTTTGTAGGAATCTTTCCAGATAGTTGGATCTTAGACTCCATTTGTTTCACGTCCTGGACTTGAGATAGCGCCGCACGGTAAGAAGGGCGCAGCAGGGGCGCCTGGGTGGCTCAGTTGGTTAAGCGACTGCCTTCGGCTCAGGTCATGATCCTGGAGTCCCGGGATCGAGTCCCACGTCGGGCTCCCTGCTCAGCGGGGGGTCTGCTTCTCCCTCTGACCCTCTTCCCTCTCTTGCTCTCTGTCTCTCATTCTCTCTCTCTCAAATAAATAAATAAAATCTTAAAAAAAAAAAAAAAAAAAAAAAGAAGGGCGCAGCAGGATCCTGGTTCCGGTCCAGCACCATGCTCCTAGCTGTGTGGCCCCGAGCAGTCGCTGGACCCCTCTGGGCTCAGTTTCTCCTGTTTTTGTGAAAGGCAGGGAGCTGGTGCTCTCGGGGGTCCCCGATGTCCTGAGTTTGGGGACAGGTTCTGGGACTGGACATTCAGAGGTTTAGCAGGCTTTTTATGTCAGCATGTTTTCTCTGCAAACCTACAGCCTAAATCAGGCCTAAGATTTAGCAAAATTTGACTTTTAAAAGTGATACGTCATCTTCAGGACTCTGTGCCTGAGAGCCTGACCATTAGCGTGTGCTCGGTTTCGCTGATTCCTTCCCTGAGCATCCTTCCTCTCGGGGGCCTGGCTGGACCTGGCGTTGTTTTGGTTCGTACACAGACACACACGCACGCACACGTATGCACCCCCGTAAGTATATACACACGGGCATGAATGCGTACACGCATATACACGGAGGGTCGTGTGTGTGATTTCTCTGATTCTAAAAGTGGTACACGGTGAGGAGAGACAGTTTGAAGACACCAAAAATTATGAAAAAAGAAGTCACCCATCATTTCACCATCAACAAGCCTTTTAGACATTTTGGCATTTTTCTCAATGTCTTTCTGCCTGTGTTTTTCCCCTATGTGTTCTCTCTCTCAATCTCTCTCTTTAAATGGTATGATCTACCTTGTGATCTCGGTCTTTGAATTCAGCATTGTGACGGAGGCCTTTTTCCAAATGCTTGGAAACTTTGAGAACATAGTGTTTAATGATGGCATAGGGATATAATGTCATTTATTGACAAAGTTCCTTGTTTATTATTCAGTGCTTTGCAAATGAGAATGCTCTGTAAAGTCCTTGTCCTGAACTTTTCCAGCGGTTTGAGTTTCCGTCCGAGGCACCAAGCACTGAGGCCGTGCTAGACGAGGGCTTGGCGAGGGCTCGGGTTGTCTAAGCGGCAGGTCATCCGGGAGCCGTGGGAACAAGGTGCAGCGTGCAGGTGCTCACAGCCTGACCCCGCGTCTATGAGGTCGGACACAGGACCTTGACTTAAGGTGGACCGGGCAGTGCACTCCCCTGCTCTGGAAGCTATCCAAAGTATGTCCTAGTGTTGATGGAAACTTCCAAAAAAATCCAAAGCCCTTTTCAGGAGCTCCTGTTGCTGTGGGCTGGGCCGTGAGGGGCAGGGCTGCGTGCAGAGACCCCCAAAGAGAAGGGGTGGTTGCAAAAAGCAGGATCTGCCACAGGAGAGGAGGCTGCGGGTTTCTGGAAGGGACGCCGCGCATGGGGCCCCGGCTCTTAGGGAGGGTCCGTCTCCTTGGTGGGGACATGCTGTTGGCTCATCACAACAAAAGGTCACAGTGGGCCTGGCCTGGCAGATGCTCATCACCACCTGGTTTTACTGCCTCAAAACCACCTTTTCCACTCAGCAACCTTCCACATCTTCATGGAATTCCAAACACTGGACAGACTGCGGGGGCCGCCGCCCAGAGCCTCACGGGCTCACACGGAAGCCGCAGACCCCCCAGAGTAGCTTAGATGGCTCACTGTATTTGGCATTTGCAAAGTGGGACTGGTGTTTCTTTTTTTTTTTTTTTTCTTTTCTCCAAAATCATCATCTTTGTGAGACTGAAGTTTCCTCTCTCGCCCTGAACTCACCCTCACATTAGCTTCAAAGTCATCGGGAAAAAATGCAGCACAAATCAAGATGTGGCTGACTTTCATCAATACACCATATTCCTTCTGATGATCCGGGTTAGCCAAGGCAGCGAATAATCACATAAAGGCCCCTTGGTCAGTCTCAAGAGGGAATTACGAACATTTAGTTTCTGCATCCGCACTCGCAGCGGGCAGTATCTGGACCATCCTGACGTGAGGTGGTCTTACTGTGCAGACGGCTGAACTCGGACGTGTCAGGCCACCGTTCTTCATTTCTCCTTCAAAAATAGTGGCTAAGATATCGCCGCGAGGTCAGTTAGCATTTCAGCTGCCCTCCCCTCTGTGCAGGCCCTTCTTTGAACGGAAAACACACTGTCATGAGAGGACTTGGGATCCAGGGCACTGTCTTGCTCCGTGATCTCTCTGCCGGGCGCCGTGCCTGGACCCTGAGCAGAAAGTACGGTTCTGCGTGGCTGTCCGGGACACCTCGAGCATTGTCCCCAGACCTCACAGAGTCCACGCCCACGGAGGACACACGAGTGAGATCACATGCTCTGTGCGAGGCTTGTGCGGATGTGTGGACGGCGCAGGTGCCGCAGGACAGGAAAGACGGGACTCTCTGCCTTACGTCCCACCCAAACCAGAGCAGAACAGAAGTTGGAGAGAAGGGTCTCCATTCTATTTTCAGTTTGTGCCAACAACAGTATATGAGCAAGTGACATTAGCAGAAAAGGCACTAGGTTGGGACTTCCACAGTTGGTTTTTTTTTTTAAGATTTTATTTATTTGAGCGAGATCTAGAGTGTGTATGCGGGGGCAGAGGGAGAGGGAGAAGCCAACTCCGTGCTGAGCAGGGAGCCCGATGCGGGGCTCGATCCCGGGACCCTGAGCCTGAGCTGAAGGCAGACTTAAGTTTAACTGAGTGGGCCGCACGGGGCACCCCAGGACTTACCTAGGTTTTAATTAAACTCTGTAGGTAAATGGTGTGTGATCTTGGACAGGGCTCTCTTTTATAAAACCAAGAGCTTAAAACTTTAAAGATGACAACATGTGAGTTTTTATTTAATTTTGCCATATTTCAATTCCACTGGAACTTGAAGCATCCTGAATAAGTTACCTAACTAACGACTCCAGCACTAGGAATAAGGTACCTTAAGGGGATTCCTACCCTGAAGATGAACTCTACTTATATTTAAGGTTGTGTGGCTTCCATCCATTTTCAGGACTAAGTCAGATTCATTAACTGATAAATACTGGTAGCCATTTAAACATACAGAATTGCACCTCAAATAATCAGTTATGAAATATTTCAAACATAATAAACAATGTAATAAAAAGAAGTACATACATTATCCTTTTACCCTTTATGCTTTACATTTAGGAAAAAAAAAAAAAAAAAACAAACAAATATTACCGAGTTGGTCCCATTCCTTCCATTCTTCTTGGAATCCCTGCCTATCCTCTTCACATTCCCAAAACATACAGTATTTTTTTTTCGTGTGTAAAATGTATGTAAATGGTATCACACAGTCTCTTTCTACAAACCGCCAACCCTCAAAAATTCAAAATTGTGTTTTTGAAATGTATTCACAGCGATACATGTAAATCTAGTTCATTTTTAACGTGTACCGTAATTTTGGCAGATCCAAAATCAGTCTAAAAGCAACTTAGTGAATTCTTTTTGTGCAAAAGGACACAAAGCAATCTTTCTCAAGCACAGGACTGATCACCTTACGGCCAGGTCACCTTCCCTTCACTTCACCAACCATCAAGGGATGTCCATTGTAATGGAGGCATTGAGGCTCCCTGGGTGTGGTGGATCTGCTGACCCCGGAGAGCTCCCCAGTGCATCCAGCCTCCTCCTGTTTCTAGAACTGGTCAACCCTGTTTCCACCTCAAGGATTTCCCCCTCGCTAGCCTCTCTTACTCTACCTGCCTCACTGCGTCTCCTCGTCTCCTCTCGGGGTTCAGCATGCATTCCCTATTCTCAGAGGAGTCTTTCCTGATCCCAGAGTAGAAATCCGGTCCAGCCATCATTCTCTCTCAGAATTGTGTGTGTTTCCTTCATGACATAAGTTTGTCATTCCCTTGGAATTCATAGAACAGCTTCAGGCTTGCCTTCCTCGCTGGACCATGAACTCGGTGGGGGCTGGGACCACATCGGCTGGGTTCCTAGATGCTTTCTGGTACCTCGTACACTTCCTGCTACATTGTAGGTGTTCAGTATGTATCTGCCAATAAATGGGCAAATGAATGAAGATTGTTAATTATTTATCAATGTTGAGGTATCCATGGGGATTTAACAGATTGAACGATTGAGGAGAAACTGGGATTTATTTGGCTCAGGTAATCTCTCATTTCTGACTCCAGCTTTCCATCATTGGTGAGACACTCAGATTTATTTCAGTGGATGCACAGAACAGATTTACTTTGGAAGAGTCAGGCTTACCCACATCCTGCTCAGAATTGCATCTTATAGCTACAGAGTGCAGCATGGTTTTGCAATTCACGTGCCTCTTTCCAGACGCTCAGTGATTCTATCTGTAACCTTAGTGTTCACACGGTATGTTTGGCTAAATCTGTAATTCTTGAATCTGGACCCACAAGGACAGACAGATGCTTCTATTTCAACATATCCTGAGTTTGCGCTCCGAAGGCACTTCCGGAAACCTAGGAGACAGTGTTTGGAAGGAATGTGCAGACCCGTTGGTTCATCCCTGCAGGCCTGTGGCTCGGGGGCACACAGGACCGTGGGGCAGCTTGCGGTCAGCAGCCATCTGACCTTGCTGCAGGTGGCCTGTCAAGACCCAGTGCTCCCTTGAGCCACCTGCAGTAGCTCGTCCCATCCCCCTCTCCTTCCCAGTGTGGTCATTCTGTCACCAACAAAGGAACGTCTTGTGCATCCTGGAGCTCTAACATGGTGTGTATCTCAGAACTCTTGAATTTTAAAAAATCCATGATCTGATGGAGAAAGCAGAACAGTAAATCCATTCAACAAATTTTGACCTAGTTGTCAGACTGGGTTAATGTAAATTTCATCTCTCCACCCTGCTCACTCCCTCCCAGTGGGCGGTAACTGGGGATGGCCAAGGGTGCGGACACAGAGACCCCCTCCCACCGCGTGGCCCCCAGCACAGCACGCCCCGAGCTGCCCGCGGAGTGGGGGGGCACATCTCCGCAAGGTGCGGCACCTTGGGCTGGAATCCCAGGTTCCCACCAACCTTCTTGAATTCCTGACCGGCAGGAGGCCGTCCCTGTGGACTCGGGTGGCCAGCTCGTGTGCTGAACAGCTAGAACCATCTCTGGCATTTTTTCTGAGGCCACGTGTTCAACACTCCAGACATGGGAAAAGGGAAAACTGTGCTGTGGTTTGGGTCTGTTGCTAAAGTTTTTGGTTTTATGAGACTAGTAACTGGCGATTTCTGGGCGTCAAGCATTTTCTCCTTTACCGAATCGAGACCCTGGTGATCGTCCTACTTGTCCTTGTCCGTGAGTCGCGAGCATGAACCGGGAAGTTGCTGTGACGGCGCCGGGGGCTTCTCTGTGCACACGGCTGGGATTGTCCGCGCTCGTTCGGTCCTGGTCCAGGCTGTCTGTGATGTTGGCCAGGGTGGGAACCCTCACTGTGCATGCTTCCCGGGGCAGGCACTGTGCTGTGCTGAGTTCTTTACAAACGTCCCAGGTAATCCCCAGGGCAGCGCTGTGAGGCGGGTCCTGGTTTTTAGTTAGAAGGACCGCAGTTTCCAGGGATGGGAATCCCACACAAGTTAGCTTATGTTACAGATGGAATGTACTAGCTCACATCCCTCAGAAGTCCCAGGGTGAGGCTGGCTGTAGGCATGGCTCGATCAAGGGGCCTCTCCTTCCATCTCCTAGGTTTTGCTCTGTGAGTTGGCTTCCTTTTCTTCTACTGAAGACAAGCTTTCCTTTGATTTCTGCTCGCTGAGCCACTGAGGCAGGGCCCTTCCTCCTCCTGCATCAGCTGGAAGGCAGCTGCGTCCGCACAGCCAGAGGCCTGGCCTGAGGCCGTGCTCCGCTGAGCCAGGCCCGGGACGGCCATGTGCTGGGCTGGGCCTGGAGCAAATCTGTAATTTAAAACCCACAACTTTTTGTGATTGTAAAAGCATTATATATGCATTTTAGAGAATGTAGAAACTCAGCATGTTGTAGAGAAGATTAGAAAGCCCATCTTTAATCCAACCCCCAGAGACAACCTCCAGTCCCTTTCGAGAGCTGTTTTGGTGAGCAGTCTCCCATCTCATTGGTAAAACTGTAAAGCATGTCATCCCGGTGCAGTTTCAGAACTTGGTTGTATGTGGTTTACATGTGGATGTTTTCAGGGTTGTTTTTTCTAGTTTCCCTGGTTAACATCATCCATTCAGTCATCAATCAAATGTTTACTGGTTGGCTGTCCTTGGAGAGCCCATCACCGTGGCGAGGATAGAATGACTAAGGAAATCTTCCGTCCTGAATTTCACGTTCTAGAGAAGGGGGATGCGCGGCAGACAAGGGCTGATCCTGCGTGGAGCTAATTTCGGACCTTCTCCGGGAACACAGACCGCACCACCTCACAGGGAGTGAGGCAGGCGGTAACCCCAGACACGGTGCCCCGGCCGGAGCTTGAGAGCGAGGCGCACTGTGGCTCAATGCCCACACAGCTGGCTTGGGGCGGCCAAGGGTCTAAGGCACAAACCTGCACGAGGACGCAGGTGTCTTGGACAGATGGCTCACTGCCTCCGTCACCAGCCGTGGACTCTGGACTTGAAGAATAGCTATTATGTAAAGCTTTTATTTGGGAAATTCCCAATAAGGTTACTTGTTCCCATTATTCCCTGCCAAAGATTCAACCCCCTAAAATTACAAAGATTGTAACTCCCCTAATAACTCCCACGAAAGGGCTCCAAGCAGGTGCCCGGGCACCGCCGTCTGCTTTATTCTCAGAGCTGGGTGGGGCATCCAGTTTCTAGGACCCTGTGGACGGGTTGCCCTGAGCAACGGACTGGGCTCCAGAGACTGTAGGCTTCCGTCCACTGAGCCTGTGGATGGAGCTGAAGTCCCCTCCCTCGCGGTCAGCGCTAGTGATGGACCGATCGCTTCCAGAGGCATCGGGCCTGGAGCTTCTGGGCATGTGCACTGGAGCCAGGGTGCTGGTTCCAATTCTGGCCCTGACACTTAGGAGCTGCCTGCTTGAGTCATTGCACGATGCCGGTGAGACTTCCCCACGTCTCATGTCCTCTTCTGCAAAATGCAGCTAATGGAAGCAAGGCCCTCGCACGTTTGTATGATGCTCACCCAGGAGAACCGTGCCGGGGACAGGAGACGTGAGCTGTCACATTTATTACTCCTGCTGTGTAGTCCGGCTGTGTCACAGTTCATCTGGTCTTTCAGGAATGTCCTTCATAAAATATAGAATTATAGATTGTAGTCTGGTGGAATAAACTCTAATCAGTGTCACTTGACCTACTGAAGGGCAGCCACATATTCATCTAATTATCTAATTATCCAGCAAACTATGTCACCAGCCACCCTGTCATTTCTAAACTACACAGAATGTATTGCCTACATTGGTTTTAGGTTCCTGTTACTCACTGAGTATCTCCATGCTTGAAACCTATTATAAATCTCTTGCAGGCAGACTCTGGGGGCTACTACTTTTCATGTCTTCTGAGATTCCACACACCACCTTGCTTTCAGCAGCCAGACAGGAGTGTTAATGGGCTGCATTTCCAAATGAAGAAGTATTTTGTGAAGGATGCTTCCCCATGGCTGGCTTTGGGCTTTGTAATTTGACCTCCTAAAACTCTATTCCCTACTGTGAAGGGTACTCAGGAAATGTGAACCAGGCATGGGGGTGAAGAGCATCGGTCAGCCTACAACCTGGGTGCCCTCCCCACCCACCTGCTCAAGGCCGCCTCCAAAACTGCCAACTCATTTAAATTGGGGCCCGAAGAAGAAATCATCTTGAAAAGCAATATTTGTATGAACAGCTGAAGCAAATCAACACATTCTATAATCAAATCGAATTCCTGAGGTTCCCTACAAGTTCCTAGGACTCTATGGTGGTTCTTGTATTCATGGCTTTCTTTGTTAATGAACCTCACATCGACTATTTGCTGTTTACTGGGAGAACGGTGTCTTTCTGGTGTTGGGGAAGGCACACGGTGGGCACGGTGCAGGTGCTGTCCCAGGGACCCTGGGACCTAATGGGGTGTGGATGGAGATGTATATGGAACAACAGGGTGGGCAGGACGTGGACAACACTGAGGAGGAACTCCTTACGAGCAACAAAATCTGCTACGTGTCGCAGAAGCTCAGATGAGTCTCCTCAGTCTATTAACAAGTATGTTTTTTTAAAAAGCTGACCCTAATAATTTAAAAGGAAGATTCTTTTAAGCAACCTGTGTTATAATGAAGCATATTTAGTTTTAAATAAACTAACATCCACATTAGATACATAAATAGTGTCCACATTAGGAAATCATACAATCATTTTTAAAAATTCCTATTAATAGTCAAGAAATTCATGGAAAGAAACTTTAAAAAATTCTGTTTAGGTATTTATAAGGTCAAGAAGAAATTCATATCCGTCAGGGGGAAATGCTACATAAATTATATTTAAGTAACACTTGTTCTTACTGAAAGGTTTTCTAACTAGAGTCAAGAAGAAAGCCTGTGAGTGTCAGCCATGTCTCCGCCCGGCGCGTCCCGATAGCCAGGACTCTGTCTACTCTCTGATGCAGCAACCCCCAAGGTGGTGTTCGGGGCAGCCCCTGATGGTGACCTTCCCCAGGCCACCATTGCTTAGGGAGTTTCAGTTACTTCCAATGACCAGGATGGGCATCCAAACAGAGTCCTCCAGGAGCCTCTTCGTGGAATTCTGATTCTAGAACCAACCACAAAATGGGGGGAGGACCCTGACTTCCAACCCAGAGAAATTTGACATGAAGCAACTTAGCAGAGTTGCTGATGTCTCAGGACTGTTAATGCCCAATGGGCTGACTCCTCCCCATCGGTTTTAAGGTGAAATCACAGTAATGGTCATTCTGGGGGGAGGAAAGATAGAGCTGTTACTGTTGAGTTTCTCTGACACCGTTTGAAAAAGAAACAATTCCTCTGCCTAATGTCCTCATTTCTCCTGTGGAATCTGATCCACCTGTTCTGCAAGGTGGTGGGTGAGACTCACAAGAGGCCAGACACTTGCAGTGCTGGGGACGTGGCTTCCCTGGTGGAGGGACTGCTGGGGTCGGCCTCCCAGCTCCTAACTCAGCATCACCGCGCCTGACATCAGAGTGGAAGGCTGTCCCGCATCCCTGACAACGTGTGTGGGGCATTGCCACGGCTGGCTGGACAGGCACAGGGATTCCTGACGTGGTCGCTGGGTGCAGGGCCAGTCGTGGGGCTGAGCTGGGAAGGACTGTCACGGCTCCATCCCAGGGAGGCTGGTATGACCGGCTCTAATCGCAGCCCGGGTGCACGGGGCGCCCGGTGAGGAGGCGTCCATGGAGCGGCGTCAAGCCACCTCTGCTGGAAATATCGTGCAAGAGGACACAATTCCAGAACGCTCATGTGTGTTGGCGAGGAAAAGTGGTATCGTCATAAGAACTCTAGAGGCATGGTTTTCTGGAGAATTGCATGTTACTCTCGCTGGTTGGCTGGGCTGAGAACCATGTCTGTGTCTTGGAGGCCACCAGACCGCGCCAGCGATCAGACCACCCGCTACTTGGGTTGTGTTGGTTTCTTTGTGGAGCCACAGCCCCTGCTTAATTGTAGTTACAACAACATACTTACCGGCCTGCTTCTGCAGGGCTTTTAAAACAGAGTTCCAAACTTAGGCTTTAAAAACATGTCCTGTTCTACGCCTTTTCTTTCAGTATGATTTACATGAAGACAACCTTTAGGGCTCAGGTTTTTATTCATTCTAGCAAGTCAAGCCAGCGAAAGAGCCAGGAAGTTCTGGAACCCTTTCTCAGGCCACAAAAAGAAATAAAACACTAGGTTAGTCCTCTGAGGTCTACGGTCCTGTGCGGTGTTAAAGAACGAGCCTAGTAACAGCCAGTTCTCAGATTTTCTGACATTAAGATTCACACATGTGTACGTACCAGCACACGGGCGCACGCATGCTCACACACACACACGCACGCACACTTACCCTTCGACCCTCTATGTCCATTTCTCCCACCCCTGACTCCGACAACCTCTGTTCTCTGTATCTATGAATTTTTGAGTAAGATATGTTAGTGCATCTTAGTTCTATCAGACTTTCCCTCGAATGCCCTCGCCGACTGAGCAAGCACCGTTCATCCTTGGGACGGTGCCACACGCTTTGCTTTATCGCTGCTCCGAGCGTCCCAGCGTGTTGCCACACTCCCTCGCCGTGCACCAGCGTTCACGGCCACCTCGCTGGGCGTGGCAGCTCGGGACAGGATGGACGGCACAGAGACAGCATCGCGGCGGGCCTGGGCCACAGCTGAGTCAACACCGGAGCGCGTTTGTCCTGCTGGCCTCCTCCGCGACCCACGCACCCCTGCAGGCCAGGCTTTCAGCTCACTCAGCCTCTCCTAGCCCGGCATTTCCGTGCATCCTGGACGCTGCCTTGCATACAGTGATGTGCCATGGGAGTTACCGATAAAGATTTCTGGGAGAGAGAGAGGACGGGAGAGGGAGAGAGAATGGAATGTTTTGAATTTCCAACTTGAAGACATGTACTGCTAAAATAATGGGAAAGCGTTTTTAGTAACACAGCAGAAGGAAGCAGAGGGCGAGCGGGTATATATGCTCAACCCTGAGCATTTATAAGGATCAGAGAACGGTCTTCAGTAGGATAGGCAGAAATCAGGAGATGCTGGGGGAAGCTGATTAAGAATCATCTGTCTCATTTGAGAGGCTAACCCATCCTACCTAATAATGATAAAACTAAGCTGATTTGGTGTTTTTCTTGCCTCTGTTCTCTTCTTTAGAAAGCTAGAACACAATCTGATTCTCCCCTTATGTTCATGGTAAGACTGCTAACACCCCTTTCAGGCTGGGGAGTCTCAGAAGGTTTTGCCAATTTAGGAAAGATTACATTTTAATATTCATCTGCAGGTGCTCACATCTGCCTTCCACATACTTTTTTTTTTTTTTTTTTTTGCATTGGCCTTTCTTTTGCTGCACATGGGCTATTTGGAGAATTGCTTCTCTGAGGTTTTTCAGAGACACAATTCCAAGAATGAGCAGTTCAAACAGATTTCAGAGTTGAGCCTCCGAGGCCAGCTCCAGAGAAGTGTCCTCAGCTCCCTCTCCAAATACTTGTTTTTGAAACCAACTGGGAAAGACTATAGGAAAACTGTCACATATTAGTAAAATTAATAAGGTTAATTATGCTTTCTCACTGAACGTCCTTTACGCATACATCTCATTAGGTTGAAAATAGGAATTTGTTGACATTTGACTGCTTTATATTTTTTTTTCCCCATAAAACAAGCAGTTTTGTTTGGATCAACCCAATGTTTTTAAAGCGCATTGCCTGAATTGGGTTCTCCGTCATGGGCCTCACAAACAGGGCAGGAATAAGGAGAGGGCACTTCTTTTTTTTAAAATTTTTTTATTGTTATGTTAATCCCCATACATTACATCATTAGTTTTAGATATAGTGTTCCATGATTCATTGTTTGTGCATAACACCCAGTGCTCCATGCAGAACGTGCCCTCCTCAATACCCATCACCAGGCTAACCCATCCTCCCACCCCCCTCCCCTCTAGAACCCTCAGTTTGTTTTTCAGAGTCCATCCTCTCTCATGGTTCTTCTCCCCCTCCGATTTCCCCCCCTTCATTCTTCCAGGAGAGGGCACTTCTAAAAAATCCCTAAGTTGTTCTGTATATCTTACTCATCAAACTCTCCAGCAGTGAAGAGTCACACTCCCCTTTCCCACCCACTGTGAGCCCCCTAACCTGGCAGCGGTGGGGAGTGCGGTAGACCCCCCCCGACACACAATAACCCCGCTGAAAACTGCACACTCAAACCCCGTCTCTCTCTCCCACAAACAGGAACAAGAAGAGTGTGCTGACACCATATGGAAACACCTGATATTCCAACAAAGGAAGAGGCTCCTGACAGATGAGCGAGGAAGGCCAGTTCTCCTGCAGTAATGGTGTTTTTCTAACACCCACCTGGCAAGTGAACTATGGACAAACCCCCCGGGGAGGGGGGTGCACAGTGTGGATGCAGACACATCAGGAGCTGCTGATGCCGGGACAGGAGACTAATAGAAACCCGAATCACAAATGGGAGTCTTAAAAATAAAATCAAGCTCCGTGGGGTGCGCTCCACAGGAAAAGGAGTTAAAACCCGGCTCTTAGGTTTAGAGGCAGCCTGCCTTGGACGGGTTCGTCCTGGGACGCAGTGATGGAACTGATGGGATGAAAAGTAAAGTGAGGAACACTGGCCCAGAAAGAAGGGGCCTGCCCTGGTTTGTTGGCCGCTCCAGGTAGCTCGGCGCTGCGGAGAAGGAACTGCAGATAACCCGGAGGCCGTGGCGGGGCGGCACCTGCCGGGAAGCATCCGTGCGCGGGCCTGGAGACAAAGCCACGGAGACACCCCCCCGCCCCCGCACTTGGCGAGCCCGTGCTGACGTGCCTGCCCTTCAGAAGTTCAGCTGGGAGTGCACACAGGGCCCACACAGTCCTCCTCGCGGGAGAGGGCAGCGGCGTGTGAGCCGAGGGAACTGTGCGCACAGAAGGGAAACTGGATCGCGCGGGCCCGGACGAGCCCGTGAAGCTAGACCCCGAGGGCAGCGGTCGACCTTGAGCAGCCCGAGTCAGGGCGCCGTCATGGTGCGCTGCTGAGCGGGGGTCTGGCGGCGGCGGCGGCGGCGAAGGCCGGCGGCCCCATGGAGAACCCGGTGCCCCCCTGCGCCCTCTACCCCAGGGACGACCAGGGCCGCGGGGCCGAGGCCGGGGGCGCCTTTGCGCAGGGAGCGTGCGGCCAGGCCGGGGCCCGGGGCGGCGCTCCCGCGGCTCCGGGAGAGGGCAGCCTGCAGCCGCCGGACGCGCAGACACCCTGCAGTCTCAGCGCGTCGCTGTGCTTCAGCTCCGGGGACGACTCCCCGCCGCAGTCTCGCGCCTCCGCGGCGGAAGGCGCAGCGTCCTCCCCGCCCTCGCGTCGCAGCGGCCGGCTGGTGGTGGAGCGGCAGTGGGGGGTCGGCAGCGCGGGCGCCGCGTCCCCCGAGGAGCCCGGGGACCCCGAGCCGCGCGCGTCCCCCGAGGATTCTGTGTCCCCGGAAGAGCCCGCGTCCGCCGAGGAGCCCGGGGACCCCGAGCCGCGCGCGTCCCCGGAAGAGCCCGTGTCGCTCGGGGAGCCCACGTCCCTGGAAGAGCTCGTGTCCCCCGAGGAGCCCGTGTCCACCGAGGAGCCCACGTCCCTGGAAGAGCTCGTGTCCCCCGAGGAGCCCGTGTCCCCCGAGGAGCCCGGGGACCCCCCGCCAGTGCCCCCGGGCGTCGGGCCCGCGCACGGGGAGCCCGACCTGGTCATCGAGGTGTCCGGCCGCCGGCTGCGGGCGCACAAGGCGGTGCTGGCGGCCCGCAGCGACTACTTCCGCGCGCGCGCGTCCCGGGACGTGCTGCGGGTGCAGGGCGTGGGCTGGGCGGCGCTGCGGCTGCTCCTGGCCTACGCGTACAGCGGCCGCATGGCGGGCGTGCGGCCCGACAACGTGGCCGAGGTGGTGGCCGGCGCGCGCCGCCTGCAGCTGCCGTGCGCCGTGCAGCGCGCCACCGACGCCGTGGCGCCGCAGCTGAGCCTGGCCAACTGCTACGACGTGCTGAGCGCGGCCAAGCGGCAGCGACTGGCCGAGCTGCGCGACGCGGCCTACCGCTTCATGAGCGACCACTACCTGGACGTGCTGCGCGAGCCCGCCGTGTTCGGGCGCCTGTCGGGCGCCGAGCGCGACCTGCTGCTGCGCCGCCGCCTGCGCGCCGGCCGGGCCCGCCTGCTGGCCGCCACGCTCGGGCCGGCCGGGGAGCGCGCGGGCAGCCGGCCGCAGAGCCCGTCGGGGGACGCGGACGGCCGCGGCGACGCCGCCGTCTACTGGCTGCACGAGGCGGCCGGCGAGTGGCGCGAGCTGACGCGGCTGCCGGAGGGCGCGCCGGTGCGGGGCTGCGGGCTGTGCGTGCTCTACAACTACCTCTTCGTGGCCGGCGGCGTGGGGCCTGCGGGTCCCGACGGCCGCGCGCGCCCCTCGGACCAGGTCTTCTGCTACAACCCGGCCACCGACCGCTGGAGCACCGTGCGGCCGCTGCGCCAGGCGCGCTCGCAGCTGCAGCTGCTGGCCCTGGACGGCCACCTGTACGCCGTGGGCGGCGAGTGCCTGCTCAGCGTGGAGCGCTACGACCCGCGCGCCGACCGCTGGGCCGCCGTGGCCCCGCTGCCGCGGGGCGCCTTCGCCGTGGCGCACGAAGCCGCCACCTGCAACGGCGAGATCTACGTGTCCGGGGGCTCTCTCTTCTACCGCCTGCTCAAGTACGACCCGCGGCGCGACGAGTGGCAGGAGTGCCCGTGCAGCAGCAGCAGGGAGCGCTCCGCGGCCATGGTGGCCCTGGACGGCTTCATCTACCGCTTCGACCTGGGCGGGGCCCGCGGCGACTCGCAGGCGGCGGCCCCGTCGGCCGGAGGCGTCAGCGTGCTCCGCTATCACTGCCTGGCCAAGCAGTGGAGCCGCTGCGCCGCGCACCTGCGCCCCCCGGGCGCGCCGTCCGGCCTGCAGCCCTTCCGCTGCGTGGCGCTGGACGGCACCATCTACTGCGTGAGCCGCGCGGGCACCTGGCGCTTCGTGCCCCCGCAGGACAGCGAGCCCGGCGCGGACGTGGGCGCGGGCGAAGGCGGCAGCTTCGAGCCCGCGCCGCTCCGCGTCCCCTTGGACGCCCGAGGCGCGCTCTTCCCGTTCGTGCTCAACTTGCCGGAGGAGAAGCCAGACCGAGGCGAGGAGGGCGCCGCGTAGGGCGGGAGGGGGGTGCGGGGGGGCACCTCCCTCAGGGACGCCCCCGTGGGCGGAGATCCCACTGGGAGGGGGGCCGAGGAGAGAGTCCTGGCGTGGGCGCCGTCCACGCGGACCATTTAAACACTTGGCAGTTGGAAGCTTGTCGCGGGGCCTTGAAGACTTTTTGCAATGCTGTTCTAAGGTCTGCTGCCCTATTCTGCGTTCCTTTCTTGCGCCGCTATGCTTAACGGGGTCCACGGCATGATACGTAAGGTGCGTGCAAATAGGGAACCTTACAAATCGGACACGGGATATCTGAGGGAGAAGGAGAAGGAACTGGAAGATGAAGCCTCAGGATCAGTGGGTGGGTCCCAGAGGGTGCCCGGGCGTGCTGGGGGTGCTCAGGGGCACTTGCGTTCCGGAGTCGGGGGGAGAGCTGGCCAGACGTGAGTCTGCGCAGTAGCCTCCTCGCTCCGCCCGGAGAAGCCCTGGGCGCACAGCTCCGGCCTCGGCGGCGCAGGGGACACCCGGCCCTAGGCCACCGTGAGCTACATTGGTGAGCCGCTGGAAGGAGGCCACACTTCGATGGCTTGAGGCTTAAGCTCATTACCGTAGCTAGAGCTCTTAAAACTTTTCTAGTTTAGTTAAAAGGCTCATGTCATCCTGGTTCAAGTGTGGGTTGGGTTAGTTCCCGATGTCGCAAGCAGGAAAGGTGGGATCTTTGCTACAATGTGTCTCTTGTCCAGCAAGCGGTGGGAGGATTTCCCCGGCCGAATGCAGACGCCACAGAATGGGCCTCACCCCCCTCTCAAGGGCAGCTCCATCTCACCTTTCAACTGAGATGGGTTACAGATTTTTAAGGTAAAGGGTGTTAATGATTATGTCCGATGTCCTAGTAATGATTTACTCTTACTTCAGAGAGCAGACCATGAGTAGGAAGAGCTGAGCCACAAGGACGCTTGTCTATTTTAAAAGGTACCTTCGTCAGGTATCCTATACATGCTCAGCCACCTTCATATTTTATAATGGGCTCAAAGAAATGATTACCCCTCCCCCTCCCCCCAAGAAGAAGGCTAAAAACAGTCTTTTTGACACTTCTAAAGACGAACACGTAGGCACATTTGGAACCCACTACTTATGATGTTCTAAGTATGTATTAGGTGATTCTGACGAGGGAAATTAATTTTTACAAGCATGATGTGGCAGAGTGACAAGAAGCATATTGACATAAGGGGAAGTAACATATATTTATAATGTAATTAGCAAGTAAACTACATTTTCCTAATTGAATTCCAAAATACCCTAATAGAATTAACATGAAACTCAGTACTTTGAGAGGTCACAAGCATTAAAAAGAAACCAAATGATTGTTTCTCATTTGTTATAACATTTTACTTTCCAAATAGGTGTAGACAGAGTTTATGATTTATTAAGAATTTAAGTTTAAAGTATATGCTCACAAATAGAGGCAAACTGATCTGGATTCTGAATCCAATCCATTTTTTGATTATAATAGGAAAAGTACACATGAAAGTCACTGGCAGTTAATTAGAGGAAATCATGCACCCCTTTACTACTCTTAACTTCTGAATAATCCAGTGATGGGGGTTGACGTCTCTGTAGCAGTAGTGGGTCATTGGGAAATAAGTTATGCTTTTTAAAGAGTCTGTGATTAAGAAAGTTATTGGTTAAGTATGTTTAGGAATGACCAGCTTGCATCTTTATGCATGTGCTGGAGGAATGGGATTTACGATTTCAGTTAGAGTATGTTCCAGTGATCTGTGTGCTTGCTCATGGTTGCTCATGAGCCAAGAGGATATCTTGGCAGCCTGGCTCATCATTTTAGGAAAGAAGGACAGACTTCATATTTCCTGGCCTTCTCTAGGAGTAGAATGCAGAAATGGTAGTAGAAAGAGAAGTTAGAGCAAAGGAAACAAATAATGTTCTTTTAAAGAAACGTACGCCTTGTATCGGAGCACATTTTCCTCTAGAATGTTACTATATTTATGCTAAAGCTTTTATATGAAATGGAACCAGGCTAATATTTTCATTCCTTAAATCTCAAATTCATAAAATACTATCACTGTGATTTTGCTTGAGAAATCATTCCTGTTTACTGTTTCAAAACAAAATACTGTGGAGATGGGTTTCCAGAGTAGACCCGTCCCCACAGGAGCACCCGGGAAGTGCTGGGTGGCAGGTGCCAAGAGCCTCACCATCACATGCCCAGCTGGAGTTCTGTATGTTGTTTTATGATTTAATTTAACAAAGGCCAGCCCTGGACATGGCGTCACTCTTGCGGGAACTGGCCTTGGAGCTCCAGGGGCTTGTCCCAGTGGAATACATGAGGAAGCCCAGGGGAACGTAAGGGTAGGCGAAAGGACATAGAAGAATGTGCTTATTTCTAAATAGGAATACCTCAGAGAAACAAATGCCATGGGGACCACTTTATTTTGCTTTTGGGGCCAGTATTTAGAGTTGTAGCCACGAGGCTTGCACCAGTCAAGCAAGCAGAAACACCAGCCCTCTGGGGCCATGATGTGGAGGACTGCTTGTTGGGGGTGGGGATGCGGGGGGACAGTCCCTGCTGAGACTTGCCCCGGACCGCTGATGTTCCAAGGAGGGGCCTTTGCATGTACAACCTGATGCTCCGATCTGCATCCAGCACTGTGTAGGAATACCTATTATTATTCACCCGGTTGCTTGTTTCGCGGCAGACATACTCCTGATGATTGATCTGTCAGAGGCAAGTGAACCTAATGTGTGGAGGAGGACCATCCATAATTCTCATAAAATTAACCCCCGCACACGGACATTTCCACATATTTGAAAGAGCAGTGGTCTTGTCGGGGGAGGCTGCAGTAGACAGAAAAGCTCCATCCTTTGGTTAGCTGACAACCTGTTGTCCATCGAGGTTCATTTGAAACCCAAAGACAGGGGCCTGGAGACGTCTTCTTTCCTGTGTTTATTCTTGGTCTTGGGAACAACCTGAGCACCACAGCTGACTCTTGGCAGCGCTCTGGGGCTGGGTTTGGGACTTGCTGATGGGATTTCTGCGTCTCTGGTGGCACCTTTCTTTTCCTTTAAGAGAACTCACGGACTCTGTGCCGTGCTTTTGCTGCAGTTCAGACTCTCCCTTCTGGGTTTTGCGGCAAGCACTGGACAAATGGAGCCGTCTGCCGCATCTGTGTTCGTGTCTGGGCGGCTTCAGTAAGCCTGGCTCATCCGTGGGTCTCCTGGGTAACGTCCTGTGAGCGATATCGAAACGGGATGTGTTTGAGGTTCTTGGCTGTGTTTCCTAAAGCCAAGGGCGTTTCGGGCCACAGCGCCCTGTGACACCTGCCCCGGGCGGAATGTAAGCAGAAGTGCTGCTAGTGTTCTGTCTTATTGTAGATGCTTTCCTAGCTTACAAAATGTGTTTGGGCATTAAAAAAATGCAGCGTTCTTCCTTTTCCTGTTCCTGTGCGATGGTATTCGTGAGAAGAGGATGGAGCTGGGAAGGGAGACGCGCGCAGGGGCCAGTTGCGCCCGCCCTTCTGCCCGCCTGCGCCCTGCACGGGGAGGCCCGGGCCCCGCGCACCGGTGCAGGGCGCGCCGCTGTCACGCGCGGTGAATCGGCTTGCAGCGAGCTGACACGCAGGCTGGATGTGTCCTCCTGTGAGACTCAAGCTCCTCCAGGGCTCTGACAAGCTGTGAACAGACTGCGGGGTGGCGTCGGTTGAAGACACGCCCGCGCCGCTCCAGGCCCGGGTTCGGCCCGCTGACGCTGTGCGCGCAGGGCATGTTTGTTGCCGCTTCGGTTTTTCACACCTAGGCGCAGTTGCTGTGAAACCTTGTACATGTCCGCTTCTGCCGAGATGAAATAAATCATTGGAAATGCTAGTGCTCCTGAATCTGTGCAGTGGTTGCTTGTCTGCCCCCGCAAGCCCCCCTTTGCGCCCTCCGCAGGAAAGCGTGCTCACCTGGGCTGGGGAGATTCCAGCCCTGCCAGCGAGGCCCCCGCGGGCCTCCCCATCTGTGAATGAGGAGTGTGGTGACTCCCGAGGGAAGTATTTAAGTGTTAGCTCGGGGGTCTCTTCATACTTACAAGGTGCCTGTCCACGTCTCCGCCCTCTCACCTGTCCCCTCCGCCCACAGGTGGTGGCACGTGGTGGTTTCCATGCCAACCACACCCTCTGGGTCTCCATGCTTCTTTAGCTCCTACAAACGGGGAAATCTGTAGACCCAAACATTTCCTTTTACAGTTTGCACTCCCCATGAGCACGGACCTGTGTCATTGTTAATTTGTAAGGGTTCTTTAAGAAATTATTTCTTTTCCTCGTAAAAATATTGTTTCATGGGGCGGGGGCTGGGGGGATGGGGATGTCGCTCAAAGAGTATCCTTAGGCTAGAGTGGACCCAAGAGCTCCCCGACCAGTTTGCTATTTCTAGTTTCCTTATGGCTTTTTTTTTTCCAGCAAAAATGGAATTTAATCTGAACTTTTCCACAGCTGCAACTTTCCCCCCTGAGTTTTGGGATTTTGATAATAGATTGGAATGATTTTCTTGGCCTTTCACATCTTTTAAATTAGATGTAATGTCACAAAACACATGGGCTTTGCAGACCGAGGTGATGAACTTTATAACAAAAGTTGGGGCACATGGAGGATATGGGAAAAGCTCACATTGTTAGTCTAAGATTCTCGCCCCGTGAGAAAGGAGGATTTCTTAAAACCATTTCCAAGAGATGAAATGAAATCTGTTTTCGCAAAGGAGAGTTCATTGTGCTCAAATCTTTAGAGACCACAATGGCCCATTGAGGACCTTCCTTGGGGACCCGTTTTGCCGGTGGCCGGTGGCCCTGCCCTTTGGTGCTAACAGGACAGTGACCTGGGCCCTGGGATGCTTTAGACTGATCTACTGGCTCTGAGCAGATGCTTCCAAACATTCCAGCAACAGAAAGTAAGCAGTTGGATGCACACAGCCATATCCCAAGGAAGTCACGCTATACGCACATTACTGGGTGTTTCAGAGGGTGGGAATCCCTCATTGACAGCTGATCACCGACAATTGGTCATTAAACTCTGTAAAGCTGACCTCTGGTGCTGGCTGGAACTCGGCAGAAAAAGCACAGTGGCAGGAGGTCATCTGCAGTTCATTTCAAGTTGCAGTTCTGTCCCCTGCTAACGGAACGTGTGGGACACTTTTGCTTATTTGCAAACTCGGGATGGAAACACCCGTCCGAATGCTTATGCGGTCAGCCGTGTGCAAATCCCGGCCACAGGCGCCCCTGGGTCAGGGCTTCTCAAACCTCAGAGTCTGGGAGAGTCGCTTTGGGAACTCCTAAAAATACGAATTCCTAGGTCCCAACGTGAGAGATTCCCATTTAGGATGTCTTTGATGGAGCCAGGAGTTTGCGTTTTAACGAACTCCACCGGTACTTCAGGTGCTCGTGGCGGTGTGGCTTGGGGCCTGACCCGTGAGATGTGGGGCCCAGGTCGCTATAGAGCTGTCCTCCCTGCTGACACGTCTCCCCGGCTGGCCCCTCGACCCCCACCTGTCATGGCAGACGTCACCTGTGCTATTACATTTGGATGGCCCCGGAGAGGTTGTGTTCATCACAAACCGTGAGTGGGGGAGGAAGGCTCTAAGAAAGCGCTTTTTATTATAACCCCTTTATAGTCTGGTAAGGGAATCCCGAAAAGTTAGCAAGGCTTGCAATGTCCAAATCCAGTGACCTTGGGCTGGGAAATCAGAGGCAATCTCTGCACCTGAGGACATCAGGGACCCTTCCTGGCAGGCACAGTTTGTGCCGCTTCTGGCCTTGGAGGTAACACAGAACCCAATAGTCCCATATGCCCCCCTCCACATGCACAGCCTCCCCCAACAGCACCCCCACTACAGCATCCCCTCTGGACAGTGCAGTTGGCACCAGTGATGAGCCCACGTGGACAATTGTCATCCCCCAGAGTCCACAGTCTACATCAGGGTCACTGCTGGTGGTGCACGCTCTGTGGGTTTGCACAAATGTGCGATGACACGTACCCACCCTGACAGGGTCACACAGAGTGGTCTCACTGCCCTAAACCCTCTGTGCTCTGCCTGCTCACCCTCCCTCTCCATCCTCAACGCCCCTCTCCATCCTCAACCCTCCTCTCCATCCTCATCCCTCCCTCTCCATCCTCATCCCTCCCTCTCCATCCTCATCCCTCCCTCTCCATCCTCAACCC